>NC_092516.1:4369680-4690930 GCF_047511675.1 Marmota flaviventris | reverse complement strand
CTGTCAGAAAAGTGTCGTCCCCGACTCTTCCTTAATCCCTCTGGCCACACTGACCTCCGTCCATGAATGCCCTCTGCCCGCCGGACCTCCTTTCCCCTTCTCTCTTCCTCCCTCCGTCCTTCCCCTTAAGCACAGCATATCGCAGTCCCCACAAGGACATGGAGGGTAAACAGGTGACTGGGACCCCTCAAAGGCTCTGCAGGAAAGGACAGATGGTAGATGGAGAGGAGCCCATGCCTGAGATACGGGTGCATCTCAGTAGAGTCCAGAATCCAGAGATGGCGCAGGGCATCAGGGAGGGCTTCATGGCAGAGGTGAGAGGCCTTGAAGAACAGTGGGCATCATCATGCTGCTGACCAGGGCTACAGGGCCCCAGGGACGTGGAGCAGCGCAGGCAGAAACGTGGGCCTGGGCTTCAGCCTCAGATTCTGGAGGCGGGATCTCGGGGTTGGCAGGAGAAGGGGGCCTCGTGTCCCTTGGTGGGCCAGGAGTTGATTTTGGCTGTGGTTGGTGTGGAGCCACCAAGGGTTTTAAACCGGTGATTGTCTTGGTCCGATTTGCATTTTAGAGAGCTCTCCCTGGGACCCGGCTTAGGAGGCGGAGTGACGCAGGAATCCTGGTCCCTCTCGGGCATGTCCACTGGAGCCGGCCTCCGAGCAGAGGGGTCACCTGCTCACCGCAGGCTCCTGGGCACGCTCTGCTTCTTGCGGCTAACGGGCCTTTCTGTGGCATCTGCTCGGCAGAACACCAAGTGTGCGGCGGAGATAAGGGCATTAGAGCAGAAGGGCAAAGCTGATACCCGGGGCAGCGAGATGTGGAAGCTTAACTTCCTCCCCTTGCAGTGCGGCTCCTGATTTCGGCCCACGTGGCTCTGATTAGCGCGAGCTGGCCAGGCCGGCACAAAACGCTGAGCGACACTCGCGACCTCAGGCGCCCCCGGTGCAGGGGTCCGCTGCCCTGGGGGGCATCCCTGCCATTTCTCTCCACTGCTCTCCGCCAGATAAGAGGGGAAATCTATTTAGCGATTTCCCCCAATCTCCGAGGACGGCTGTGCTCCTCAGAGACGCAGTTGAACTGACAGATTCCCTGTGAGCTCCGACTTGAGGCTGGACTCCCCCTTTCTCCTGAGGGCGTCCCTGAAATACAGGGGAGCCCAGTAAGTGCTCATCCTGGAAGCACAAGGGGGAAATCACCAGTGCTGCTGACTTGGGAGGCCACGCCCCAGCCTGCTAACCACCTCTGACCCCGTGGCCGAGGCTGGCCTGGCTCGTCCCTGAGCTCCCTGAAGTGTGACCTTCTGCTTTCTTCCCTCAGTGTGGGAGCTCTGTCCGTGACTGTCGGGGCCACTAGTGACTCTGTGTAATCATGGAGAGACTCTCACGCATGGTGGCAGCCTCGTCCTCCACAGCGGGGCCTTGGGCCATTTTGGGGCGGGGCTGCATGCTGTCTTGTTACAGTGGACCCCGGTGGACACATGCCCTCCTCTCTCGTGGGAACATACCCAGGAGCCTATTTCTCTGGTCACAGAACAGGCCCATGTTTAGTCTCAGTAGCTCCAACCCGGAGATTTCCAAAGTGGCTCTACAAATGACCGTCCCCAGGGCCATGGGTGTGAATCCCACTTCGTGCTGGGCCCCCACAGCCCAGGTTTGAGCTGTCACAACACCCAGAGCGGCAAGTGTGGTTGTCAGCGCCAGTTCACGGCCAGGCTCATTGGGTCTCAGCTGAGTGGGCAGGGTCCAGGGTCGAGTAGGGATCGGGTGGTGGCAGAGGACTTAACCCCTGGGTCGACAGCAGCTTTGAACCACAGTGTGCCCTGGGCCCCGTGAGCCGGTGCTGCCGTGGGGATGCCTGGGTCCGGACCGGCCCATGACAGAGGGGCCGTGTGATGGACAGTCCAGTGTACACATTCAGGAACAGGCCCGAGCGCTGCTGCCTGGCTCTGCGCTCACCCGCTGCTCACCTGGGCCAGCGCTTGCTCTCTGCGGGCCAGGCTTCCCCCCCTCTGTGAAATGGTCCTGAGGGTTAAATGAGCTAAGAGAGGTGAGGATCAGAGAGGGAAGGTTCAGCCGTCAGCTCTGCCCAGTCTGCATGGTCTTGCCTGAACTCTGGGGAGAGGGCCACTGTCTCAGCCCACTCTAGAAGTGTCAGTGGGCAGTGTGACCCTGGCCCTCCCCTCAGCTCTGGCTGGCCCCCTGGGGAAACCCAACGCCCCGTGGTCCTGAGCCCCGCACGGCTTCACTGTGCGCAGACGCAGCCAGCCGGGGTCTTGCCGGGGTCTGAGACGCGTGGTGTGTTTGCTCAGGGTTTCACCCTTCACAGAGATGGCCGGGCTCCTTCCATCTCTCCATCTCCATCTCCATCTCCATCGCACAAATCCGAGCCAAATATTGATGTTTGATAACTACAAATATCACGCATGCTTTTAATCAAGAAAGACGGAGTGGAGATAAGGAGAGCAAGTTCGTCTCTGTATGGAGTCCAGAATTCCGAGTAATGATTTTGCTAAGAAATAGAATCGCAGGGGTGGGAGTCTGATGTGCATCCAGACAGGCCAAGCCACCCCGAGGCTCCTGGGGACGTGTTTCCAGCCCGTGGCTTGGCTTGGAGTGAGATGTGCGTTACCTGGATTGGAGGGTGCTGTCTCGTTTGACAGCAAGGAGAGATGCCTCTTAAATGTGAATTTCCAGGGTGCCGTCTGTCTATGCTACTACCAGCAAAACGCATCGAGCCACCTTCTGTCCCCTGTTGTTTGCCATGGGAGGGGTGTGAACACTGCAGCCCCCACTCAGGAGAGCAGCCTGCAGAGGGGAGCCAGCATCCAGGGGTTTATTCCCCCAACTTGGAAACAAAGGGTAGGGTGATGCCGGCATGCTGGCCAGTGTCAGGCTCTCAGAAATGTTGCCAGGTATAGCCGAGGTTGACCAGGGCTGCTCCAGGCACACGAAGCCCCAAGAGGGCCCTGCCTCCAACCCTCCATGTCCAGGGCAGCCCCCAAGGTGCCGATACCCTTCAACTCGACTCTTCCTCATGATGCGCCCTGTCGCCTTTGCACATGCTGTTCCCTTGTCCAGGGATGCTGTTCCCCAAGATTTTTTAACCTCATGATTTTTTATTTATCTACTTCGTGCCAAGCGCTGTCCCTGGAGCTGGGGAGAGAGTGAGAGAATAAAAGGGACACCAGCACTATTCCCACATCACCACCTCAGGCCTTGATTCAAGTAGCACTTCTGCAAAGCTCGCTCTCATTGCCGTGTCCAAACCCCCAAGCCCTATCCAGCACCTGCTGTCCCCTTGCGTGGCCTTGTTTCTCGCCCAGCACCCAGGGCCCCCTGAGTCCTACTGCCTGCTGGCTTCCTGTCCTTCCTGGTGCTAGAGGGCAGGGTTTGTCTGTTTTTCTTGCTCCCGGGCCCCTGGACCTGGGAATCGTGCCCCAACTCAAGGACGCTTGGTCTCTACCTGTCCAAAGCCTCCAGTCCTGGAACATGTTTGCCACACACCCACGGAGCCCCTGTGTCTCCCTCACACAGCCTTGTGTAATTGCCACGCATCTTAGGTGGTTCTTACTGTCCCCATTTAACAAATGAGCTGATGCCCGTGAGGCAGGTGACCTCGAGGTCATGTGGCTGGACAGAGGAGGAGGGTGCAGGCACAGGTAGGATGGGCTTCGGGGACAGCTGGGGCCCATCACGGGGCCCAAGACTCAAAAATGAGCAACACGTCTCTCAGTCCCTGGTGGAGGGGCTTTCTTAAGTAGTAGCATGACGTTCACTCACTCTGTGGTTTAGGATATTAGAAATGTCGGTGATGCACGCTGAAATACAGTTTACTTGTCCAGAATCTGTTGTAAGTCCTTTGAACCGTACTTGCCTTCTTCTAGTACAACTCAGGGTACAAGGAGCAGTTTCCCTCTTAGCTGATGGTCATGCTCCATTTTTAATCGCTCAGCAGCTGGATGTCTGGATTTCGCTTTATCGACACGTTAGAAGCTGCACACACCAACCAGACCCAGAAGGACGAGTCTCTGTGACCTGGTTCCGGCAGGGCCTGGGGAGCAGCAGGGTGGTCCCTGAGGCTGGAGAGCTGGGCCAGAGCCAGGAGAGCTGTGGTGGGCGGGAGGAATGGGTTCTGGGAGCTCCTTCCGCAGGCACCCAGGGCTGGCAATTTTGCTTTGCGTAATCCGAAGCAGGAGAGATTTGGAGCATTCCTGGCGGAGTGACTTGACACAAGGCCCGTGGTGGCTCAGGGAACAGCCCGCTCTTGAGGAAGGCTGCAGGGCCTGCTGAGCTCTGCCCGGTGCCTGGCCGCCTCTGCTTCCTGGGCGCGGACTCTGCAGCCTCCCTCAGGCCCGGGCTCTGCTTCTCGCCCACCTGCGCTCTGTTGGCAGCGTCCCTCCTCCTGCCCCTGTCCAGCCAGCCTCCTGCTTGACTTCCCCGAGGTCCTGGGCTCCTCTGGAAGGCCTCAGCTCTCTTGCTGGGATTACTCTGGGGTCATGGACCCCAGGCCCCTTCTCCCTTCTCCATCAAAGTGTCGATCACACTGGACTCTATTTTTTTTTCCTTCTCTTTTCCCATGTCTTGTATGTTTTGTTTGGCAGCTCAGGGCAGTGTGCATGGCACCCCAGATCCTGACAGAGGGAGCACCCGACCCTGTGGGTGCTAGCTCTTCGCTACTGTTTTCTCTGGCTCCTACGCTGGCTTTTCACTACCCTTCAGTAGGAGTTTTCTCTGTATCTTGATGTTTTCAACTTCACTTAGTAAACCAGTGTCAACAAAAACTAGGGATTCCCCCATTCCTCCGTCTACTCCCCCACCTACCCCCCCAGCCACCCACCCACCAAATCTCCTACCCATTCATCCATCCAGCAGTGGGCACCCACCACGTCCAGGTCCTGTGTAGCTGCCGAGGTTGTGGCGATGAGCCAAGGTAAGCCTGGACTCACCCTCTGGACCCCCTGCAGTTCAGGGTGTGTATGTGGGGACAGGTGTAGAGCAAAAGGGTCGTCTCCATCCATTGATAAGGTGGACCACGGCCCAGGAAAGACTGTTACACTGAAACCTGGCCCAGGTGGGGTGGGTATGTGTGGGTCCCTGAGGGGACTCATGAGCTGAGCTTCACGTATGTGTACAGGATCAAGATGAGGGTGGGAAAGAGTAGAGCATTCCAGACAGGGGAAGAGTATGTGCAAAGTCTCCGTGGTCAGAAGAGCACCATCCTTTTGAGGGACTGTTAGCTCCAGCCAGTGTCTGGAGCTCAGAGCAAGAGGGAGAGTTTTCTAAATGGAGCCAGAGGTCAGCAGGGACAGGTCATGGTGAGGATTCTGATCTGATCGTTATCCCAAGTGAAGGAAGCCCTTGAGGGTTTTCAAGAGGTGATGTGATTTACATTTGTGAAGATCTCTTGGGACCCTTTGAAGGGCCTCAAGGGGAAGGGGGTGGAGACAGAATCTCAGAGGCCCCAAGATGGAAATGTGGGTGGCATGGTAGAGGTCAGCTTCCATCAGGCTTGAACAGGACCTTCACTGACCATCCACGGGGCTTTGTTCAATTCTCGGGACACACATAAGTCCACAGTGCGTTTGCATGAGCATTTGCACGGCAGGAAGTGGATTTCTAATACAGCCTTCTGCCTTCTTGGAAGAGGGCAGAAATGGCCATGAATATGTGCATGAAGATCCGGCACATGGGCTGCCGCAGGACCTGTACCCCTGCCCCAGGACAGCAGGGACCTTTCGCTTGCTTTTAGACCTGCTGTCATGCCAACGGCACCAGGTCAGTCCAGGTGGCAGCTCTCGGAGGCCGAGAGGTTCAGTGGTCTAAACATGAGGGGACAGAGGGAGTCCCATCCCAAGTGTGAACATTTATTTCTAGGAAACACTGAGCTGATGAGATGCGGGGTGTCGGGTCTGGTTCACATCTGGTTCAGACCAAGGCTTCTAAGAGGTGGCCATTGGGTGCTGGCCACACTGGGGTGGTGTCCAAGGGCTGAGTTACACCGCTGAGTGCAGAGATCACAAGCGCACTGGATACCTGGGTGACTCTGCACAGCGCCGAGTTCAAGTTCCTGCCTGTTCTTAGTACAACTCCCCAAATCAAGGTAGATGATTATTTCTGGCCAGCGTCACAAGAGGGTTCCGTGGATGGGCACAGAAGTCCCTCCTTTCAGCCCACTCCTTTGTCTCCTAGTCTCCTCCTGCAGAATGCCTTGGCCTTTGGACTTTTTGTCCTGCTGCCACCGTCCAGGGACCTCTGGTTGATTCCCCCTGTTCTCCCCTCTGGGCACTGAAGGGGGAGCGTCAAACCCTGCAGGAGCGGTCCAGGCTTGCTTCTTGCAAACAGTGGCCACCTCTCATAGGAAAAATACTGAATCTCCTCTCGATGGTATTGGAGACCCGCTCTTGGCTGGGGAAGTGGGGTGGGATGCGGGAGCCTGATCTGTCACCTACTGCCTGGGACTGGTGTTTTCTTCCCTTAACAACTAGGACTGCAGACATTTTTAAATCAGGAGAAATCAATCAGGGCGTGAGTCAAAAAAGAGAGTCCACCCTCCACTGTCCTGCCCCAGTCCTCCCTAGGGCCGGTGCAGGAGGGCTCTGGGCAGGGGTCGGAGTCGGTGGGGAGCATTTCCAACTCAACTTTGATCTCTCGTTTTCCTCTCGGGTCCATGGGGATTTCATAAACAGTATGTTGCTCAATTTCAGTTCAATGGCACAGAGTCGTTCCGATGTGTTCTAATTACTCAAACATAAATGATTTCTGGTGCACTTTAAATGATTTCAGATGCACTTTTGTCTATCAGGCTGCTGATTTATAACTCCCCGGGACTTTGATGTTGCGCTTCATTGATTTCTTTTAAGGCTCTTCAGAGGTGTATTTATTATAGACCGAGCACTCCTCTGCTCATTTGCTCCACGATTCGCAAACGCTTTCATTTTCCAGTTGTCAACACTCCACCCCTAGCCCCTGTGCGTGTCCTGTACCGACGGCAAGAAGACACATTTATTGAGCGCTGGCTGAATTCCGGTCCAGGTACCGGATGCCATGGGTGAGTGGAGATGCACAAATTAAATTTAAAATAACAAAACACATTCCTGCCAGGGCGCTTATCATTTAGACAGAGGTGTGGCCCACAGGTCGGACTCGTGACTCCAGGGAGGAGAACGGCTCCAGGGAAGGATGCTGAGCAGGGTGGGAGACGGGCGGTCAGGGCTGGGCCTGGGTCTGCCTGATATCAGGTCCAGAGGCCAGGCTGGGGCCCTGGAGTGGTGCGTGGGCAAAGCAGCCATCGGCTGTGCTGGGACGCGGAGGGAGTCCCGGCTCCGTCCTCTTCCCACAGGTTGCAGAGCTCTGTTCCGCTGGCGTTAAATGGGGCCACCCTGTCTGGCTGGTCAGAGCTTGGGACTGAGCACTTGCTGTGACCCAGGATGGACAGAGCCAGGCTCTGTGGGACAAGAGGTTTTCTTTGCTAGTGCGTCACAGCAGGGTTTGTCTTCACAGAATCATGGGCGCCCAGAACACCGCCCGTTCTCAACCCCTAGCACGTCCCCTTAGCCTCCCCTCCTCCCTCCCCGGGGTCCCTTCCTCTTCTCTGCTGGGTGGGACCTGAGTCTGGTCAGCGTGGGGGCCTCCTTGGGAAGAGACCCGCAGCTCATGAATGCCTAGCTGGCTTCTTCCACCTGAGAGGAGCCCCCGAGGGTGAGCTCTGGGGTCTCCAGTGCGTTTTGTTCCCTGCCACATGATGGTGACACCCATGTGTAGAGCACAGCCCTGGGGCGTCTGGCATTGGGAACCTTCCTTCCTCGAGGCTGGGCTCCCAGACACCTTCAGGAGTGCGGTTTGCCCTGCTCTTGTGAGTGCCCTTCTCACCCCCCACCCCATGCTGTTTCTTTGGGGCGTGTCTGTAAGGCAGTCCTTGCCCTGCCCAGGGATGGCGTGGACCTCCTTCACGAGTTCATGCCCCCTCCGGCTGCCCTGCAGCCCCCTGTGCTGGCTTCAGGGGCCCTCGGTGATAGGGACCTTCCGCTTGCTGAAGTCCGCAGCCTCAGCCTCTGGTTCCCATGCTGAGGACCAGGGAAGGGAAGATGAGGAGCACATGCCACCTAGTGGCCACTTCCTGGAGCTGCCACTCCTGCTCCTGCAGAGCTGGGGCAGAGCTTCCCTCTGGGCGGAGGAGGAGGCAGGTCAGCCAGGGCCAGAGGTTGCTCCTGGGGAGGACCTAGCTCAGATTGGCATCCAGCTGTGCTGGGGCAGGAGTGACCCAGGTCCTAGTGCCCTTGCTGTTCCCACCAAGATGCTGCTGGTGGAAGCAGACTCCCAGGAGTGACCACCTCCCGCCCTCCTTCCCTCAGGGTCCTGCCCTCCTCTCTTCCTCTCCTTTCCCCTCGTTTCCTCCTCCCCTTTGTGGTGTCCTCCCTCTCTCTCCTGCTCCTCCCCTCTCACCCCCTCCCTGGTCCCCAGTCTCCCCTCCTTCTTTTTGTTTTGGGAATTGAACCCAGGTGCTTGACCACTGAGCTGCCCGCTCCCCAACTCTTATTTTGCTACAGGGCTTTGCTGAGTTGCTTAGGGCCTTGCTGAGTTGTTGAGGCTGGCCTTGAGCTTGCAATCCTCCTGCTTCAGCCTCCTGAGCTGCTGGGATCACAGGTGTGCGCCAGCCTGCCCTGCCCTTCCTCTCCCTCCTCGCCTTGCTTGGCCTTCCTTTAGCTAACAGACGCTGTGTGGTGGTGCTGTTACTTAGTCCAGCTGGGTGGGGGTGATGAGTTGGGGCGGGGCCGTAGCCCCGGCTGTGGGTGCTGCAGGGCTGAGACTTCCCTCCCTCATACACTCACGGGCTCCTTGGTGCAGGCACAGATTCCACAAATACAGTAGAGGCCACCCACGGGGCACACAGGTGAGGCTTCTGACTGTCACCCCGCAGACTGGGCGGGGAGCCTTTGCTCCTGCCCACAGGCCCTGGGGGCCACTGGGGAGTTTCCAGCTCTGGTCTCCTTTGGCCCGATGCAGTGGTGCTCAGCAGTCCAAACCAGCCTTCCCGGACTAGACTGTGCCAGAAGCTGGGCCTCCTGCCTGTCTGTGCTCTCAGTACCTCTTCTGCTCCCTTCCTTGAGGATTCCTGAGCCAGCCGAGTTCCCTGAAGTCCAGAACCCTGCACCATGGACGTGGGGTCAGGGCAGGTGCTCTCTGTGCTCCCGGTGCTGCCGATCCCCTTCTGATGGAGCGCTCTTCCCCCCCAGGGATGGGTGAGAGCGAGTCCCTCCTCAGCATTGTTTCTCTGCATCCCAAGCCCGGGCTGGGGATGGGAACACGAGGCTTGCCATCGGTTCTCCCAGAACATGGTCAGGTGACCGGTTAAGAGTGAGCTGAAGGACACGGGCAGCTCTACAGGCGGTGTCTCACAGCCCCCCTTGGGCATCATGGGAGGTGGCTCTCTTATCTGGCTCCTACCCAACTGGTAGCCCTGAAGCCCAGGTGGGCTGCAGATGCTCACGGAGGGGGTTGAGATCGAGGTGCGGCCTACATATAAGGTGCACACACTGAAGTCTGTTGCCAGCCCCAGATCAAGATAGGGAGCTTTCCCTGCTCCTGGAAGGCTCCTCTGTGCCTCCCAGTGAAAGCCACTGCACCTGCAGCCCCTCTGCTCTCTCCCTCCTTAGGTCAGCGTTGTCAGGTTTTGAACAGCACCTACATGAAATCCTGACTTTGGGGGTCTTTCACCTTTGTGTGGAACGACTTCATGGGTGTCTGCCTAAGTCCCGACGCATCAGATCATAAGTGTTAAATATGTGCAGCTTTTAGTATATAAACCACACATTAATAATGCTGCTTTTTACATATACACCCTGTCCTGCGGGTTTCCTGGAAAGCAAGGAGGAAATCAAGGGATCAGTTCTGACTTCTCGCCACATTGTGTCCATGAGCATCATCCACGTTGCAAAGTGTTGACAATCGTGAGCTTGCTTCTTGGGTTACCTGCCTACCACTTTCAAATTCTTCTTCTGAGTCCAGTTGAAGCCAGCTCAGGAAGGTAGATGAGACTGGTTTCTGTTGAAGACTTTACTTTTATGTGAAGTGTGAGCTTTAGTGTGGAATTCGCTGCTCCAGGTAAGCCTTGGATCCGTTACACAGCTTTCCGGTGCTGCCAGGCGGGATTTCGGGGTATGGAGGACCCCATGTGGGGCACTGAGCCACCAATATTGCCAGTGCTCCCAGATGCAGGGTTTTGGGGAGACCAGGATGTTGAGAAGGAGTCTGGCTGCTGCCCTGCACAGGCCAGGCCCCTGATGCACCTGCTGTCACTAGGTCACTCCTGATTTGCAGCAACACAAGACCTTGGGAGGAAACCATCCTGTTCACTGGATGTCTGGGGTCCCTTGTGCGGCCTGGCTCTGGGGCTAGAAAGTAGCCTTGGCCACACTCTCTCTATGCTGCTGTGGGAAGCCAACTGTGTCTCCGTCTCCCTGGCTGCAGACACCAGGGTAGGATGCCTGCTCAGGACAGATGGCCTAAACTCCTGGGCAGCAAGGATCTGGGGACGGGCATGTTCAACACGAGATTAACAGGCTCTGGGGGGGAAGTCTGGGGGCCTGGGACTTGGACTAGATTGCTTTGCAAGGTAAGCTCTTGATTTCCTGACCTCCTCTCTGGCCCCGACCCCGAGACTTCACTCGCGATCCAGGTTGTTAACAGGGAGCGATCTTATCCTGTTAGCCTTTCACTTCAGAGAAATTGGATTGAAAATTCCACCCGCCTGCCTCTGGACAGAGCTTTCCATCAGCAGCGGATGACCTCAGGCGGGAGAGTTGCTTTCCTCCACAGGCCGATACAGGTGATGGAGGGACCTCTGTCTCTGCCTGGCCACTGTCAGCAACTGGTGGAGAGGAGGCCCTGCCAGGCATGAACTGAGCAAGGCACTTCCCTTCTGTGTCAGGGTCACCTCTGTGACATGTGGTCCTTTGCCAGAGTTTCTGTGAAGATGGGTGCAGCTGGCCAAGTCCCCTGGGGAAGTGGGGCTGGAGTCCTTCTCTTGGGTGGCCCAGGGCCTTACAGAATATTCCCTACTTTCTGCAGACTTTATTTTTACTGTGCTTCTGCACTTTATTACATCTCTGGGCAGGAGATTGACCCCTGGGCACATTAAACAACCACAGAAAACAAGCTCTGTAAACCCTCCGGGGTCTGCGCTCACGGCACGACTCTCATAGGCCTGCTCTGCTCCTGGTGCAGCCCAAGTGGGTCACGGCCGGAGCTGCAAACAGTGGGGAGCCCCACCTCCCGGGCATCATGGACATGGGGAGACGAGGGCAGGTTTGACCCACCGGGCACCATGGCAGCCTGATTCCTGTGTTCTCAAGGGCAGCTCCTGATGCCAGCTGTCCTTGTGGTTCTGGCCAGGGTCGGACATTCATTTCTGTGATGGTCACATTGTCCCTGGCCCTGCAGTACTAGTGTTATCTGTAGTACATGGATGGGAACTGAGTCCCAGAGGGACCAGCCAACACAGCCAACCTGAGCTGCCACCTGTCTGAAGTCTGAGCTTGGTCCCTCCCGGCTCCCTGGGCTGTGTCTCGGTGGACTGGCAGCAGCCGCCATCTGCAGTGCCTTCTGTTCCAGGCGCTCCTCTGGTTTGCCGGGGCTGCCAGAGCAGAGCACTCTGCCTGGGTGGCTTACGTGACAGCTGTCACTCAGAGCTCTGGGGCTGGCAGTCAGTTGAGGAGTCGGCAGGGCTGGTTTCTTCTGAGGCCCCTGTCCAGGGCTGCAGATGGCCGTCTTCTTGATGTCCCTTCTCATGGCCACTCTTCGGTGAATGTCTGTGTCCTCACCTCCTCCTCTTCCAAAGATGCTGGTCATACTGGATCAAGGCCTACCCTAGTGACCTCGTTTTGACTTACTGTTTAGAGACCCATCCCCAAGTACAATCCCATTCTGAGGGTCAGGGCTTCAGCCGATGAATTTCGGAGGAATGCAACTCGTGCTGTAACAAATGCTCTGCGTGTATTTAGTTGGGGGACCTTGGCCACACCCTGTGAGATATACAGTCATTGTCAACCCATGGAATCAAAGAGGAAACTTGGGCATCGAGGACGGACGTAGAGGTGGGTGCAGCCCACAGCTGGGCTCAGCGCTGTCCCCTCCCCACACTGTCACCCGTTGAGGTTGATCCTCACACCTGTGCCAACTTGTGTGCCACAGAGAGGTTAAGGAGGAGGATCTGGAGAGAACCAGAATGGCAAGAGTTCTCTCTGGGCAAAGGACTTTCCCTCCCGTGAAGTCCAAAACCACATGAAGCCATCGTGCAGGCAGCGTGACGGGACTCTGTCAAGGCTGTGGGTTTCCCGCGGCGTATTCTACATCAGGCACTCCTGGGGGTCATGGGCTCTCCGTGGGAATCTTCCTTCAACTCCCAGAGCCTCTGCCAGGAATCCCTGGGCCAGTGTCTCCTGGGAGGGACAGGGTTCTTCAGCCAACCAAGACCTGGCCACGGGAGGAAGGGTGCCCTGGCCTCCGGGAGGTGGAGCCACCTGCTCGGCCTGGACCTTTGCCGGTATCTCACCTGACCCTTTGGCTCCTGGGAAGCATCCTCCTCAGTGCAGAGCCAGGCCGAATGGAGTCTCCTCTGAGGTCTCGGCAGGCGCTTCTAGTGTGACGATCCCATTTGCTGTCCATGCGTCACACCCTGCAGCATGCCCACCTGCCTCTGGTGGGGACAGCAGTGTTTTGGGCACCAACTGTGGTGCCGGAGCTCCAGGCCTGGGATGTGAGGAGGACTTCTCCTTCTCTCTGTCACCGTTCACTAATTACAATTAATGTCTCTCTCTCCCCCTGGCGGATGAGGCCCATGGGGGCAGGGAGCGCTGCACATGGCTCTGTCCTCAGCCCAGGCAGAGCCAGCACCCAGTGAGTAGCCCCGGGCTGAGGCAGAGCCCCAGGTCTGGGTCCTCAGGGCCTCATCCCTGCTGGAGGAAGTCTTGACTTTTCCCCTAGTGCCTGTTTTTGTAAAGCGAGCCTTCCTGGGACGCGGCCACACCCGTCGCCACTCCTGTTCAACAGGCCTGTGGCTTCTCACTGCGGTGTCGGAATCGAGGAGTTGCAACAGGGACCCTGCGGCCCACAGAGCCAACCGTATTCATCCTCTGGCCCTTTGGGAGCGGGCAGTCATCGGGAGCATTGGTGCTGGCCTGAGGGACGGGGCCTCCTGAGAGACGGGAGGCTTTCCCTTGGCCTTGAAGCCCGAGCACCAGTTAGACCCCTGTGGTCTCCAGCTGAGGGGGGGGGGATCCCTAAGTGGTTCCTTAACTGCCTCTTCCCAGGGCCTGCCACCTGCAGTCGCAGGGCCCAGGCAGGCAGTCGGTCACTGGCTCAACAGTCACATCCTGCCCCCGCCTCGTGCCAGGAGCTGTTCTAGGAGCCGGGGACATCACGGGGATGGGACAGACCAAGCCTGAGCTCCCAGGTGTCTGTGCCGTGGGGAAGACGCCCCCAGCCACCAGGCTGAGCGCCGAGGGGTCTGTGAAGGGGGGGTGACTGGCAGGCGCTGCTGACCTGCAGGCGCTGCTGACTGGCAGGGTGGTGAGAAGAGACCCAGCGGGTACAGACACACCTGCAGGGGGCCTGGGAGGCAGAGCAGGGCCTTCTGGAGGTTCCAGGGCAGGGGAGGGAAGCTGCGTCCTGACGCAGCCCCAGGAGCGCAGGGGCACAGCCCAGGTCTTCCTTCTTCATTGTTGGTACTTTAACTGCCCAGACGTGTGGGGTCAGTGTGGTGATCTGACACAGGTACCCGTTGATGCCTATTGATCACATCAAGGTAGCCAGCACTTCCATCTCCAGGAGCGTGGAATATTTTTGATGGACATGTAATGATCCTACATGCTTATAAATAACCAGAAGAAAGGAACGGAAAGCTTTAAACACAGTCACGATAGAAAGACGGGAGCACTAAGCACCATAGCACTCTGCTTCCCCTCCTCTCTCCCCCTCGGAGTGTGGCTGAGAACTGACTTGAAGCCCTAGATGACACGGCTTCCTCAGAGTTTATGGAAACCTGAAACCCAGCTTTATTAAGGTGAGATTCACGTCCGACTCCGGGGTCTCTGCCATCTTCAGAGCTGTGCAAACCACCGCGACCAGCTGACCAGCTCTGGGCCCTTCTCCCCATCCCCAAAGACACCCCGTGGCGAGGCTCCTGCGGGTCCTTTCATGCCACCTTCATGGGACCTGTGAGAGGAGAGCAGGGCGGGTGCTGTCCTCCCTGCTGTGCAGGCGTGTAAACGAAGGCCTGGAGGGCTCAGGAGGACATGTGAGTCATCTTCCTTCCTGAAAGGCGCCAACGAGTTCCTAAAAGCAGCCGTTTGGAGTCTGGGCCATTTGGCTGGCACTTGTCACCTTCTGCAGTGCAGAGCCCCCCGGGATCCTAAGGTGGGATCCTGAGGCAGCAGCTGGGGGGGGGCCGAGAGCCCGCATTTCTGGGATCGAGGTGATTCTGGCATTTCTGAGCTCCCAGGCTCTGCGGGAGGCAGGATGCTGTCAGACCTGGTGGAACCCCGTCCTCACCAAGAGGGAGGGCGGTTACTTGAAGGCCTGGGAGTGGCCTTCCGGCAGGCGGGGGACACTTGGAAACCCCTGCATACGGTCACTGCTCTGGTCTGCAGCAGCCCATTGCTCCTGCCCATCCTGCAGGCTCCAGGCACAAGCCCGTCTCCTTTCCCCGCCTCCTCAGGGCCGGCAGTAGCCACGCAGTTTCTCTCCTTGGTCCCTTAGGCCTCCATCAGATACTCCAGGTCATCCTGAGAGCAGGAGGGTGGCCCTGGCCCTTTCTTTCCCCATACCTTGCTTTAGTTCCTCCTCAGACCCTGGGCCTCTCAGCCCGGGTACGGGCGCGTGCTTCGGTATTGGAAGTTCCAGTGCCGCCGTCTGGCATGTCATCGGGAAGTGTCTCTGCCCAGGGCCTGGGTCCCCGCCCCCACTAAGAGACTCCTGAAATCCGTGTCCCAAGAACCCAAGTCCTAGGGTCCCTTAGCACAGGCTCAGGGAGGAAGACGGGGTCGTCTGGGGCACTGAGTCACACTGCAGCCAGTGCCGGGGCTCTCCCAGCTTCCCTCTCACACGTGTGACAGGCTGCATGGCTCAGATGCAGCTGCCAGGGTGGTGACAGGGCCTGGCCAGCCTCAGGCCCTGCAGGAGCCTCACCTGAGACGTGGTGCATTTCTGAGCGCGCACACGGGACGGAGCCCAGGGAGTCGTCTTCTGGCAGAGGATGTGTGACACGGGGGTCTCTGAACCCCCGACAGGTTCCTCTGGGCCATCTGGCAACATGCACTGTCCCCAGGGACCCCACCCTGATCTGGGCAGTGTGACCGAGGGTGACTGTGGCACCAGAGAGCCTGGCACGACAGCGTTAGCATCTGCCTACCACTGGTGACTCTGTGGGACTCGGGATCACCGCACAGAGCTCCATGAAAGGGACCCAGCTCACAGTCCTGCCTGCAGGTCACCCTTTCTCTTCCTCCTAGGATGGGCTATCTCTGCTCGAGCAGCAGACTACATGCAGGGGTGGGGCAGGATGTGTGCCTGTGTCCCCTGTGGGGACCAGTGCCTGGTGGGGTGGGAGCCCAGGGGCACTTACTGAAGGGAACAGTGTGATGCTGCCTGGCCTTGATGCTGCCTGCCCTTCTCAGGGGAACAGATGGAGGCCCAGAGAGGTCGAGGAGTTGGTGGGTCACACAGCTCCTTGGCGGCCTGGCTGGAATCCCGGCTTTCCAGCATGCCCGGCCACTCCACCGCTCCTCTCAGCCACCTTGTGTGGGTGCTTTGAGATTTACCTTGTGTTTCCTCACATCCTCAGAATTCCCCACTGAAGACAGCATGGGGTTCAGTCAACCAACCTGCTTCTTTAATTCCCCTCTGGGAGGGCAGGGATCAGGGACAAAGAAATAAAGACTGACCCCATCCCGGGTGTCCCCATAAAATGGGAGAAGACATCTCGGGGGGCTGGTCGGGGTGGCTGAGATTGTGTCACCTTCTCGGCTGTCACCACTGTGCCGCTGTCCAAACTGGTAGCTACGGCCACAGAAGGTTCCTGGGGTCTCCCAGCTCTGGAGGCTGAGGTCTGGGGTCTCCTGATGCCTGCCCCCAGGGGGTGGAGATGACGCCTCTTCCTGGGGTTCACGTGGTCCTCCCTCGGGTGTCCTGATCTCATAGGGGTGCAGGCAGGTTGGGCTGGGGCCTTCCCACGGGGCCTCACTTGACCTCTCACCTGTAGCAGGCAGCAGGGTTGGGCTCAGCCTGTGAGGGCTCCTGCCACCTCCTACAGACCCTGGCCACCACGAGCAACCTGCTGCCGCCAGCCCCTCCCGCCGCCCCCAGGTCCAGGCCAGGTGCCCCGTGTGACCTGACTGCCAGGTCCTGCAGGCTGGGGAGCTGCCCCTGCTCAGCCCTTCAGCAGGGACGGCTGTCCGTGTTCTCTGGTGACGGGTCTGTCTGGGGAACCGGATGGCGGTTTCAACCGGAGGTTAAAAAACAAAGACTGTGCTCTCTCGCTTCCCTCCCTGCCCTCGGAGCACGTCGGAGCAACTGTTTTATCTAAATCATTTTTTTCCCCCCATAAGAAAGAATTTTGCTTAATCGGGCTTCATTTCTGTTCTCCCCTTTACAGCCGCGCATCTCCGTTCCTGCCGGGATTGAAAGCCCCAATCAGTTCAGATAAATCAGTTTCCCTTTAAATGATGATCTTGGAGGAAATAATGATCTAACTTACTTTTTGTTAATTACTTTTAGGCGAATGAGACATCCCAGCTCCGCGGTGTCTGCTTTCCTCAGAAGTATTTAAGCCCTCAAATCTATTTAAACCCTTTTTTTTTCCCCCACTCAAATTAAGATGCTGAAAAATTCTGCTATTAGAAATAATTTAGTTTTTTTTTCCCTTAAGTTCAGCTTCATGGTGGTGTAATTTTAAATAATTTGAGTTGAAAATGATTCTATCATATCCCATATAGAGGCACCAAATTACCATTTTCCCTTCAAAAATTTTCGTCTTTTAATTGGTATGCGAGACTTAGTCAACAAATAAATAGAACAGAGAGGTAATGAGTGGCGCAATCCGTCGGGTAGGATTGCAGAATTGAGCCAGGCGGTGCGCCCGCTGTGCTGCTAGCCAGCTTTCTGTCCTGTGAGCTGCTGACCTGGGAAGGAGGGAGGGATCATTGCCTTGTGGCTTCAGAGGGTTCAGCCATGTTTGCTGGGCCTTGTGCTTTGGGCCCACGGTGGCACAGCACACCAGGGTGGGAACGCAGGAGGTCGGTTCACCTCCTGGTCAGGAGACAGGAAGGGACTGTGGTCCCATTATAGCTCTAAGGCCACCCCAGTGACCTCCCTTCCTCTGCTAGGCCCCAATCCCCAGTAACACCACTGGCTGGAGACCAGACCTCCAACAACACACAGTCCTTTAACCGTGGCAATCGTGTGTGTGTGTGTGTGTGTGTCTGTCTGTCTGTCTCCAGGGAACAACATAATCCATTGATAAAGCTCAGCTCTAAAAATGAACAATTCTGATTTTTGATATTAAAAAATGCCAAACCTTCAGAAGTAAAGTAACAACCTCATAAATAGCAAGGTTGTTAAGAAGGGAATCAACATCCCCAAAGAGAATCACATGATGAAAACTCGTGAGGAGTGTCCAGAGCGGTACCTGGGGGGGTTCTCCTAGATTAAGGTACCATCAGGGCTCTTCTGACACCAGAGACCAGCCCCTAACTCTTGCCTTGAAGCTTTAGTTGTCAGAGAAAAGACAATCGGGGGGATAGGATGTGTGGAGAAAGGGGTCAACCTAGCTCCTTCAAGGGGCACTACTTGAACTTTACATGTTTTTTGGCTTGCTGATGTTTAATGACCAAATATGGTTTTTAGATAGTTTCTGACATTATTTTCTTCATCTATTATAAAACAGAAGGGCAATATTGGGCATTGAAGAGGGGGAGAGCAGGGTAGTGAAATTATTTCTCATGAAAGGTTGCATCTGCGTCTAGAGGTCACCCACAGTTTGCAGAACTGACCATGGACACTTGAGGGGGCTGCTTCTTCCAGGTTGAAGAGCATGCAAAGCCCTGGTGGGCAGGGGCGGGGAGTGGGTAGGAAGAAAACTTGGCTGGCCACTGAGTTGTCAGAACTTGCTCTGGTAAAGGTGTGCGTTTGCTGATTACGATGTGGATGGCAGGCGTCACTGGTGGACTGTGTGTTAGCACACAGTAGGTGCCTGCTTTTATTTGTTGGTGGGTTGATTTAATAAATGAAATATTCTGTCTGGAGAAAGGAATTTTAGCATTGCCTGGATGAGCTTCTCTCTCGAGTTGGTGTGGCCAAAGGCAGTGGTTGGTGCAGGGCCATTTCCTGAGATGTACTCTGGGGTGGTCGCTTAGGGCCAGGTGAGTCATGGGATAGGAGGCTGGTGCAGTGAAGTGTCTATGGCGTTGCTCTCCTCCAGGGTCTGCCCAGAAATCTTAGAGGTGAGTTGGGTGCCAGGAACTTCTTTTTCTGGTCTTGCTTAAGTTAGGCAGCTAGAGAGGGCCAGGGATGCAGAATCTCTTCAACCAGGGAAGGTGGCTAGAGATGTTCGCCTAGCCATGGTCTGATGTGCATGGGGTCGGGGATCTGACTGGCTGGGTTCTTCTTCTGTATCACTACACTGTGTGCCTTGGTCAACTCTTAACCTCTCTGAGCTGTTTCCTAATCAACATCCTTTTGTCTCCTGTAAGATGGAGACAATGACACCTATTTTGCCTTTTTTTTTTTTTTTTTTTTTGGTACTGGGGATTGAACCCAGGGGTGATAAACCACTGAGTAACATCCCCACCTCTTCTTATTTTTTTAAAAATTTTGGGACAGAGTCTTGCTAACTTGTTTGGGGTCTTGCTGAATTGCTTAGGCCAGCCTCCAACTTGCAATCCTCCTGCCTCAGCCACCCAAGCCACTGTGCCCAGCCCTACTCTGCATTTTATGGTAGGGGTGAAAAATGCCCGACAAAAAGTGACCCGGTAAATAAGAGCCACTGTTTTGGTGTCCTTGTTAGTGCTTTGTCTTCCACCAAAGCAAAGCCTTTGATAGGCCTCAGGTGGAGACGGACTTGGTATCACATGTGGTATCAACGGGGACCCATCCAGAAACAGCAATCTCCCCCAGTCCCTGCCCATGAGCTCCCTGGCCCCACCTGCTGGCTCTGTCCTCTGTACCTGGACCCTGCCGGGGCAGTTGAGGGATACCTGCAGGGCCGGCATGTTACAGAGATGACCGCAAGTTAGCCTTGGCTGAAGGGTGCTCTCACGGAGGGGAGAGCTGATGCCCACAGAAGGACAGTCCCCATCTCAGACCTGCGGGGCAGGGAACTGTGCCCGGGCATGCAGTCCCAGGGCCTGAGTCCGATGCCTTCAGACCAGTGTGAGCTAACACGTCGTGCGTGAACCCCCCTCTCCTCCTGCAGCCGCGGGCTTTGCTCTTCCCCCATCCCACAGCAGTAGGGTGGCTAGTGTTCCCTCCACTGCCACCAGGGGTAGGACCCAAGTGAGTGACCCAGTCACACCAGCCTCACTTCTTTAATCAGCCGATTCAGGCTCACCTACATCAGCTGGCATATTGACATTTGGGCTATTGCTGTGCGTACTGCCTGCCAGCTACTGGTTCAGTTTTGGCAAAGCCCGTGATCTTGTCCCTACAGCAATGTTAGTGCAATTATTGGACTATTTTATTCCACTCTCCCCCTTAATATTTTAGAAAGTGGAGAAAACAGGCAAACGAAAGTGCTGATACAAGTGATAAAAAGTAAGGGTCTCAAATACAATTGAGACAAAAATGGGGACTCTTTGGCTTTAATTGGATACTTAGCGGATCTGAGCTAATTAATCATTTTATGTTGCAGAGGGAGAAAGCAAAATTAAAGAACTTGTACAAGATGTTGAGTTTATTTATCAAATATCTAAGTGTGATTAAAGATCTCTATCTGTCCTTTCTGGAATTGATCCCATTGCAAGACACTTGGATGCTTTCAGTGGCAGAGACTCCTGCGAGTCATTCAAGCCAAGGGAGTTGACCAGCTCACATGGTTGGGAGGATCACGGATCACTCAGAGTCAAAGGAGAGCTTCAGGAACCTGGGACCTGGGACCGCCAGCATGCTCTTGCCATTAGTTTTGCATTTCTGATTGGCTCCATTCTCTACCCATGTAGCCTGGATGGTGGGGACATATCTATAGACTCATGGCTTTACAACCTCACATATAGCAATACTAGTGGGGAGAGAATCTTTTACTTGCAATGCCTAGATGTGCACCCCAGGTCAGATTCTGATAGGCTTTCCTTAGGGAGCCCCTGCTCTCCACCAATCACTGCTACCAGGGGAAGAGAGTTACCACGATTGGTCAGGACCTGGTCACATGATCACCCCTGTGGTCAGGAAGGAAAATGGAGGGGGAAATAGACTGGGTAATACTAAGCAGAAACTACTGCGGTGCATCCCTGAGCCACATGTCCTCCTCATCTTTCTGTAATACTTTCACATTTGACTTTTATGCACACAGTTTCATGATATTTAAAAGAAAAGGACTTGGCATTTGTGATCAGCCATCTGACAATATCTCAGGCTATTCAGTTGTAGCAACCTCACTGCATAAATTGAATCAATAATTTACATTCTGTACAAGGATCGTACAAATAATTTTGGCACGGTGGGAATTTGCATCCTCTCAGCTCATCCCTCACTCTGAATGTGGCTCTCTAGGTAGCAGAGTCACGGCATATGTTGTGAACACCTGGTGGCCTCTATCCCTCAAGGAGTTAAGCTGAAAGCTAAAGAGAATGGAAATGGGGCTGGGGACTGGAGGGACTGTGGAGTAGAGCCTTCCGGCTTTGAGTGACAAATGTGTTGAGATGTGAAGGAGAGAAATATGTATCCCATACAGATTTGTTTTTCATGTAAATAAGTGTTTTAGCCTCAAACTTTCTGGCATCTCATTATGCAGGTGACTTAGTCATTGACATGCATACGATTTGCATTTTCTCCCTTTGCCAAAAGCGCGGAAACTGTAACTTGGCCAAATTATACATCCTGGGTACACAAGCAGGCCGCCATCTTGCACACATCTGTGAATACCGAGGGGTGGATCCTGTCAGAGCAGGACCCGGTCCTATTGATTTGTAGCATTAGGTGTTCCTAGTGGGTTTTCCTATTTGATTTCTAGCAGGTAGTCCATTTGTTTCTCATGTTACAGATGTCTCAGCAGGGCATGCCCGGCTCTGGGCATTGGACTGGGGGCCGGGGGGCGTGGAGGAGGGGTTTAAAACTACTTACAGAGCAGGAAGGTGTAGACATGGGGAATCGGAATGGATGCTGACCAAAGTGCTCGAATAGGACCTGAAGGGCTTCCCATACCACACATGAACCCTTTAGCTGTTGAGCCCTGCAGAGATTGGAGGGGCAATCCCAGGACCATTTGACAAAATCAGGACTGCCACTCTTTACTGACTGGAATGTCCAGACTGATGCATTGATACCTGGTGTGGCCACGGCAGTGTGTACCTCCTGACAGCTAGCTCTCTCCCACCCATGGGAATGTGGAACCAGCAAGATTCTGGGCAGACTTACCTGGAATAGCTGTCTGAGGAGCCCTGGGCCTCAGCCAGGTGAGATGGCAGGGATCCCTTCTGGAGCTGATTTTGCTTGTTTTCATTTTCAAAAGGGAATTTGATTTAGAACTGGCCTTTGGTTTCTTCCAGACCTGGGAAGTAAACATTTCTCATTCTCAAAATCCACAGATTAATCATTTTTGCAAATCAGAGCTGAGCTCTGAGCCTCTGACCGGGAGGCCTGAGCCTGCTGGCCCGGGAGCTGGGATTTGCCTGCGCGCTGTGATACATATGCATCGGCTCTTCCTGTGGGAGTCCGGCCGCGGGCTGCAAGGGGTGACGCTCTGCTCACTAATCATAATGCAATATCAGTGTTTCCTGCAAATCCCCTTATTATCTCTGCATCATTAGCAGTTTCTGAGCTTGTCTACAACAAATTTCCCAGTGAATCTTATTTTTCCCTGATATTTTAAATGAGCTATCATGCCGGGCAGCAGCCGACATGCTGCAGAGAAAGAAGCAAATCCTCATACAGTGGGTTTTCAAGTAGTCTCCTGCAATTGGGCCCTGGGTAGAGTTTCTAGAACAAGCCGTGCCCCCACCCCTCTTTATTTTTATTTATTTATTTATTTTTTTTTAAAGAGAGAGAGAAATTTATTTTTAATATTTATTTTTCAGTTTTTGGCGGACACAACATCTTTGTTTGTATGTGGTGCTGAGGATCGAACCCGGGCTGCACGCATGCCAGGCGAGCGCGCTACCGCTTGAGCCACATCCCCAGCGCCCCCACCCCTCTTTAAATAAATCATGCCTTAGTGGTGCCTGCTGCCATGTTGCAGGGCCTCACTCCTGCGCAGCTCATTTCTATAGGAGCCCCCTGAGTTATGTGATTATCTCAGAGCCCTCAGATCCTAAAGGGAACAGGAGCTACTCAGAGGGTTGCTATGGGCTTCATGGGTTAGTGTGCATGATGTGCCTGCTGCCGTGCACCTAGTGTAGTGAGCACCTACTGAAATGCAGGTTTTATTAATTTTTTATTCATTATGAGCTATTTAGCAAGTGGCCCTTTTGTGTCTTGCATCTGGACTCCATTCTGCCACTTTCCATTTGTGGTCATTCCAACAGTTCACTGAGGAAGTTGATAGGGAAGTGCCCTCTGAGGGTGTAGAGGGATAACGCACATCCAGGCAGCAACAGGAGCACCCTGGTCCCTGAGAGAGTGGAGAGGATGGTGACAGCTGGGATGAGACTCACCCTGGTTTCCAGGGACCTCTCCTACCCTGAGCAGTGGCCAGCATCCATCCCCTGGAGGCAGCAGCACCATTTCCTTGGATGACACCCAGCCTCTGTAGAAGGGCCTAGGCACCAGGTTCAGGCAGTGCTTGCCCTCTGGTGTAGGAATCCCACAGCTGTTCTCTCCTTTGGGCCAGAATGGACACCTAAGGCTCCTAATACCAGAGCTCCTTCCCTCAGCCACCGAGAGCAACATGGAATCAGTTGGAACAAACAGACCTTATGGAGAAGTTCTGGTTCCTGGGCAGGAGTACTAACACACAGGGCCGTTTAGTGCCCCACTGGAGGTCCGCAGTGGGGCTGCAGTGTCGCCTGCCATTTCACAGCCAGGGAGAGCAAGGCCTGGGGAGGTAGGTCATTGGCCACCAGCCACCCACAGAGGAGGTGGAGGCGTCTGGAGTCCACCCAGTTGTTGTCCCACAGCATGGCTGTGACCAAGAACGTGGAAGCGTTCTCTGTTGCTGACAGCTGGCTTGCAGGCAAACGGTTCTTGCATTGAGATGCTTCTGGGGAGCAGCCATTGAGACTGAGGAAGGTGGACTTTCCAGGGGCTTCGGTTCCATCTTCTCTCCGTCTCTGCCTGGGGCATTCTCCCTGCTCTCCCAACCCCCCCAGCAAACACACTGCTCCTCTGGGAGTGACCTAGAGGGTGATTTGGGGGCTGGGAATCAGGGTCATCGGAAGGGATGCCTCTCTGCCTTCCCCGTTAACCTCTGATGTTCATAGCTCTCATTTCTGGTAGGTTCTGGATGGTGAGGGGCTTGGAACAGGCCAGGAAGGGAACGTGTTTTCCGTTTTGTCTGCTCCTGTGGATGCCAGATTTATGAGTCCGTGGCAGGTCATAGTATGTCCTCCTGTGGTTCAGAGCCTCTTGGGCTGGTTCCTGATGTGTCCACAGAGGGGACAGGAGTGGCTGAGTGGGCTCTGAGAAAGGAGGCAGGGGAGGAAGAGGAGCAGCCTTGGATGCAGAGGTCCTCTGAACCACATCCTTTCTCTGAGCAAGCTCCTGCAAGACCTGCTGGAAGCTCTGTCCTTCCCGGGAGTCCCTCCTGCAGGCCAGCACAGGAGGGGGGGGGGGGCTAGCAAGCTCCTCAGGAGAACTGGCCTCCCTAGAACTCTGACCCAGATCTTACCCTTCCACCTCCCTGTCTCCTCCTCCTTCTCTTATCTCAGCCTGTGAGATTGCTCCCTCCTGCTGGGCTCGGGGCTGAACTCTGTCTGTAGCAGTGTGGAGGCAGAGGGCCCTTTGCTGCCCTTCTGGACCTTTCCACGGGAGTCGTGTTCCCGAGGGGTGTGTGCCACTGAGTGCAGTTTCACTGACACAGAGCTACTCAAAGGCTGGCATTGCACAACCTGAGCGCTGTCCCTTCAGCACAGCCTGTGGGTCACGTCTCACCACAGATGGGTTTCATTTTGCCTGCGGAGCTGTTTACATTTTGGGTTACTTGTCCATGTTTCAAAACCAGGCGGCTCAACAGAAGTTTTGTTCCACAGCTTCTCCTGGTAAATAAGTGGGTCTGGTGACACCATATTGGCCAACCAACCATCCCCCTGCCTGTCTGTCCATCTGTCTATGCCATCTATCCCTGTATCTGTCTGTCCGTCCGTCCATCCGTCCATCCATCCATCCATCCATCCACCCATCTCTCTGTCTATTATTTTGCATAGATGAAAAATTTTTATTTTTCTCCTCTAAACTTTGGGTGCCAGAGTATAGAACTGATTAATTCAGAATCCTTGTTTCTTGCCCCCACACTCTTCTTTGGTCCATGTTTAAGTCTCTTTAATGAAATTTTAATTTTTAAAAATTACTCCCTATAATAAGCACCCCGAACCCCCACAACATGGCCTCTAACACGCTGACTCAGCTGCCGGGGTTCTCTCCTGTTTCCCTGTCCGCGTTCCTGAGCCAACAGCCATCTGAGTCTCAGGCTTCCGCTCCCTTGTCTTTAGACAAATACTTTTATACATACCCCAAGAAATTCATGATCTGATTTGAGCTGATTGGAGCTTATTTTTTTGATTTACTGGCACATATTAACTGTGCAGAATAGTGGGTTCCATTGCGTCATATTTGGACATGTACATTATATAATCTGATGGATTTAATCCCCCAGTTCCTCCCCTTGTCCTCCCTCCCTCCCTCCCCCAATCCTGTCCTCTATTCCACTGGTTTACCTTCTCTTTTCAGGAGATTCCTTCCACCACTTTTTCTGGCTCCCACATGAGAAAAAGCATATGGCACTTGTCTTTCTAAGCCTGGCTTATTTCACTTGATATAATGCTCTCCAGTTTCATTCATTTTCCTGCAAATGACCTGAATTCGTTCTTCTCTGTGGCTAAATAAAGCTCCACTGCATACATCGCCACGTGTTCCCTATCCATCTGTTGACAGGCGCCTAGGCTGGTTCCGTGACGTGGCTGCCGTGAGCTCAGGAGAGCAGGCATGTCCACCGCATGCTGTCTGGGTTTCTTTGGGGTGGATGCCGAGGAGTGGTATAGCTGGGTCAAGTGGTGGTTCCGGTTTGAGCTTTGGGAAGGCCGTCCACACTGCTGTCCACTGTGGCTGCCCCCGTTTGCATTCCCACCGACGGTGTAGAAGGCTTCCCTCTTCCCTGCGTCCTCACTGGCATTGATCATTGGTATTCCCGATGGCCACCATTCTGCCTGGAGTGAGGTGGAATCCCACTCTAGTTTTGACCCTGGTGGCTAAACATGTTAAATGTTTTTACACATAATTGGTGGCCATTTGCATTTCTGGTTCATTTGCGGCCACTCCCTCTGGCCTCCCTCAGGAGTCTCAGCTGGGTTTCCAGGATGCCGCTCCACCGCTGCTGCCTCCCTCCTCAGCCCCGTCCGCTCATGCCGCCACAGAGGGGCTGTGGGTAGCTGCTGCAGGCCCCGAGCAGCTCTGGGGTGGAACAAGATCATGGGCAGCGGCAGCCATGTTCACTCTGCTCCCCTTGTTGTGATGGTCACTTCGTTCATCGTGTGCCTTGGAAGCCCCACGACACCTGCGTGGGAGCTGTTTTCCGCTGAAGTCTGGAACATCATGTGGAGCAGAGGAGCGGGCAGCTCGGTCCTCCCCGCACAGGCCGTGCTTCTCCCCAGCTGTGGGCACGGGCCATCGGAGCACTCCCCTGCACCCAGCTGGGTGCCACATCTGCCAAGGATCCTGTGGCTCACCTCTGCTGTGTGCGGGCTCAGAGGAGGAGGAGGAGTAGAAGGGAGGCTTCTGCAGCCGCCGAGGGGTACCAGTGGCCACTCGGCTAGGGGGGCTGGACAGGATCGTCCTTCAGAGGGCTGCTTACTTCCGAAGCACCCAGGTATCTGCAGAAAGAAGGATGGTGGTTTTGCAGACAAATCCAGTTTAGCTACCAGTCTCGCTGTCATGACTCAGTCAGGGGACAGAGGGTTAGCCTTACATACGCACACGTACCTGTGCACGGGCACACACGCGTGTTCATATGTGCGTGAGCCCTGATGGTAGTCAGATGGGCTGTGTTGTAGGTGCCAGGAGTGCAGGGTGGGAGGCAGGAAGAGAAAGTCCCAGATGTCATGAGGAATGAATTCCAGCAAGAAAACGAATGAACCAAGAGGCCTGTGACATGATGTCAGGTAGTGGCCTGTGCTGGGATCCTGCTGTGGACAAGGGTGGGCAGAAGGCCTCTCCCAGGAGGGGCCTCATGCAGTCCCTCTCACAGGGCCCCTGTTGTGCCCAACCCCTGGGAACACTGTCCATGTTGTGGACTGAAGATGGGCCAGAAGGTTCCATTTCTGTGGACTGCCATTTGAGTGGTGTCTCCAGGGGACATGCCCTGCAGCAGGTCTGGCCTGACCAAGGCGGCGAGCTCTACAAGGGCAGACACCTGGAGGCCAGGTATGCATGATGTGTCTGAAGGACAGGAGAGCAAGGAGGCCGGTGGAATGGGGGGGGGCGGCGGGTCCCCAGGTCTCCGAGGGCTGGTAGGCTTTGCTGGGCCCGTGGGTGGCGGGAGTGGATTCTGTTTCTGGAGTCTGCGGCGGCTCACGACTGCCTTTCTGAGGCACTCCCAGCTGATGCCAGGCTGCCCGTGCCTGGGCCACCCGTTGAAGAGCAGGGCTGGGCCAGTGGTCTGGGCTCAGGGCAGGCCCTAAGGGTCCCCAGCTGGGAGTTTATTCTGCCCGGCTGCAGCACGATGCAGTTTAGAGGCCAAGTGCTCATCGAATCCGTCCGTCAGGGAGCGTTTTTGATCCCTTCACTGCCCAAGCAGGCAGAGGGAGGCTGCCAGGAGAGATAAGGGAAGGTTTATTTGTGCAGCTACTCAAACTTGGGGCTGTTTATAGTCGATGAATATCGGTCTTTAAGCAGCTGTGCGAATTATCCGAAAAACATGAAAGCAATCCATTCGAGATCAAAATCCTTAATTCCAGACCTTTCCAGGTTGATCCGTTTTAAAAGAGGGAGGTTTGGTAACATTGTTGAGCATTAATTAGGTAACACTTGTGTGGGACTCCGAGGATGAAAAGCCTTCTGCGTGTGAGTGTTTGGGAGCCTCGCTGTGAAATGGCGCAATCTGAGGCTGGGATTGAAATGAAAATTTCACACAAGCAAGTACTCGTCCCCATCAGGTGCGGTGATTGGAGATTGTGCAGCCTGAATGTGCCTAGCAGCCCCCCTCCCCTGCAAGGCAGCCTCCAGAGTCCTGGCTGAATAGAGGCTGGCAAGCAGATGAATGGGGAATTTACTAGAGGTAATTACAGAGGGAGGGAGGGGCGGGCGGGCACCCCGGGCTCCTGGGAGGGGCCCTCCTTTCCCTATCACAAAGGACTTTTCCCTCTGATGGTGTTCTGCCAGTGTGTTCCACGCAAGCCTTGGTGGGGGCTTGGCTGCGAGAGGCAAGGTGCTACCGGTGTCTCTGATCAGAATCGCAGGCTCCTGGCCCGGCTCCTCTGTCCATGTCCACTCACCCCCCTGGTCTTGCCGCTTGGTGGGTGCTCTTCCAATCCTCAGGACAGCATGGTGGACCCAGGGGTGGGGCTGGAGTGCCACCCTGCGGGGCCACTACTCCTCTGGTCATTTAGATGCCACTCTTACCCCCAAGAATCCCCTGATGTCCACCCTGTCCCTGGAGCATGATGGCCTAGAGTCCTCCCTGGCAGGAAGTAAATGGTGTGTGCTCACCCTAGTGCTTGATGGGTCCCCAGTGATCCTGTGACATAGGCAGCCGCTCCGATCCAGGAGCATCAGCAACAACCCCGGGGGTGGATGCTGCTGAGCCTGGGCCGTTGTTGATTGGGAAAATAAAGATCGTGTCAGGATCAGAGAGCGAGAGTGACTTTCTTAAAGTCACGTGGACAGAGCACAGCAGTGGTCATTTGGATGTCATGGGTGATGTGCCTTCTTCTTGCTCTCAGGCGTCTCCTTGACGGGGCACTGTGGGCCTCTTGTTTCCTTTGGGCACATGTGAAGGCAGTTAATCCTCGTGCCACCTCCTTTCTCAGTGCCATGGTGCACGCCAACCTGGCCTCATGCTTCTTCCAGGGTACAGATTCCCAAAACCATGAAGTAGGGCCTGAGGCGCAGAGATGCCATCTGTCCCCCATTTCCAAACTCAGTCTAGGAGAATCCGGGTGTAGACGCTGTGTCGATGGGGGCAGCAAGTGCTCCATGATTCAGTGTCGTCAAAACCTGAATCACAGCAAGGTGTTTTTCAGTTATGAGGAGCCCTGAGTGCTTAAATATGATTTCATCCTGACGTTTGCTTTATGCACAGCCTGACTCCACCCAGATGTGACCGGCAGTGTCCTCTATTTCGTTTATGGACTTATTTGCTGATTGGAGGCTCCTCCGTCCACTGGTACCAGTGGCAGAACTTCTGCAGCCTCTCGTGTCCCTGTGTCACCAGGGAAGCAAACTGTGAGCCGGACATGGGGAAGGATTCACACAGGACGGAGCTCAGCTTTGCAGGCACATAAACAATGTGAATAAAAATTAACTAAAAATCTTTTCCCTCCTTAACAATGACATTATACCAATGGGCCCACTTAATTTCTTACATTTGTACCTTTACAAAAGGGCCCGCTGTTTCACGATGTCAAATGTGACCTTTACAACAAAACGTGCAAACTGCGTTGTACACAGAGGACTCTCCGAAGCTAGTAATTTTCATGATGCAAATTTCAGAGCAGAATGAGCCCATTAACCAAATTAGCAATTCATAAAAGCAAAAGTTCATGGTCAGGAAACAATCGCG
This sequence comes from Marmota flaviventris, assembly GCF_047511675.1. Classification (NCBI taxonomy): domain Eukaryota; kingdom Metazoa; phylum Chordata; class Mammalia; order Rodentia; family Sciuridae; genus Marmota; species Marmota flaviventris. The sequence goes on along the minus strand of NC_092516.1, from coordinate 4,661,803 downwards.
TCTTTTCATAAGGTATAATTTTAGCCCATTGTAGAGTTAAAGTGTGTTTTTTTCCCCCTTAAAAAAAAAGTAGATTAGGCCTCTAATTAAATAGGTTAAAGCTATATATGAAGGAGAATGCAATTTATGTGCCGTAAAGTGAATTAGCGATTCCTAAGTATCCAAAGGTCCCTGATAGGGCACGGCAGCACCACCCTGAATGTGAGTGAGTGATTTTGGCCACTGTGGGCAGGAAACACCCTGACGGAGGTAAGGAAGGGGTTCTTGTGAGGCCAGGCTAAAGGTGCCTGGGCTGGATGTAGTTGAGTTTGGGCTGTGTGCCCTGAGTTGAGGTCCACCTCATGCTCCCTATCCCCAGTGCATTAACCACGGGATCAGCCTGTGATGGAGGATTTTGCCTTGTCTCTGATTTTGAAGCAAATCAAGTTGGGAGACCTGAGACCAGCAGTGTTTTTGATCCTTAGTCTTTTCCTCCAAAAATTGAGGGTATAAAAATACTGTGCATTCCACACCGTATGCTGGACCTGACTGAAACCGTGCACACGGAAGTCCCTGTGTGCAGCCGGATGGTATTCTGTTATGTGGCTATATCACATTTTGTTTATCTGTTCATTACTGATGGACATTTGGGCTGGGTGTGTATCTAGGAAGAGTGAAGCCCTGAAACCTGCTACAATATGGGCAGACCTTAGAAACATGCCACTCTGGGAAGAAGCCAGGCACAGGAGGCCACACACTGCATGGTTCAGTTCATGTGAAGCCCAGAAGAGGCAAATCCACCGAGACAGAGAGTAGGTAATGGTTGTGGGGGTGAGGGGAGTGGCTGCTGACTGCCTGTGGGTTTCCCTTTGACATGAGGGAAACATTTGGGAATTAGAGGTGATCCGTGTACCCCACTGTGGATATACTAAATGCTAGTGGGTTGTTTACTTCAAAATAGTTGATTTTATGTTTCTGGAAATTTTTATGTCATATGAATTAATTTTTTTTTTTAAAAAAAAGCCCATGTAAACTGAAGCAATCTATGCTGATTGTCCTTTCTTTATTGTGACTTTCCCTGCGATAGATTCATGTATGATGTATTTCAAAATTCCTGGTTCCCAGTGCCGTGCTGGGCGCCATGCAGGCTCTTGGTGAATGAGTCTGACCGTGACCCCTTGCCTGTCTCGCCTGTGGTCCTGATGACCTGCTGGATGCTGGGCCAGGCATCATGCAAGACGAGGTACGGCAAGTTTGCTGCATGGTTCTGGGCGCTGGTTCAGCCAGAGGAGAATGGAGAGGGAAGACCCTCCGCCTGTGGAGGTCACAAGCAGCAGCATATGTGCAGGGGCTGGGGGGGGGGAGGGCTAAGGGGAACCAGGGCGATGTGGAGCGTGGGGGCTGTCCTGGAGGCCCCAGAGAGGATGAGCTGCTGCTTCTCTGCTCAGCACGATGCCCACAGTGTGAACCTGCGTGTCCTCCCTGGGAACCCTTTGTTCCTCTTAATGCTCTGGACTCTGCCTGTGTGCCTGTGTGTGCCTGTGTGCGTCTAATGTGCCAGTGCACAGAATCTGTCCTCGGGGCAGCCTGGTTGTGTTTGGGGCTGCCCATGCCCCTTTTCCTCAAGTGATCCTGCATTTGTCAATGATGACGGCGGGCAGAGGAGGAGCGGTGACGCACCCAGGGTCACACAGCTGAAGGCAGCACAGAGGGGTGTGCGCATTCCTTTGTCCGACTCAGGGCTTTATACTCTCTCAGAGGAAACTGGATTTTAGAAATACGAGGAGACCCCCTTTGCTCTTAGATGAGCTGCAGTTGCCACCATTAAATAGGATTCCTTGGTTTCATGTTTTCTCATCTACAAAACACGAGGCGTGTGGTCCATTTTGCAGTGTTACGATGCAGTGGATAAATTACTGCAAGTTGAGAGCACTCAGTAGGTGCTCAGCAGGTAGTCTCTTTCCCCTTGATGCCCCCATGGGAGGGAGCCGGGGGTGGGCGAGAAACAACGGGAATGACCGAGTCTGGAGACCAGCCCCCGTCTGCACTCTGCCTCGTCAGCTGCAGGACCTGAGCCAACTCCTGGCTTCTCGTGCCTCAGTTTCTACCTCTGGACAGTGGGTACAATGACCCCATCTCCTTGATTGGTACCACTCAAGACCAAATTAAAAATAGATACAGATGTACACCAGGGTGGAGAGTAAGTGCAGGGCACATGGCCGTTGGAGGAGAGACTGGAGTAAAGCAGATTTTTATTTAGAACAGAGGTTCTCATATGGGGGCCTTTTTGTACCCCTCACCCTGGGACATCTGGCAGTGTCTGGAGACACTTCAGTTGTCACCAAGGTGACACCTGGTGGGGGTGGACAGGGATACTGCTAAGCACTCTGCAAAGTGCACGGCAGCCCTACCGCAAAGAATTGCTGCGCCACAAAGGTCAGCATGCCAGGCCAGCCTGGACGGGGGACGGCGAGGATTCGGCTGGGCAGGAAGCCATCGAGGGGACAACATGAGCTTTACTTGGATCCCCAACTCTTCCTTTTATTTGCACATTAAAAAGTCAGATGTTGTTTAGAGGCACATAAAAGCAAGATAATGTTATCACATGTGTTTTCCATCACCCTTGATTGGGTGTCTCTCCTAATACTTTTAGTAAAATAAAAGCCGCAGAGAGACTCTTCACCTTCTCCTCTCCCTCCTCCTCTAGAGGTGGACACATACCTCTATTTTATTCACTTATTTTTATGTGGTGCTCAGGATGGAACCCAGGGCCTCACACACGCCAGGCAAGTGCTCCACCACTGAGCCACAGCCCCAGCCCTTCCTCCATCTTCTTTGTCCATTTTTTGGTACTTACGGAGACCAGTACTCACAAACAACCTACTGTGTGGATTCCCATGTTCTCCCAACACCCACAGAGGGGAGGCTGGGCGTGCACCTCCTCTCCCTGTTGAGCAACTGCTCCCAGGATTTGGCCTGGGTGTTTTGGGGCTGGTGGGTGCCCTGGAGCTGAGCTGGTTAGTCCTTCAAACTGCAGATCTTGGAGGAAAGGGCGCTGACTCCTTGGAGTAGGGTGGCCCACACGGTCCCCAGAACATTCTCCAGCACTCAGGGGAGGTCGGCCTCAGGAGGCTGAGCACAGGAACAGGGCAGATGCCATGTGAACACAGGTTGATGGCAGGGAGGGGTCTTGAGGATGAGCTGCCGCTTGGTCTCCCCTCTCAGCCACCCTGGGGTGTGGACAGGGACCTCTGAGCACTGGAGATGTCTGTCCTACCTGTCCCAACTGACCGATGCCTGGGCGCGTGAGCTTGACGCTGATGGCCAGAGATATGGGCAGTGTCCCTTCTGGGCTCCTGGTCACACCCCTCAGGCCTTGCCCTTGAGAGGCAGACAGGGCTGTGGGTGGAGAGAGGAAGGACCCCTGCTGAGTGTCCCCTTCCTCATCCTGGCATCCTGCGCTTGGTGGGGGAGGGGAGCGAGTGCCCTTCCTGCATCTCTTAGAGACGGAGATGGAAAGGAAAGCAGCGGCTTCCTGCCGTCACCCGGAGTGTGATTAGTTATAGGAAAATCAATTCATTCTCTGGCTTTGGGGAAGGCTTTTAAGTGTGAAAGGGGATGCTAATCCCCTGGGAAATGATTTTTAAGCAAAACTGCTGCCTTAGTTCTGCCAGCTGCTTAGATAAACACCAGAGGGGAGGGACGCTGGCTGTCCCTCTGTATAGCATGGCGGGAGTCACCAGGGGCTTCCTGCCTCGCACTCCCTCTCCCTCCCTCCCTCTGTCTCATGGTGGTGGCCTGCTCACTCTGCTCTGCCAGGCTTTGTCCCCAGGGAGGACGGAGCAGAGCAGGGTGGGTCAGAACTGAGTGCCAGGGTGCAGAGGCAGAAGGCCTTTGGTGGTGTCCAGGGCGCTGTCTCCCCTCCCTGCCTTCTTTCCACCCCTCCCCTCTGCTCATCCTCTTTCCTCTCCTCCTGCCCCCTGTGGCTGTCCTCCTCCCCCTTTCCCTTCTCCCCACCCCTCGGGAGAACCCTAGCTGCCTGCCTGGTCGTCCCCAGAGCTACCTGCAGAACGCTGGCTGGAGGACCCAGGCCAGCCGCTCTGTCCTTGCAACTTCCTACCCTGGTGACTTTGAAGTGTCACAGAGCTTACATTCCCTCTATGATGGGAGTCAGTTCCCACCTTCCCAGGGCTATCAGGAGTCAGCCTCCATGTCGTCCCGTGTGGGACCTTGCTGGCCTCCACTGAGCCTGAGCCTCCCCTCCTGCAACCACGCTCCTCTGGCCTCCCTCCGTGCCTAGGCTGTCCTCTGGAAGTGCGTGAGGGGTGTGCTGGGGTTTCTCCTGACACCCCGGCTGTCCAGGTAGAAGTGTCTGTTGCTTCCCAGCCACAGGGCACTGGGCACACAGCAGCAACACTGTGGATAACGATGAAGAAGGTGAGGACGCGGCTGCTGATGGACACGTCCGGGGTCGCTGTCAGGAGTGTCTGTTGGTGCCCCACGTGCCTCCTCTCTGACGCCTCACGGTGGCTGTAGGAGGCAACTGCTGTCATTGAGCCCCTGTAAAGTGGGAAAACCCAGGCTCAGGGGGGTTGACCGACGTGCCCAGGGCACACGCACCTGTGTGACCCCAGGCCTGTGTCGGAACCACTGGGCCTCCTATGACATTGCCATAGTTGGGACAGAGGAGGGAGGCGCATGTTACGTAACCCAAGAAGTCACCACTGTGATTTTCAGCAGAGTCCTAACTCGGGAGTGGTGACAAGGTCGGGCTTGTGTGGTGCTCCTGGGCTTTGCCACTGCTGTGCCACCCCAACCTCCACTCAGAAGTCTGCACATCCTGATCCAGCTCCCCCCCACCGGGCCAGCATTGGGAAGCTTGGCCAGGAAGGTGGGTGCAGAGCCCGGCTATGGGGGTCACCCTGTGCCCTTGAGGGCAGTACAGGGGTGGGGACATTTAGGTTTTGAAATCAGATGGGTGTGAGTCAATGCCTCTGTCCTCCTAGCCACCCTGTGCAGGGAGGTCACGCATCTCCTTTCCTCGCTCAGCCACCTCTGCGTGAGGTTTCCAAGTCACAGGCTCCCCGTGGGAACTAGCAGGTCACCGCTGCAGCCTCATGTCCCCAGGAGTAAGCACTGCTTCTTTCCCATCCCTTCTCCACTGGGGTGAGTGGGAGGCTGCCCAGGCCCCGCTGCCGCACCCTCTGCACACAATGAACCTGCAGGCTGTGTGGAGAAGTGGGGGTGCTAGCTTGGACAGCTGCCTCCCCCAGGCCCTCCTGTGCTCCCCTCTTCTGTGCCCCTCCCTGAGGGAAGCCCCACCCGCAGCCAAATGAAAGCCTCGTCTCTTCCCGAGCAGCCCTCGCCTCTCTCTGCAGGCTGGCCCTGGGGCAGGTGCGGGCTACGGGAGATGGTCCTCCTCTCCTGCTTGGCGTAGGGCTGCTTATTCCCACCAGGCAGGCAGGGCTGGGAGAGCAGGCCCAGAGGGGGACCTGCCTTCCCTGGACCCAGGCCACCATTCCTGCTCAGCATTAAGGCTGAGTGTGGGGGTCGGTGCTGAGTTGGGCCAGGGCCGCAGCAGGAGGGCCCCCGGTCCCTGGGGGATGAGGGAATGCAGCAGGTGTCTGTCACCCATCTTCCTCTCACTTGGTGGCTGTTCCGAGACCCCGTCTGGCCAGCCACTTGCCCAGCAGGGTGGGCAGGTGGGGCCCAGCTGGTGTGAGCCTTCGGCTGACGTGCTTCGTGTCCAGGGTTCAGTCCTTGCCTGAGCTGGGAAATGCACGGCCTTTGTGGTGGGTAGGACCAGGTCCAGCCCCGCTCTCCGTGCTCTTGCTGTGTGGCTCCGCACAACTTGCTTCATTCTCTGAGCCTCAGTCCTCTCTTCTATAAAATGGACTCGTGGTTAATACTCTGTGGCCATCTGAGATGGTATGAGTGAAGTCCTCCAAGCTGTTCCTTGATCCATAATCCGTGATGTGCTAGGGCCAGCCCAGGTCAGTTACGGAGCCAGGTGCTGCATTCTTAGGAGACTCATGAACCAGAGGTTGAGCCATTTAGCTTGAAATGTGCCACACCCCAGTGGGAACAGCAAGCACTCCAAATCAGGGCTCCCCAGCTCTGGGGTGCTGCATGGGCACAGCAGGGCTGTGTGGGGTTGATGGAAGAGTGAGTTCCTTTCCTGATCCCCCCTCAGCTACATGCTCTTCACCAATTCAGGAGCAACCCCAAGACTCCAAGCATGAGATTTCTTGTCCAACCTGGCCTCAAGTTCTTTCATTCTCCCTAACAACCTGGCACGCTGGCCTAAGGCCCATCGATCCACTGTGTGACAGGGCAAGCTTCTCCCTCTGGTGGCCCCAGAGCCGGTGCCCTTGTTGGTTCTCTCTCCCCCTCTTTCCTTCCCTCCATCCCTCCCTCTCTCACCTGCCTTCCTCTACACCCTCCCTCTATATGTAAGCAACCAAAGGGTGGAAATGGAGTCTCCTTGGCTCTGCACCCTTTCAGCACCTGGGACAGCTCCCCCCAGTTAGCAGAAGCCCCTGCTCAGGCACTAATAATTCATCGCATGGACCAAGGGTCCGGCCCACACCTCCTGCCCAGGATGGTCTTTCAGCCCAAGTGAGCATGCCAAGTTAGGGCTTTCCCATCTGCACACCTGGGAGGCAGGTCTAAAGGCAGGGCTGACAGGTGGCGCCATGTTCAAATGTGACCTGTGTATCTGGAACGGAGTCTCCGTGAGGGCACCATCCACACATCATCGTGACCGTAGGCTAGGACATTCTGGCTCTTAATAATGTTCAAATGAGTGCGTGATAGACTGCCACCCCCTTGACTTCTTTTCATAACCCCTTGGACAGAAAATGAGAATAAGGTCAGATTTGAGATCTTCCTGGGATAGAGAAGTGTAGTGATGTGGCCGGACCCCATGGGAGTGACAGCATTAGCATTTTCCTTTCCAACTGGTCAGCTTCATGCTCTTCCACAAGGATATGGAGACTCAGACCTTCGGGAAATTTTTCAGAAGTAGTGAAAAGATCTTAACGACTTCTTTCTTGGGAGCTCAGAGACCTGCCCACCACCCCCTGAAGTGACACTCTCTATCCTATCCCCAGATCCAGGCCAAAGAACAGATAGAAAAAAAAGTCCCAATTTGCTTGAGTTATTCAAATGCTGTTCCTTAGGAATCATGTGGGTAATTCACATTTGTCTAATAGAGCTAAATTTTCATCGAGTACTAATGTTGTGCCAGGTCTAGCGCTAAGTGTCCCACAGGAATATTTTTACTTAATTTCGCAGCACTGTGGAGTAGACATGATTATTCCCCTTTTGCACAGTGGGTGGCTGAGTTTTGGAGGAGAGAGCTGTTGGAGCTTATCTAGTGAGGGGACACCAGATCAGTCAGCCACAAACAAGCTGGCAGACCCACACTTGGGACCTACTCTGCAGGGCTTACTCCTGCACCTGGTGCTGGGGAGAAGCACTTTGACTGGGTCCCCACAGGTGCCAGCCCAACCTGAGCGTCTAGGCACTTTGTCTCAGATAGTCTTCCCCATTTTCAAACGTCAGGGACCACTCAGTCCATTGTCCTTCTGGAAAAACCAAATCTCCCAGAGTTTAAGTAACTTGTCTGAAGTCACACAGCCAGCCGGGGCCTTTATCAGGGAGTGCAAGGCTCTCAATATCTTGGGGCCATTTCTTCTAATGGGAGAATGTTCTCAAACTGCTTGCTCGCAGGGAGTATGAAATATATGATAGGCTTGAAAGAAAGAGCAGTCATGTAAAGAATTTGTGAAATGAGTATTAAATCAATGGAGCCAAGTAAAAATAAATTGAATATGTTTTTAATTGTTGCCGCACACTTGGGCGTTAAAGCGGGTTTGTGAGTACCAGCTGTCCTGGGAGGACAGAGAATGTAAATGAACTCCAGAAGATGAACTCTGGGATCCCCTTCCTCAAAGTACTTCCAGTTTGGAAGAGGTTTCAGAATTCTCAGCCACGGGCAGAATTCCCTCGGCAATGTCCAAAGACGTTGGACCTAGAAAACCACTTGACAGGTAGCTCCAGTTAGGGGGAAGGGCGCTGCCTGCTGGGGCTCAGGAGGTCACCTGTACCTCCACTCCCGAGCTCCGGGCTCTGAGCCCCGTGGCAGCCTTCACCAAGGCGGCCTCACTTCCAACTCTCCCCCCAGCTTTGGCCACAGGACATGGACTCTGGGAGTGGTATGATGGTGAATGGTCCAAATCCTACCTTCAAAACCCAAACAGAGTGACCTTGCTTTCCCATGCCAGCCCTTTCTGTCCCATGAACTAGTTTCATATGGAGGGGTGGGGACCAGGAGTCACAGATTGGATTCTCCTCCTCCACCAGGTGTGTCGGACCCCTTACAGAAATCAGTCGTTCCATTCTCCCAACAGCTCTGAGGTGGTAGTATATTGTCCCCATTTCACAGGCGAGGAAACTGGCAGTTGAGAGTCTCTGTGAATCTCCCAGGGCCACAGGGTGCCCAAGTCAGGCTATGAACTCACATACCTCATTGGTCACTCTGATGCCCCCACCAGCAACAGGGATTGAGTTCACTTGAAGTCCAAGGCCTGTTCAGAACCCAGAAAAAAGTGTTCAGGGATATGTGTAGATGGGGAGTTCAGGCATTGAAATAAGCACCCCCAGAATGGAGGAGAAATGACTGGCAGGAGATCTGCTGTCTCTAGACTGGCCAGGCTTCCCGAGTAGGATAGTGACTGCGTGGGATGAAAGCGCGAGGTCAAGAATTCTGGGCAGTGCCTGTGATCCCAGTGGCTTGGGAGGCTGAGGCAGGAGGATCAGGAGTTCAAAGCCAGCCTCAGCAACTTAGCGAGGCTCTAAGCAACTCAGTGAGACCCTGTCTCTAAATAAAATACGAAAAAGGGCTGGGGATGTGCCCCAGTGGTTAAGCACCCCTTGGATCAATCCCCAGCACCAACAAATAAATAAATAAATAAATTCTGGGCAGGAAAATGGGGTCCTTTTCAGTGTAGACTCCCTAATAGTTTTTCCCCATTTCATGGGTCGGGACCTCATGAAAAAGCTAGTCCAGAGCCTCGTTGACTCACAGCAGAAGACCTCTAGAGCTGTCCATGTGCTCCGCTGGTTTGGCCAGGAGGCTATGACACATCTGGCAGGAAGCATTATCTGTATTTATAGCCGGCTGGAAACAGGCCGAGGATCCGTGCAGTGAATGATGAATGGTGCTTCAATGTCCCGACGAGAATTTCCCCAAGTGGCTCCTATTAGAGTGGCACAGGGCCGTCAGGTGGAAGGCTGCCATGGTTGTCCTGCTCACTGGGGGTTCTTGGTCGGGTTCTGCAGGCAGAGGATGGGGTGCACCCACACGCTCTCCCTATCTACCTGCACAGTGCAGCTCTTGAGGGGGCAAGTGTGGAGGTGGCAAAGGGTGGCATTGGACAGCTTCCAGGAATCCGAGGACACACTGAAGCCTTGACTTTGCAGCATATTAGAGGGCAACATCAAAGCCACCATATGACCCTCCTTCCTCCTTAGGAATACTTTCCACACTGGCTCTCGTATCTAAAAGCACGTGTCATTGTTGACCAAGGAGCCTCCTCCTCCGTGTCACCAGATTCCAAGCTCTAAGGGAGGCAGGATGGCGTCTGTTGTCCACCGTCATGTCATCAGTACTTTCCATACAGCTGAACTTGCAGTAGGTGCTCAATAAATGCCGATTGAATCATTGGAAGGAAATCACTGTTCTGTAGTAACAAATTATAATGATTATCAAGAACGAAAATGTTAGTGACACGAATGATGTGGGTCTGAGGAAGATCTAGGTTCAGTTCCTTGTATTAGTCCTTCTCAGGTGCATGTGTCCTGGCAGATCATTTTGTCTCCGAAGTCATGAACAGTATTACCTGTCATGAAGGGCTGTTGTGAGGACTGGCAGAAACAATGAGTCTCATGCATTTAGCACGGTGGCTCTTGTGCAGTTGAGACTGCTCTGTTTGTCATTAATATAATCATTATTAGTGTGTCTTGCAGCTCTCATTCATTCCAGAGTGCTCCCTGGGAAAATATTATTTCATAATCTAAACGACTGTATTCAGTTATGATTGACAGACAACAGCTCTGCATACTTAACGTGCACACCGCGAGGAGTTGGGCAGTAAGAATAAAACGTCAGCACCCTCCACCCCTCACCTTCTTCTTCGTGTTTTTATTTTTTTGTGTGAGATAAGAGCACTTAAGATCTACGGCTCCTTCTGCCACACCAAACTTCCCTATAAACAGACTTCTCCGAATGTGTATGGTCTGCTTCTCCTGATTTAGGATCTATTTATAAACATCCCTTTGGGAACAACCTGGTCTAGCTGTTGACCTCTGGATTCATTAACTTCAGAGAAAGCTCTCCATGGTCTTAGAACCACACTTTTCTTCCAGGGGCAGCAAGAGCTCCATGAATAATAGCTGATGTAAGAATTCTCATCATAAATGTTTCCCAGTCTTTCTCATGCGTAATTCATGTAGCAAGAAGAGTGTGGTCCATCCTGCTGTCACCCTTGTAGGGAGGAGAGAACTGGAGGTGCAGCACATCAGAACCTTCCTCACAACTGCAGTCAGTGGAGGAATAAGAATGAGGATCCAGACAGTCGGCCTCCAGCCTGAACCCCTGACCAGGGCTGCCTGACTCGCCTCTCACTGTTCACTTGCTGAATGAGGAGGGGGTTGGATGGAGACCTGCAGGTTCCTGATCCTGCGTCATGATCTAGATCCAGGGCAGGACTGGAGCCTCAGGCACAGAATGGCCACCTAGGTTAATCCAGCAAGGGGGGGTAAGAGAGTGAAAGAAGCAATGCCACCAAACAAGGGGCATTTTATTCCCTTTAGCTATTTGAGAACTTACAAAACTTACACTTGTGCTCTGAAGTTCACACCCCAACAGCAAGATACCTGTCGGGGTTGGAAAGTGTCCTGAGCGAGCAGAGCCGAGTTCTCAATGCAGTTCATGGTGGGGGCCCAGACAAGCCGAGGGGAGTGGGACTGTCCCGTTCAAGCACAGCCTTGAGTGCCTGTCCTCCAGGGCCACACCTGCATTGGGTCATCAGTTGGGAGGGACACATGATGTCCTGAAGGAGGCCTGGAGTGGGCTTCTTGACTTGGACAAGGGACAGCAAGTTTGCAGTTCAGTTTACTCTTTGGAGGGGTCCTTGTTCTCCACCTTTCCCTCACTAGGTTAGTATTTGACTTGGGTATTGTATGAAGGCATTTCAGGGCCCCAGGATTCAACTGGACACCTTGATTGAGGGCTCAGGGTATACCTGAGGATAATGAATATCAAAAAGATAAATATCATCTTGCCCATCCATTCATTCATCCATCCCTGTACCCAGTCACCCATTTACCCACCCACCAACTCGCCTATCTAGTCATCCATCTATCCATCCACTTACTCATCCATTCACTCACCACTCATCCATCCATCCATCCTCCCACCTATCCTTCCATCCACCCATCCACTCACCTATCCACTCATCCATTCATCCAACCACCCATCTAGTTACCATCCACCCACTCACCTACCCACCCATCCATCCACTTACCCATCCATTCACCCACTCACTTGCCCATTCATCCATCCTCCCGCCTATCCATTCACCTACTCATTCACCCGCCTATCTACTCATCCATCCATCCACCCATCCACCCACCCATCCACTCACCTATCCACTCACCTATCCATCCACTTATTCATCAACTCACCCTCCCATGTACTCATCCACTAATTCCTGTATCTATTCACCTACTCACTCATCTACTCATCCACCCACCCATCTACCTACCCACCTATCCAGTCATCTATCCATATATCCATTCATTCACATATCCACCCACTCATCCACCCACCCACTCACTCATCCACCCACCCACCTATCCACTCACCCAACAACTACTCCTCCACCCATCCATCTACCCACCCACCTCTCCAGTCATCTATCCATCCATTCATCCACGTGTCCACCTTCCCACGTACCCATCCATTCACTCATCTACCCACCCATCCACTATCTTTCCACATATTTCCATCCCTCCAAGAAGTGGGTATTATCTCTGCAGTCACTGGATTGAGCCCCAGGGGTATATTGTGAATATAAAAGATGCGGTTCTTTGACCTCAGAAAGTGTACAGTCCTAGGGAAAGAGGATTTGTAGGCTTTAATGGTTGGAGACTGTGTCCTCTATTTCTTCCCCCGGACTTGAAGCCCTTCCTGTTGACCAGTCGTCTCCCAGGAGGCGCGTGTTGGATTAATTAATGAACAAACCACATGGACGCTGTTAGAAGAATGCAAGGTCAGGAGGGGATCTGGGGCCATTCCAGGAAGCAGGGCAGGAGGGCAGGACACAGTGCAGTATATCACAGGCCTGGGAAGGTGCAGAGGGCAGGATGGATGGTGAGCCACGTAGCCAGGAGGGCATCCTCCTCCAGCTGACCATGGCCTGCAGATTGGCTTCTGCCTAGACTCCTGAAGGTCTGGAGCAGAGCTTTTAAAGCCGGTGCTTATGGGTAGAATTCAAGGAGACTGACAACTTGGGTGTAAAAAAAAAAAAAAAAGACTATTTACATTAACTGAGCTGAAAAGCAAGAGTTTCCTTCCATTATGCGTGTAGGCAACAGACCTGGTGGTTTCCAGCAGGATCTGTGACTTTGTCGTCAATCAAACCTTCGATGTTTTCATATCACATTACAGTTGTTACAAATATCTGAACATATTACTTATGCTCATCGTTGCTTTGAGATTATGGTGCTTATTAGGTCTGCTGCTAGATCTTGTAATTTAATGCATTAATACAGAAGCATCTTGCCAAATCACTGGTTTGTTTTTAAAATATTTTGATAACTGTGTCGCAGTATTATTGATGTCTTTTATAATCCTTTGTATTCTAGTTTTATGAATTTTAACCCGTTCCAAGAAGGGGTTCATAGTCTTCATGAGACCACAGGGCTTCAAGGCACACACAAGGTCAGGAGCCTCTGGTTTAGATGCAGGTCACTTTTACTATTATCAGAGAGAAGGAGACTCACTGATTGGGGGACCTGGTGAATCGAGGTCTGGAGCCAAGGTGGTGAGGTGAGTGCCTGACAGTAATTAGTGTGCCCAAGTGCCCTGTTGAGAGAGGCTGACCTGGTGGAAGCCCTCCACGCCCCTGGGTCTTTGTGATTGGAAGGCTGTCCAGACTATGCTCCCCTCTCCACCCCCTCCACCTGCAGAAGAGCCATTGATTGTAAGGGAATCTTTGGCTGATGGGTTCATAACTGGGACCCAGGGGGAGGTACTGCCCTCTGGATACCGGTACCATACTTTTAGTTTTATTATCACAACATGCATCAGTGAATAACTGCATTGTGTGATGTGTTCTTTCAGTGTTAGTAAATCACAGGTGCTGTTCCAACTGGGTGTCTTCATCATCAAAGAGACAGGAAGTTTCCAGTTGCAGTGGACTCTGTTTGGATAATTTGGGCATTTCTTCCCTTCCACAGTTTTTCCTCTGTGGCTGTGGAGGTAAAGTACTTTAAATGACCCTTTTAGAGCCAAGCTGGTAAATCTCACAGATCCACAAAGTGGGCCACGCATTTAAGGTGCCTGAGAGGTGGGGGGGGGAAGCATATTGAGAGGTGGGGGGCTCATCAGAGACAGAGGAGCGGGTGGCAGAGTCTCATTCCCGTCGCTGGGCAGGAAGGGCTCCGAGCCCACCTCGGTTGCTGATGCAGTATCTGTGTATGCAGACGGAGTCTGAGCAGCCCGCTCACCCAGGAGGAAGGAGTTCTGACTGCCAGGCCCACCCAGAGATGGCTGGAATAGGGCGGAGGAGGTGGGCGCCGTGTTGGATCAGGCCAGCTTTGTTCTGGGTGGTCTGGAGCATGATCCAATTGTGCGTCCACCCACCTACCTGTTCCCTTTGCCCCTGGCCATTTTCTGGTGAGACTTGGCAAAAAGAAGCTGTAAAGCTTCCTGTCTTCCTTCGCTATATATCTCTTCATGACTCAAAGTTGAATCTATTTTTCCAACTTATTTATTATTAAACATATATAGAATTTAAAACAATAACAGAATGAATGACTAATGTGAAGTCTACTCTGTATCCATCTCTCAGATCCAATGACTATGAATGTTCTGCCCACACTAGTTCATATTAAAGTGTGAGAGGGAGGGGGAGGGGGGGAGAGGGAGAGAGGGGGGAGAGGGAGGGAGGGGGGAGGGAGAGAGAGATTTTCACAGTGAGCTGGAAGTATTGATCCTGAAACTTCATCGTGCGTCTCTTATGAAACACTCTTCATAATCCCTTAATATCACCGAGTATCCAGGAACCAGTCACATTTTTTCAGGTGTCCCCCGGATATCCTTTTTACTCATATTTATTTTTTAGAGATCTGAATATTTGATTGACAACTAAAGCGATATATCCAGGGCATGCAGCATGGCGCTTTGGTCTATCTGCATGTTATGTGACGATTCACACAAATCGGCATGTCTGTCCGCACCCACAGTTAGCAGCACGTGAACTGGAGGACACCTTCTCATCCAGTTCAGGTACACCCAGCAGCCATGTCACCGTGGCCACGCCATGCACAGACCCAGGCTTACTCGTGTGCAGCTGAAATGTTTTCCCATTTCTCTTGCTTAAATCCCTCTTGACAAAACCATAATGTCATTAAAGCCACCGTTCCGCTTCACTGTCACACCTTTGGGTTGCTCAAATATGGAGCAGTGATTCCGAACCATTTTTAGTTTCAGGACATTTAACATAAAAAATGTCCAAGAGCTTCTGTTTCTGTGAGTCACATCTCTCAGTGTCTATTGTGTCAGAAATGAAAGCCGAGAGCTCTTTAATGCAGGGGCCCGTGACCACGGGGTCCATGGTCTCTATCAGTGATGACATCATCACACATTCTGGAAAACTCCACCGTCCACTCTCGAGCGTGAGAGAAGGAGAATCTTGTCGCAGTATTACTAGGAATGCTTCTGACTTGGTGGACGTGCTCCAGGGGTCTTGGGGGCCTGCTCATACCTGGGGAATAACTGACCTGCAGTGAGTCCCTGCAATTCTTATTTTATGACCATTTTTTTATTTCTCTCTGCAAATATTTGTGAATGAAAATTAAGCACATGGAAAGTGGACAGAGGCGTTTTTCAGCATCCCTGTGGGGACAGGGCCTCCAGGAGTCAGGGCCCCAGTCTCCTCCTCAGTAAAGCGGATAGTAACACTGACCTCGCCATCGAATGGGAAAAGATCACAGAAGGTGCACATCCTGAGGCGGGAACATACTATGCGCTCAATGAATGTTGTCTGTTATTATCTACAGCCGTGGTTTTCAAGGTGGAGTGTGGCGATTTGCTCTCCAGGGGGCACGTGCTGTGCCTGGGGACGGTTTTTTGGTTGTCACCACTGGGGAAGGGCATCATGCTGCTGCCATCTAGTGGGGGAGGCCGGGGCAGCGGCTAAGCATCCCAGGGCACGGAGGGGCTTCCGCAGCAGGGCTTCACCCAGCCGGAGGCCTGGTGGAGGGCGAGGGTTCCTGTCTGCAGCTGGTTAAGCAGCTTTGGTTACTGGCTGCTGAGAGTCAGAGAGGCAGTTGAAATGTCAATACGAGCTGCACCCAAAGGTGGCGTGTGTGCCGAGTGCAGTCAGCAGTCACAGCCCCGACTCGGTGCAAGGCACTCCGCCGGGTGTGCATGGATGGACAGTAAGTCAGCATGGCAGCAGCTGGACAGCAGAAGGGATGGTACCATGTTCTGGGCCACCTCTTGTCTGGGTGTGTCCCCGCCATGTGCGCTTGGCACACCAGAGATCTGGAAAAGGCAGTGCAGGATTTGCAAAATGTGTGTGTGTGTGTGTGTGTGTGTGTGTGTGTGTGTGGCCTCCTTGAGTCCTCTTTTGTTTGTTCCCAGGAAGCAGACACCTTAGTGGGCAGCAGCGGTCCCCGCAGGGAGCAGCAGGCTCAGGACGTTCCAGCTACTCTGAAGTCTCTTGGCATCAAGGAGCCCGTTGTCAGCAGGTGTCAGAGCTCCCCCTGGGACCCGCACACTGGGGAGACACACGTGCAGCTCACTGTCCCCTCCAAGGATGCCAGTGCTCCTTGGTGACGTCTGCTCTGCGTGTCCCTCACGGTAGCTCTGTGTCTGTCTGTCACAGAGTTTTAAGTAATCACACCTTGAAGGAGCCACGTCTCTTGGCTCAGGAGTCTCCCGCCCAGCTGCACCCCGAGGTCAGAGGTCAGTTCCTCAGAATTAGGTTCTGATCCCCTCCCTGACGCTCTGCTGCAGGCTGGCTACCTGTGGTTTGTGAGCACCTCAAGGCCACTCGCCATCGGTGTCAGATCTGTGACTGTCCCAATCAGTGCGCTTCAGGTGTTAAAGCACGAGGACCCCATGACTGGGAGGTGCCAGCAGTTGGTCCACACGGTCCAAGTCCTTCTTGTTCTTCCCCAGTTCCCGGATTCCATGGAAGGAAAATGCTGCCCCTGGTTTGCAGTCCTCCATACGGGTCCTGCCCATCCTCTGTCTCACCCACTGTTCACTCCCTGTGCTCCAGCATCTGGGGGTTCCCCAACAAACTCTTTCTCTCTGACGTCCTTTGCCCCTACGGTCCTCTCTGCCTGGGACATGGTTGGAGAGTGTCCCCGGAGCTGATGCTGTCTTCAGTGTGGCACTGTTGAGAAGTGCTGGCCCTTTAAAAGGTGGGGCCTAGTTGGAGGTGGTGAGGTTATTGGGGGCGTTGCCCTCAGAAGAGATTGATGTCCTTCTCACAGGATGTGGGTTAGTTCCCGAGAGAGTGGGGTCTTACAAAAGGGCAGGCCAGGCCCCCCAATTCTCTGGCTTCGTGTCTCACCATGTGATCTCCCCTCACAGGTTGCTGTGGCTTGAATACAGTCAGTCCTTCTGCAGGTGGCTAAGGTCTGAGGTCGGCGGTACTGAGAAGGTGGAAACTTAATCCAGCTTTGGTGTTTTGAGGTGGAGCCTTTGGGACCTTGTTAGGAGCAGGGTGGCGCCCCCATGGTTGGTTCAGGTTGGCTTTATAACAAGAGGGAGAGACCAGGATACCCACAGACACACAGGTGTTGCATGTCTCTTGCCTCGTGCTGCTCCTCACTACCCTGGAACTCTGCAGCAAGAAGGCCACCACTAGATGAGGCCTCAGACTTTGTCCCTCATCTAGGGACAAAGCCCAAACAAACCTTTCTTCTTTGTAAAGTCACCTGTCTCAGATATTTCATTATAGTAACAATAAATGGACCAACTATGATCCCATCCACTATGTTGTGATGTATCTAGAAGGGCCCTCACCAGAGCTGAGCAGGTACTGACCATATTCTTTAACCCCCAAGACAGCAAGCTAAATAAAACTCTTTTCTTTGTTAAGTGCCCAGGCTCAAGTACCTCTTTTATAGCAACACAAAGTAATGATCCTCTTTCAGGTTCAGCTTTAAAGACATCACATCTGTTGGACTGTCTCTGGCCTCCTAAAATTAGTTCCCCTTTATTACCTCATATCTTTTTCTCTCTTTTTTCCTTTTCTATAAAGAGTCACAATTGACAAAATATATGGGATTGTGTGTTTGCTGTGTCTCTGACTGTAAGGTCATACCATAAGGTCAGGGAAGCCCTGCAGGACCAGTGTCCAGCTCAGTGTTTGGCATGAAGTTGGTACTCAGTAAATATGAAGTGCGTGGGGGGGTAGGTGGGTGGAAGGTAGATGGATGGTAGATGGATGGGTGAGTAGATGGTTGGGTAGGTGGGTAGGTGGGTGTGTGGGTGGGTGGATAAAGGCTAACTTTTCTCTGTATTTGTGGGGCAGCACTCATCTTAGGACAAGGCTCAGGCCACCCAGCCGCTCCCCCCACTCCTCACGAGCAGTCCTGGGCCTGACTGTGGTTGGAGGGCCCACACTCTGTGCCTGTGGTGCTGAGCAGAGCCCAGCCCTCAGTGCCCACAGCGGGGCCAGCGTCAGCAGCCCTGGCTCCTTGGAGGTGTCTCCTGGCAGCTGACCTTGGTTGGGGTGTGTTGGCAGGGAGGCAGAGCTGGGGAAACGTCAAAGGGGGTGGGATAATGAGGCCCTGTCATCATGACTGCCTCCCACAAAAGCCTGTCAGACACTCCAAGAGACATCTCCCGGCCCTGTCACTGGGCCACACGTCTCATGGCAGAGGACAGGCACGTGCCAGAGGGGGGCTCACAGGCTGGTTCTGACTGACAGGAGCTTCCTGAGCCCCGGCCGGGCACATCCAGTGTGGTCACTAGAGCGCCAGAGAGCAAGGGGAGGATGGTTCCTGTCGGGCAGCGGGGCTTCCGAGTGAGTCCCTAAGGTGTGGCACCGGCTCCTGACGGTAGCCTCACGCCCTGGTTTCCATTTCCCTCTCCTTTCTGCCATGTTGGGACTTACAGGGCGATGAGAGGCCCTGCTGTCCTTGGGTACAACAAGAGGAGCCAAAGAGCGGCTTCAGTCAGATGGCGTGCTCTTTCTGACCCACGCAGCTGCGCTGCACCACGTCAGCCCCCACCTCTGTTGGGTGCTGTGCCGGACTCTGGGACGGAGCAGCCGGCACAGCAGAGCGGATCTGTCTCTTGGGAGTCTGCGTTTCCGTAGGGACAGGAGACAGTTTATCCGTGGGACCCACAGACCAGAGGGAGGTGGGTGGAGTGACAGGTGGTGGGCTGGGCACATGCTGGTGTCTACGTTAAATAGAGAAGTGATGGGACCTGTCCAGGTCTGAAGGATGCGTGCCATCCAGGTCTCCCAGCCCCCACCATTTTTTATTTCTATTTTTTGGATAGGGAATGGATCTCTCACTCTCTCAAGTTTAAAAAGTCAAGGCAAAAATGTTATTTGAAAACATCAAGGTGGAAGAGGTGATTAGTTTTTGTAGTTTCACTTTGGTCTTATTGGTGCGTCGTAATTGTACGTAAGGGGGATCTGTCGTTCCACATTAACACATGCACACACGTGACCAGATAATTTGGACAGTGTCTCTTCCTGGGTAGAGGTGATTTCTGTGAGTCGCCCCGGGGTTTCCGTGGGAGCCGGGCATGGTCTCACCACTGATGGGGTTCTGTGTATTGAAGTCTCTCAGCAGCGGGGACTACCCTGTGCATTTCATTTTGTCTCCTCATCATATTGTGTGGAAGAAACGGGGCAAGGCCTACCAACCTGTGGCCCCAAGAGTCCATTTGTTTCTTCCGACGGCTGCCCGAGGGCTGACCTGGAGCCTATGAATGTAGATCAAGGTCCACACAATGCCCGGGGTTTCACCTGCTTTCAGGACAAGCCATCACCTGTTTTGCTGAGGTTCAGAAAGTGAAAGCAGTTGGCTTTCTTGTTGCTTGCTTTGTCTTTTGGTTTCATTAACAGCAGCTTTTAACTTCCTGACGATTTTTTTTGGCCTTACCTCACTCCCCCTCTAGACTCTCAAGTTCCAAGTGTGGTTTCAGTGTGGACGTTTTGGCTATGCATTTTCCTCTGAGAACGACTTTGGCTGGATCCTATCGCTTTTGCTCTACAGTGAGTTCTCATTTTGCTCTGTGCTGTTAGTAGGGGTGGTTTTGATTTTCTGTTTAGAAGTATGCTTTTCAGAAATTTTATTGGTGCATATTAATCAGGGAGAGCGGTGGGTTTTATTGTGGCATATTCGTACGTGTACGTGACATAATTTGATGTATTTCACTTCCTAGTTCCCTCCCTTGCCCTCCTGTCTCCCCTCCTCTGGCCCCCTTCCTCTCCCCTAACGGTCTCTCTTCAGCCTTCACGATGTGCCCTGCTGTCTTCCACACCTGAGAGGAGCAGGATTCTCGTCCTTCTTACCTGGCTTATTTCACTTATCACCATGTTCTCCAGTTTCGTCATTTCTCCTGCAAATGATATGACTTCATTAAAAGTATGATTTTAAGTTATCAGGAACCCAGATCTGAGTGATTCGTATCTAACTTTTTAGGATTAATGGGAGTGAATAGGAGCCATGGACTATCGAATCTTGAGGTTCCCTTTGTGGTCCTGGCCCATGATCCCTTTTGTGAAGAGTCCATGGGGAAGGTGCATCTTCCGTGTGTGTTACGAGGGTTGATCCAACTCTCCAGAGCTCTTGTTTTCCTGACTGATCCTTGGCATTCTTTTAATTTTCCCACTCTACTTGGTGGGAAAACTCTTAGGACTGGTTCTCCTTGTTGCATGGCTTTAACATCAAGCTGCGAATTCTAGAGAAGCAAGAAGAAGAAGAAAAGATCCCTTCCTACCTCCCTGGGTTGGTCAAGGGGATGGTTCTGCTAATGGGATGATGCAGGGAAGTGGGGCTGAGCTCATGGATGCCGTAAAGCTGCCCACGGCAAGGACGTCTCTGCAGAGACAGAGCGATCGGCCTCTGGAACACTTTCAGGGGTTGCATTGCTTGGCTTCTGAATGAGGCATTTCTAGAAATATAGCACTTTGTCCAGCAGGGAAAAAAAAATGATTCTAGCAACCACGTCATCAACCAGCATGCTTTTAAAAAGGACTTTTAAAAAGGACTCACACAAATATAGCATTAAGGTCATCTGCAAGGAATTTGAGCTGAACAAAGCTCAGAGCAAAAACCGTATCTTTGTCCAAAGCATCACACGAAGCTTTAGAGCTGCAAGAGGAAGAACAGCACTTGGAAGGGCAGGTGTGCTGGCAGCCCAGGGCCAGAGGTTGTCCTGCTCACTGCCAGGGCTGCTGGAAAGTTCTCCTGGAGCTGGCAGTGCGCGGGGGCACATGGTTCCAGGCCTCTCCAGGGTCTTTCGGGCTGAATGCAGGCTGGGTCGTCGCCTCTTCCGATTAAACTGTAGCCTCAGGGCTTTGGGGAGGTGGCACTCTGCATGTCACCTGAATCAGTGTTGGAGAGATGTCGCGGTGCCTCCTTTGGAAGCCCTTGATGGCAGGCTCCTCCTCCCTCCCTCCCACTGCGGTTTCATAGGCCTGGAGCAGCTCAGGATGCCGCTCCCATGCCTTGGGAGGGTTTCTGTCTGTCTAAGGTCGCCAAGTGGGGTGCAGGTGGAGTGTGTGTTTGGCCCCCGAGCTCCCTGGCCTGTGGTCCTGCTCTGGGGCTGGGTGGCCAACGTGGCCAACCAATGCTTTGGTCAAGGAAGCTATAAGAGGGTGCGTAGAGAGTGTTATTGGTAGGTTACAGATTCAAATGAGAGTACTCCTTCCCCAGCCATCCCACCCACCGGTATTACCTTACTACCCACGTAAGGGCAGCCGCACGGTATCAAAAGCCTTCTCCCCTCAAGGTAGGTTAAAAAAGAATGTGGCCTCACGTCCCTGAGACTCCCAGAGGGTAGACCTCCCTTGCCATCTGGGCCTTCTGACGAAGCCTCGAGGAACTGCCCCACTGTGTCCCTGACCTCTGCTTTGACTCTGTCCTTGGTGGAGTGAGGGCCGCCAGCATCTCCTAGCTTATTTTCTCACCCAACAGAAGGAGGGGTGGTCTGCACAGGAGCCCTAGGGCCTGTGCTCATCAGGGTGATGGACCCGCCCAGGTGTCCAACCCTGAGCTTCCCCACAGAAGAGGGTGAGGGCCAGCTGCCCCCCGAGGTCAAACCCCTGAGCAGGAGCACGGCGGAGAGATGTTCCTGAGAGCAAGGGTATGAAAGTCCAGAGAAGTTAGGGCACTGCATACGACCCAGCAGCACCTTCCAGCATGAGTGTCCACAGCAGCCCCAAGGGGGAAGCCGCCCAAATGGCCATCTGTAGACAAACAGGAAAAAATGTGATCTGTGTATACAGTGGAGACTCGTTCATGCACAAAGGGGAAGGAAGCACTGCTTCCTTCAACACGGAGGAACCTTGGGACCAGGATGCAGAGGGAAAGAGGCTAAAGCCAAAGTCACGTGACTCCACCGATGTGGCAGGTGCAGAAGAGGCGCACTCACAGACGGACGGCAGACTGGAGGGCTGGGCTGGGGTGGGGCTGGTGGTTCTGTGTTTAGTGTCCTTACCACAGTGAAAAACCAACATCCACTTCTAACTTAAAACCTGAGAGGAAGCAAATGGAGGTGCTGAGTGCGCAGAACTGTTCCGTTCCCGGTGTTCATCGGGCGCTCAGCACCCAGCGGGCACAGGATGGGGTGTGGGGGATGTGGCCACAGACCTGCACAGGCTCCTGAGCCACAGGGCCCAGCTGTCATTTCCACATATCTGGGTTTTGATGGTGCTCCACGTCCTGGGTCCTGCCACTTCCCTGTGGATCCCGGGCTCCCACACGTTCCTTTCTTTTTTCTTCAAATCCAGTTTACCCTCCTGAGCACTTCACAGGACGCCTTTCTTTCTTTAATTGTTTTATTTGTTTTAATTAGTCATACACAACAGTAGGATGCATTTGTGCCCTTTGGTATATCCTACGTCGGTGGAATGCAATTTCTCATTTTTCTGGGAGGACATCTTGCTTATCCGTCCAACCGCATGAGTTTACGACATTCCCGATAGGTAGGCACCAAAGGTGGATGTCCATCTCATAACTGGACTGGGTCACTCTTAGTGTGTGCTATGACAGTGTTTTCTCTTGGAAGTCCCACTGCAGCCCTGGATGGTGGGTACTCAGGTAATCTCCATTTTACACATGAAAAAAACAGAGGCCGGGGAAACGGCCCGGGATTTAGGTGGCAGAGGAGCCGTCAGACCTAGGCCCCGATGCTGAGGTTCCTGTCGGGAGCCACCCAGCAGAGCCAGGGACACCTGTCAGTGCTGGTTGCCATCACTCCCCAGCCACCAGAGGAACATCTATTAGAAAGCCAAAGTTCAGCCGTCTTTCCTTTCCGGCAGCTTCTCTATTTATAGAGCACCCAGTGGGTGCTATTTCTAACTTGAGCTAGAAGTGGTTTCTTTGAAAGTTTCAATCTGCAACTTAAAAGCAAAGAAAGAGCAGGAGAGAGCTGGGAGTGTACTTCCCCCAATGCAGTTCTGGAATCCAAGAGCAGGGACGCGGGCGGGCGGGGCGGGGGAGAGGGGGAGCAGGCTCCTCCTCGTCTTGTTGGAGTGGGAGGATAGACATGAGCAGACAGGGGCACTCCACTATTTATAGGACTCCAGTTCTTCTCTGTACACTTCACTGAGGCATTTGATATATTTGTGCGGGAGATTAACACTGATGTTATTTTCTTTAATGTCTGTTTTTAGTGTATGCGATGTATGTTGGCATTCAGGAAATTCAGCCAGAGGAGGAAAACAATAGTATTAATTAGGAATGTCAGTCATGGGTGTTATGAAATTCAGAACTGCCAAGTTTCTGGAGCATTTAGTGGTAATTATAATAGACTGTGGAGACAAGCTGTTCTTCGTGTCCTATACAGAAATGCACAGTTTGATAGGCAAGCGATCAAAATGCTAATGCACACCCTCCTTCAGGGCGCCTCTCTTGCCCGTCAGCTCTCGGACTCAGCACTTCTGCTCCTCGGGAGCTTCCCGTGGACGCTGTACCCCACACAAGATGGAGTGGGCGGGAGCGGGGTAATGGATACCCCCCCATCAGCCTGGCGGAGCACTTAAATTCGAACCAGAGCCCCAGCCTTCCCAGGTAAAGTCTCAGCTCGGATCCGTTTTCCCTCAGTGACAGGTGATAGCACTTCCCACGTCCTCTGGGTATCCCAGTTAAATGGATGGAGAGAGAGATCTGCACCTTGGAGAACTGGAATGGGGGGGCACCTCCTCTGACTTGCTCAGATGGCTGGCCAGAGGGTTGCAGTTTTTCATTTCGTCAGCTGGGGGCAGGGAATGGGCCAAGGAGAGTCACAGGGCTGTCCAGATTCCATTGCCAGTACCTGATTCCTTGTTATCACATAATGGGAGGTTCATAAGGGCTCTTGGAGGCTGTCTGGGCAGACACCCTCCTAACTGTTGGGCAGTCAGTTGTAGAGACCAGGAAGCTTGCTCAAGGCTCTTTGGGTCCCGCACGCCAGACCTTGTGCTCTCTGGTGGGTGCTGGGACACGTCACTCTGCTGCTTCCTGCCACCGCTGGACATGCCAGGGCCCTTCTACCACAGGGCCCTTGCACATTCTGTCTACCATGCGGAATCCTTTATGGCCAACTCTGGGCACCCTTTGTTCTTACAGCATGAGCCCCAGCAAGGATTCAGCTTGCAGGAAAGGGTGAATGTGCCACGTTCCCTCTAAGACTGAAATCTCACTTGATTAGAATAAAAGAGTTAATCATGTTTTCCTAGGAAAGAGCTCAGCTGTGGGAGACTGAGGATGATGCATCTCCACGGTTTTTCTTTCATGTCCGTCACCTCCACCCTCTGGAGGGGATGGCTCTGGCCGTGTTGGTCTACCTGTTATTCCTGTGACTCACAGCAGCCCACTCGGCTCAGTGGCATCCGATGATCCCACTAGACCCGAGAAACAAAGGAGGGAGGGCTGATGGGAGGCCTGCGGCCCTGGGTGAGCTTCTCTGCGATTTTGTTTGGTTTCTAATTACCAACAGCAGTTCCTCCTTCATCCTGAACTCTTTCAAAAATAATTGGGGAGCTTGGGGCCCGGCCAGTAATTGCTCAGAAATGTGCCTGGCCGTGGACAGGCTTCCTCTCTGGGCTGGGGAGGCGGTGGCAACGCTCCGCCCCCTCCAGCGGTTTGGAAGCCCGTCTGGCGGCTTCCCTGCATCCTTTGGAAAAAGCAGGGCACGTTTTCCTGCTGACACACACAAGCCTTATAATTTAGCATTAGAAAAGAAAAATGGTTTAGAAGAGGAAAATATATTTAGAGCTCATTATTCAAGTCGGAGTCACCGAGAAGGGGCAAGGACAGAACCGTCAGAGGGGAACAGCTCACGTTTCAGGGTCAGGAGCAGGCCTGTGCCTGGCACTCAGAAGCCGGGCAGGAAGCAGTTCCAAGGTCGACAGGGTCAAGCGGACCCTTCCTGAAGGCTCGGGCAGAGCGGCTCCTCACACGTCTCCCTGGCTCCCAAAGGTCAGCTCACAGTTAATCTCCAGGTTTGAGCCCCGAAGAGGCCTCAGCTTGGCACCTGAATGTTGGCATCCCTGTTGCCAAGGCCAGACCTGGTCATTCTGTCCACTGCAAAGGGGCTCTGTATAGAGCAGCTGTCCCAACTCCTGGAAGTTTGTCTGTCCGGGTGGAAGGCCACAGCTGGACTGCCCCCTCTGTAGCTTGCGGTTCTTCTCCCCCTCTGTCGACACCCACGGAGCCAACCTGCCAGCCACCGGTCTCCGTGCCTCGCCATCTACCTGATCAATACAGATGTCACACGGTGCATCAGGGTGATCCTGGTGCAGCCCGGGGCTTGGGGCCCTCTGCCGTGTTGCCTGTGGTCTGCCAGCACGCCCCCGGTCACCATGTGGACTGCATTCTCTGCTCCCCTCCACGGCCTCTCTCTGTGTCCTTCTCTCTGTGTCTTCGAGGAAGACCAGAGGTTTCAGTGCATCCAGGGAATGAGGAGCAGGAGCTGCTGTCCTCTCTGAGCCACAGGCGATGCTAGCTGCTGTTGAGACACGGCCCGCGGCCACCCCAGAGTCCCTTGAAGGTACCATGTAGGCCCGCAAGGTGGCCATTAGTTGTCAGGTGCCCGCACCTCACACGGCTGCAGCACGGCAGGGGTTGGCTCTGGCCTCGGCATAGCCCCCGAGTGGAGTGTTGCTCTGTAGCCTCCAGATGGCCACTGGGCCCAGGTGTCCTCCAGCTCCGTGTTGACCTTACTGTAGTGGACACACAGCATATTCCCACTCACTTATCGAGTGCCGTGTCCTCGGGTGCACTTGTCTGTAATGTGCGTGGAAGCACCTCGTGGGCATCCCGTTCACGGGAATGTCCAGTGGTGCCTGACTGCTGTTTCCTGGGAAGAGGAGAGTAGGGCATCCTGACGAGCTTGAAGGGCAAGTGTATTCAGCCCGATTCACTGTTCAGAGGAAGTGTTTCTGAGTAACATATTCACACTGAGACCCGAGGGATAAAGGGTGTTTTTCGTGTAATCTCCATTTTCCTCTAAAATGGGTAAAACTGTCACGTCTATTTTGCGAGGGGGCAAGGTTCAGTGACTTGGAGAACCATGCAATGTCCCTGCAGATGTGAGACTCAGTGTCAGGTGCGACTCTGAAACCCACCTGCCTCGCACCAGATTCCGGTCTTCCTGGGGCTGCCCCATCGTGTATCCACAAGTCTCCACGGAGGGATTTTGAGAGCAGAGGCCCGGGGAGGGCCTTCTGTAGGTTCTGTTAGCTTAGAGCCGGACGCCCCTCACAGTGTGCCTAGACAACAACTTACAGTGAAGGCACGGGCTTGGGAGGAAGGGTTGGATTCAGAGCCTGCTCGGTGACACCAGGGGAGCCACTTCTGCATGCTTACGCCAAAACCCTGTTGGTCAGCTTCACAGACAGAATGTTGCTGGCCTCTGGCCTCTAGTCCCTCTTTCAAGGCTAAGGAGGGAGGAGATGAGGTAGGCAGGCCGGGGAAGCTCTCCTGGTTGGAGGGGCACTTCCTACAGAATCGTTCCTAGGTGTTGGGCTAACCCTGTGGGTGCTGGAGGGAAGGAAGCACCTATGGCTTTGCAGTTGGGTGGCCACAGATGGGAGCAGTGGACACTTGTCTCATGTGCTGGATGGGAAGAAGATAGTTGGGCCCCAACCACAGCCGCCTCCTTGGCTGTCCGATCCACCTTTTCCAGATAAGGGAAACGTGGAACAGGGTACGGGGAATGAGCTGTTTGTGTTTAAAGGTGGCAGCCGAGCCTCAGACAGCCTTCCTGGATGGCACCCGGTGCCATCTCACAGCTGTGTGCTGCTGGGCCCAGCCTGGGCGTTTCCAAGGCTGTATCTCAGCCTGTCTATCAGGAGTCCATGATCGTAGCGTCCTCTGTTGATGTGCTCCTCGGTGGGTGGTGCTCCTCAGTGGGCGGTGCTCCTCGGTGGGCCGTGCTCCTCGGTGGGCCGTGCTCCTCGGTGGGCGGTGCGCATGGACCTGCTCTGTCCTGTCCCCGCTTCTCTCCCGGCAGCTCCTGGAAGTTGCAGACAGAGGTCCTGCAGCATGTGGGTTTGGGGGACAGACTCCCACTCTGGGAACATCATCGTCTGGGCGTATAAGTTCCACGGGGTAAGTCCTGTGACTTGGAGTTAGGCCGTGACGGGAGCCATTTAGAGAAGGGCAAAAGGCGGGTCATGGCTCCAGAGTGGGGTGATGACCTCACGTGCATGGGGCCCTGGGTTCCATCCCCAGCACCTCAGAAAAATGTCATCACACCTTTCTATCCACCACCTCACCTACTCATCCACCTGTCCCCCATCCATCTGTCCGTCCATCCTGGACTGAAATAATGTTTTCAGAATAACTGTGCACCTGCATGCATGGAATTCAAGGAGTTGTTGAGAGACTAAGACGCTGCTTCCCAACTCTCTCTCTCACAGCTGTGTGACCTTGAGCATTACCCTCTCCTCATGTGCTAAGTGCAGATAACAATAAGAAGAACTCCCGGAGTTGCAGGGAGCCTGCCCAGTACAGCGCCTGGCCACAGATTCGTTTTCAATGAACGTCAGTGACTATCGTTTTTAAATATGCACATTAGTGAACAAAAGCAGACATGAATCTCTGTCTACATAAGGGTATAAAATAAATAGCCCAAATATTTTTTGTCTGTTTGTTTGTTTTAAAAACTAAACTCAAACCTACCTCAGCTCCCCGTCCTGCCAGCCTGGTGGGAGGTTCTGTCTTGGTCATTATTGCAGGATGGACAGACTCCCAGGACGGGGGGACCCAGCCATCAAACCCATGTCTTTCCCCTTTGTTCCCCACAGAAGGGTCTCTTGGACAAATGACCACCAGCTGCTGCTGTCTTCTAAGAGGCCAGCAGTGCCAGTTCCCTCCAGGCAGAGCTGCTTTGGTTGTCACCAGAGAGAGAGTGTCACAGCACGTTCCCTCCTGTGAGAAGCCAAGTCTCTGGGGTGAAACCCACCTGCACAGCCATGTTTCAGGGAAACCGAGCTCTGTGTTTGGAGCAGCCAGGGTTATTTAATAAGAGGCATCTGAACAGTTCTTGGGGAAAACCAGGTTTCTAGGGATCCCCATCTATCTTCCGTTGCTGCGCACAGTGAGTCCGGGAAGAGGGGATAAGGAATGAGGGGTGATGTGTACACTTGAGGGTCTGCTCAGCTCCCCCTCCACGGAAGTCAAGATGGAGAGACATTCAGGGAGCATCTGCTCCGAGCCTGCGCTCTCTTGGCTCACTCGGATGCAGCGGAGGAACCCCCACCTGTTTCCTGCCCTCGTGGGGCTCATAGGAGCTGCTGGCGGAGCTCGTATCAGGGGCTCTGGGCCTGTCCTGAGAGGGGCTTCCTCTGAGTCCCAGGCTGAGTCCCAGGGAGCTGGGGGAAGAGTGTTCCTGATGGGGCAGACACACCTTCAGAGGCTCAGCAGGGGGGACGACACTGGCTCACAGACCTGAGGGGCCAGAGGGAGAGACGCGCAGTAGGACAGCAGAGGGGATGTGTGTAGGGCGGGGGTCGTTGACGCCCACTTTGGGCCCACCTCTTGTTCTAGCGCCTTGTGTCTGCTTCCCAGATTCTCAATCCTGCCCTGGCTCGTGTGAGCTGTGGGATTGTGACTGTGGACCACTCAATGGCTTCTCCTGGGAACTTCACGCAGCCGCAAGTGCTCCCCGGGCACAGGGAGGGCTTAGAAATGGCGCGTGGGGCCACAGCAGCTGCAGTGTGCTCTGGAGGGGGTTGTGACTGTGGGGTGGTGTCCTGCTCTTAGCCTCTACTGCATTCGGTGAACGATCGATGCTCCTCCTGAGAACTCCTTTTGGGATTAAATAAATCCCTGTTCGTTTCTGCTGTCTGTATCCAAGAACCTCGATGGACAGAGGAAGCAAGCAGGTCCAGGGTGTAGGTGTGGAAGGGGTGGGCTAGGGACTCTCCAAGATCTCTTGGACATTTCAAATCGGAAGCCAGCTCCACGACTGAGTGGGCGCTGTCCGTGGTGCTGAACTGCTCCCCGGTTAACCATTGCTTCCTCCTGGGAGCTTGGATCCCCCCAGGAGCCTCCTTGCCCCCAGTGACAGTGAGAAATTCGGCTTCCCCTCCAGCACTGCTCACTGCCCAGTACTTTTCTCTGGACAAGTGGTACAGGGCGGGCGTCTCCCTCCGTGTTCTCAGATGAAGGTGGTAGAGGCGTGTGTCGGTGGTGGCCATGAAAACCCACTTTGGGGCCACCTTTGATTCTAGCACCATTGTCTCTGCTCCCCAAAGCTCACTCTTCTTGTCCTTTTTGTCAACCCAGCTCACGGGTCAGGGTGGACAGATTCCTGGGGAAGAGCGATGGCTTAATTAATGGTAATGTGGAGGATGTAGGTGCCTGGGTGATGGGGGCTCCGTGAATGCAGAATTGGATGGAAGGCTCAGATGCAAAATGGGATAATTGAACTGTTAGCTGAACTTGAATTTAGCAGTTAATCACTTTTATGAAACCTGCATCTCAATTCATTACTCCATTTATGCCTTGTTGCCGTACTGCAGTGTTTGGCTAATTGGTAAACAGGAGCCAGGCAGAGTTCCCTGGGAAGGGCAAGGTTTGCCTGGCCTTCACGTTCCTCCAGGTGGGCACTAACTGCGTGCTGTGGTCACCTGTACATCCCCAGGAGTGCTACTGACCATCCGTTCTCCTCCACGTAGTGCTCTGCTCCGTTAGCACCTGCTCCATCAGTACCTGGGAAGGGTCTTACAGGCCTGGAGGTCAAGATCAAGGGCTTTGACATATTTGAAATTGGACTTCGTCACAGACGCCCTGGGTGAGGCTGGCCAGGCCACGCCCCCTGCACCTGTTTCCCTCACACTTACCTCGAGGTGTTCGGGGAGGCTCACGTGGGGGCCGGTTTCACTGCGAGGCCTGGCATGCAGCACGTGTCCCCACAGTGCTGGCCTCTCGTTGCCACTCACCTGGGAACCACTTGTTGAAGAGAAGGAAGGACACGGAAATCATTTCCCATGTGTTTGTTGAATCAGAGGCAAAGACTGAGAGATTAGGGTGAGAATGTGGCGCATTTAGTGGAGAGAAGATGATCCACAAAGATTCTGGAAAGGACAGGGCCCTGTGAGACAGTGTGCCGGGAGGGTGTAGTGATGCCACGGGGGACACAAGCAGTCCCGAGAAGCCTGCTGTGACGGGGTGGGATGGGGCTGGGCCCCTGGAGGTCTGTCTTGCTCAATGGCGTGCCGAGGAGCCTCCGAGACGGGCGTTCCCTTTGTGGGGAGGACCCCTGTGCCTCAGCATCCTGGGGCACTTCTCTTCCTGTTTGGTTTCAGGGCACTTTCTCCTTCCCGGGTCCCCAGCAGGGCCTGAGGGGACTGAGGCAGGCACAGACAGACCCAAGTGAGGGCTTCCCCTCGGTGACGGGGACTTTTCCTGGAGTGGAGCCGCAGGCTCCTGGTTCCCATGCACACAGGCTTGCAGCCTGTCGCCCGCGTGAGTGACCCCAGCAGATGGGCCCTCAGAGGAGGCAGATTGGCAAGCCCCAGGAGAGGTGTCTGCAGAGTCCCAGGTGTGAAGGACAGAGCAAGTGTGGGGAAGGAGCCAGGGAAGGTCGAGGGCCTGGTTGGAGGAGGTGAGCCTCAGGCGCCCGCCGAGGCCCAGGTATGGAGAGCCACACCCAGTCTCTGGGTGGAGCAGCCTCTGAGACGGAGGCTCACTCCAAACCCTGTGTGTCCTCAGCCCAGTCCTAAACGCTGGACACGGAGTGAGGAGCAAGAGCCAGAGTCCCTCCTTGGGAGCTTGCCTGGGTAGTGGTGGGGGTCGGACGAGCAAATTAACTACTGTGGACAAGGTAGACGGAGATGCTTTTCAAGTGCTGTGAAGGAGATAAATGGGATCAAAGGATGCATTTTTAGGAAGGGTCTCTTGATAAGGTGATAAGAAAAGACCTCTCCAGGAAGTAAGATTTGACCTGAGACCTTAGGATGAAAAATGATCTGTTCATGCAAAGAACAAGGGTGGGGGATGTCTCAGATAGGTGAACAGAAGGTGCAAGGGTCCTGAGGTAAAGTAAGCCTAAACAGTCCAAGGAATATAATAAGCAAGGCCATCCCTGCTGAAGACGAGTGAGCTCTGAGACTTGTCAGGAGGCCACCGGGAGGAGTCATCGGGGTGTGCTTCGGCACGCGCTGCCACCTTCCCCATTGAGATGTGTGAGTGATGTTGTCTAACACCCTGCCCTCCTGGGTCCCCGGGACTGTGAGACGCTTGCTCATGTAGGACAGCATCCGAGGCTGGTTGCAGATTGCCATTTCATGGCAGGCACTGGGGTAAACGGCACTGGGAGCTATTAATGTAAATTAATGACTGCTCCTGCTGGCTTCGTTACAGTGTACTCCAATGAGGGATTAATAAATGCATCGTGCCTTGCGAATTTGCATCCATTAAAAACCTCACCGTCGCGGGGGCACTATTGATCTCCTTTGGGGTGGGGTGTCTAAGAATAATTTTAAAAATCACATCATGCCGCTGTGGTGACTAGTATTCAATATAAACTGGTTAAAATGAGGTAATCGATGGGAAAGCACTTTGAAGAAGAGACTCACTCTATAATTTATCAGGTGGCGCTGGAGATAAGAGTGATACAATTTGACAAGCACAGGAGAGGCGTTTATGCCGCACACTTGCAGTGGGAGAGATTACCACTCGCTAATCCCTGCCTTGTGCCAGCGGCTTTCATCAGTGTAATTACTTTGAATCCTCGTAACCCTGGGAGGCAGGAATTATCCCCATTTTACAGATCATGCAACCGAGTTTCATAATAGATAAGTAACTGGCCTGAAGTCTCCCGGCTGGGAACGGGGGGACCTCAGGATTCATCCAAGGTTGTCTGAGTCCAGCAGCGCCATGCTGGGAGCGAGGGGCCTTAAGCCTCGGCAGCCACACGCTGAGTGGATGGGAGAGTCTGCCCAGTCCTCGAATCTCCCGCACCAGGACTGACAATCTGATAGGGGAAATGTATGGCTGCTCTTTCTTTTAATAGAAGAACTGTCCGTGTCTGACTGGCTGCAGTGAGCCGGCTGGCACGGGGCGCAGCCTCCCCGCACTCGGGGCCTTGGAGTCCTGGCTCTGCCTCTCGCTGGAGTCGTGACTGCAGGGCAATTACTCATCCTCCCCGTGCCTCTGCTCAGGCATTGATAAGATGGAGATCAGGAGAGTGTCCACCTTTTAGGTCGTCGTGAGGATTTACTGAGATAAAGCATGGGAATTGCTTAGCACCACGTCTGGTGAATAATAAGCTCTTCCTAGAAGCGGCCTATTGTGTGTATCTTCCCAGAGAGTGTTTTAACCAGGATCATCGTGCAGAGAGGTGAAATTTGCAGTTGCATCTGCAGGGCTACCAGCCGCCCTCTGGTTGGAAGAGCTGAGGCAGTTATGGCTCTGATTTGCAGAAGCCTGGAGAACATTCAGCTGTCAGTCACGGGTGCACAGTGGAAGCACCTGGGGAGCTTTTGGAAAATACTGACACGTAGGTCTCGCCCCAGGAGTTCAGACTCAGTCTGTGGGTGGAGCGGGCCTGGGGGTCCTCGAAGTGTCTCTGAGCGGGAGCCACTGAGTTCCGTAGGTGGTGGAGTTGGCTGTGGGGAGCACCTTTGTGTCTCAGCAGGTCTGATGCAGCTAGGACAGACGGATGATGCAGAGGGGTCTGCAGTCCCCACACGCCCTCGGCCTCTTGTAGCCAGAGAGGTTTGTGTGTGTGCGCACATGTGTGTGTTTTCTGGGACAAGCCTCACACAAACATGTCGGTTTCTTGTGGTTCCCTCAAACCTGCCAAGGAAGGACACTGTTTTGTAGAAAGGATGCCACTGCCCAGAGAAGCCCCCGGGGTGTCCTTCGAATGGGCACGGAGTCGGGAGTGACTCAGCCTTTTCAATCAGCTTCTCCCTCAGCAGGACGCCATGGAAACCATTAAGTTGTATTTCAGACATATCCCCGAAGACTGTGATGAAGTGCGTCAAGACAGATGCTCGGCCAGTGTGTCTGGGGCCCCGTCCTGAGCCATTCCTACTTATGTATGTCATAGGGGTGCTTTTGTGTCTGGGTCCCCTGGCTGTGGCTTGAATAATTTTCATTGAGGCTGCACTTTTCTTCCAGGGACAAGGAGCCCCAGCACTCAGAGTGACACTTCATGTGGCCCCCCAGACACGGAGAGACCATGCCATTGGAGAGTGGTGGTGGTGGGGGGGCATCCAGCCTCATGCTCGGCTTTATTAGGACCCGGCATAAAGCGGGAGTGATGGAAGCGGTTGCTAGTCTCTCTCCAGCTGAGATTAATTGTTCTCATAAACAGACGGGAGAGAGGGGCAGAGAGGCAGGCATGGCATTGGCTGCAGCAAGATCTGCAGCAGCTGGAACAGTGCACGTCGGTGACTATGCATTACGGCGCCAGGAAGCAGATATCGCCCGCCGAGGGAGGACGGCATTGGCTTTCCTATCGGACACCCGGAAATTGATGCTCTGCCTTGGGTTCTATTATGTTTTCAAACTTTAATTAAGTTTATACCTCTCCCACCTGGACCTCATAAATAGTTAGCCTCCAAGTAAGTCATTTGTCATGGAGGGGTTCTTATGAGTAGATTCATCTTCCCAACAACATCATCACTGCCTCAGGTCTTCCCTTAAATCCATCACCCCTCACGAGCTCCAGGGCCTTCCTTGATTTTGATGTATGATCCCGACAGTTCTTTTCTGATGGGCAAGTGGCTAATTCATTGTTATCACAAGGTGGGAGAATGGAGAGGCATTATTAGCTTTCAGAATGATGCTACTGGTGATTAAAGGGAATTAAATTGAACTTTGCACTTTTAAAAAAAAAAATGTAGGTTCATTCTTTTATGGTGAAGAGGTGAGCTCTTGGCCCCAGACAAGGTCGTCTTAGCCTATGTCTGAAGATCTCCCTGGAGGTGGGGAAGAAGTGCTTTCCCCAAGGAGGGCTGGAGATCATAGGTTGGCAGGGGCTCTTTGAAGAACAAGATGGCAGAATCTAACAGGTCTGAAGTGGTGTGTTCCTGGGATGCAGCAGTTCCCCTTCTCATCTCGTGCCTTAGGCAGAATGGTCCACGTGTGCACAAAGATGCGTGTGCAGTCTCCATGATGGTGCTGCTGCGGGTTTGCGAACAGCCTAAATGCCCATCAGCGGGGACGTGGGTAGGGAGAAGGTGCTGTGGTTACGTGATGGAATATGCGTCCACTTAAAGGAAAATAAGTGAGCTCTTCAATCCGATGCTGCACTTGAGTTTCTTGAATTGATACAGACAGGCTCAAAAACAGAGCTGGATGGAGGAGATGAGAGGTGGCATGGCATGTGCCTTGTGATGTTCCCTGAGTGGGTTTTGAGTCCACAGGCAAAGCAACACCGGCTACAGAAACCCATCAGCAGAGGGGTTTGCATTGAGTTCAGACAATGGCTGCCTGGGGAGGGACTTGGGATCCTCCTGCCTCAGCCTCCCGAGTCACTGGGATTGCAAGTGTGTGCCATAGTACCCACCTTCTCCCTTGTTTTTTTTTTTTTTTTTTTTTAAATAAAGGACTTCCTAGGGAGAGAAGTGGGGGCGGTCAGAGTGGATCCTAGAGTCTCCATCCTCAGGAGATGGATCCCCTTTCTTGACTTCCGATTATTCAGCCTTAAGCATTTAACAATCTCTCTTTGCCGTGGTCACATGGAATGATGTTTCTCTTCCTGTGATTTGACAGAAGCACTCCAAGGCATCTGCTTGGCACACCAACATAGAAGGTTCATTGCTAACAGGAGAAAACGGCATCGTCAATCCCAGTCGCTCTTCATGAACTCTCTGGCTTCTTGGGTCCCTCTGTTGTCACTGGTCCATGGTCATCACGGGACGGACTCCTCACTCCCCAGAGTCACGGGAGGACAGCCACATTTTAGACTCCAGTTTCATAAACTCCAGCCAGTCTCATTTTGGGCACCAGGACATTTACTCAGTGTTCATCTAGGCACGGTGTGGCGTGACGGTGCCTTCGGCCACTGGCCAGCCAAGGAGGAGGTGGTGACGTCACTGCTGAGTTTCGCGCTGCAGGGCAGGGTGGACGTGGCTGCTGTTTTTGCAGTTTCCTGAGTGCCGTGGGTGGATGGGACCCAGGACACACCTGGGACTGAGAATGTGGGAAGCTTCCAAGAGAACAAGCCCTCTTGATGCTGTATTCTTTTCTGCCCTGGAACCGGTTCCGTCCTGATTGTTTTTGACGCTTAGAGCACTATTTCACACTTATGTCCTAGAATAGCTTTGGATATATTGATTCATGTATTAATTCAGTTGATGATCATTCACTAACTATTGTGTGGTCTTGAGCTAGCTGCTCAGGAAGAAATGGTACAAAGAAAGAACCTTCCCCCCAGAGTGCTGGCCATCTAGCAGGAGAGAGAGGCGGAGACGGCTGAGTGTCGTGGCATGGAGATGGGTGGAACAGTGTGTGCGGAAGCCCAAGACGGGATTTGGCTCCTTAGTGGATCTCACGGGCTCCATCAGCATGGTGGGGTGTGGATGGAGGGAGGCAGAGTGTGTAGAATAGTGTGATGGTGACCCCCTGCTTGCCAGTTACGGGCAGCATGACCTTGGGCAGCCATAAACTTCCTGGCGCCTCACCTCCTGTCTACCCCACGGGGCTGTCATGGTACTAAACGAGGCAGCTGGTAAAGAGCCATCTTGAAAGCTGCGTTCCGATGCTTTGGTACCCCTGCATGATAGGTGAGTGGGACCAACATAAATGCTCCCCTAAAAAGCTGAAGACTGAGACCCTGGCTTCCCTGAAAGCCACGTTAGAGAGAGTCATCATGTCACTGACAAGTCACTGTCCCCCCCAGGGTGACCAGTTGGTACTGTCCCAGCCACAGCACTGGAAATCCTATCTGGAACTCTCTTAGTTCTGGGCAAACCCCAACATCTGAGTCCCCACTCACAGGTCAGAGACCACAGTGCTGGGTTTCTTTGGTCTCCATGCTGAGTGCCTACTTTATATTTTTAGAAAATTACATTGGATTGTGGTTGACAACCCCATCCAGCAGCCAAGTTAGACAAATGTCTTTCTACTCTTCACCTCTAAGGGAGTGGGCAGAGCGGATGCTGGGTTTGCTTTTTACCTAAACCACTGTTGTATCATTTTCTTCCTTTTCTCTGCAAGGGCCAAGTTCTAGTAAAAAAAAATACACCTTAAGAAATCAATACCAAATCCGATCCAACCAGGTCAAGCCCTCCCGCTGCCCTAATCTTAATGCATTGTGCGAAGTATTTCTATTTATTAAATTATTGTAAGTCTAAGCAAAATCCGCAAGAAATGGTGTTCCGACATGAAAGGAAGGGAGCTCAGAAGGCTAAATTTAGATAACACCTGAGTCGCTTTGCTACTAAGTAGCATTTAATAGAGGTGCATCTCTGCCATCTTTGTATGTGTTCGGCATGACAATTTATTTTGTTTGTCAGAAATGAATACTTAAGGGAAAAAATCTTTTTGAATTGCAACAAGAATTTCATATCAGCAAGGGCCATTTGGACTTAGAGGCTACTCCTGCAGCTAGGGATAATTTATGTCTGGTGCAAAGCTGTTTGTTTTTGCTTTGCCAGGAAGAATGCTTGAGTGTATTTTGGCATCTTGGAACATGGTTTTCCTGTGTGTGAGGATATGGAGAGGTGGTTCTTGTAGATGCCAAATGCCCAGATTCCTCTCTGTCTCTAACGTTGCAGTTAGACTGGTCCCAGGATGAATGGTTAACAGGCTGAGCTGAGTTGAAGAAATTCCTTACCTACCCAGTCTCACCTGTGTTCAATAAGACATGATGATGGGTTAGAGAATGGCAAAGACTGAATCAGAAATATTGCAGGAAAAAATTAATTGAAGAGATGTCAGGACCTTCCAGATGACCTGAGGAGGTGGGGTGGGATATCCAGGTGTCCAAGATAACTAGCAGTGGGGACCAAGCCCCTGTTGGAGCCCTACTTATCTGTCTCCCATCCCTTTTCCTGTTGGTGTTGAGTTTTGATCTCCCTTCGCACAGACCAGCTATGGAGAATGTGAAAAACTCAAACTTCACCCACCCTAGGTGGGCCCCATGGCTTCCCTTGGCAAGCATTCAGAACCCCACAGGACTGTATTTGGACCATCTTGGGTCAGGTACCCAACTTTGAATCAATCACCTAAGGTCCAGAAGATTTGGTTCTGTAACACAAATGAGGCTTCTGGGGACCTGGGGTCCAATCCTGGGCATCGGGGGGCCCTGTCTGGAGAACTAGCATTGTGGGGAGGAACACCCCCCAAGGGTTGCTCACTACGGTGTACTCTTTAATGATCCTTTATGACTATCCTTCTGGTGATCCTTTATAACTATCACTTATAGTTGTAGGGCTTTGAGCAAATCCTTTCCTAGTTATTACTGATGATGTGGATATCACAGTGGCTACCTTACTAGGGTTGTTACAAAGAGCTGGAACTGCACATTCTAGGCAGAGCATGGTGCCCGCTGCACGGTGGGTGGATGGTGGTGGAGATTGTGCTGAATTTGGTGATGGTAGTGAAGAAAGGCAAGTAGGATTCACCATCAGCCCGGCTTCTATGGAAACCTCAACAAAGTCTGTCCAACCAAGGGAAATGCAGCCCCGAGCTTAAGATGGTGTGGCCCATCCGAAGAGTCTTTGGGGCCTTTAGGAAGTTCCTCTCTGTCCTCTGTCCTCCCAGGGTAAGGGCTTCCTGTGGAGTTTCACACTGCAGTGCTGTTCACTCCTCACGCACTCTCACTTCAGATGTGTCCGTCTGAATTCTAATGTTCCGGGGACCTCTGAGGAACAGAAAATGCCATGAGAGCAGCACAGGGTCTGTTTTGTCTTGGGTCACTCGTTTTAGCAGTGAGTACAGACGCACACGAACCGAAGGAATAAAGCTGTGAATCAGTGTGCATAATGGAGACCCTGAGGAAGGGAATGCACTGGGTGATGCGAGAACGGGGGTGGGGGGCACAGTGGTTGGGGGTCCAGCAAGGGCCCTCTGCATGAGAAGCAGGAGCCCCACAGGGAGCATCCGGAGGGCGGCCTTGTGGAGGCAAACGCAGTTGCAGGTAGCGAAAGCTTGGTGGCGCTAAAGGGGACCTGGCAGTGCAGGCAGAGGAGGAGTGTGTGAGCCTGGTGGACACCTGGTGGGTTGCTTCTCCCTGAAAAGAAGTCCTGGTTTTCACAATATACTCTCATCAGTTCAACCAATAGCTGTCCCCCATCAACTGTATCCATAAGCATATCATTCTCCCAGAGGTCACCAATGCCACTGGAATTCTTCTCTGTCACCCCAGGATTGGTCTTCTGAAAGGAACACTCTCAGTTCAGGGCCCTCAGAACCTGGGGGCATCCTCACATTGGGCTTAGGACCCTATCTTCCCATCATCTGGGGCTAGGGCAAATCTGTTGGCCGCTCTCCACACGCAGTGGCCGGTCCCTACTGTGTATGCTGTGGAACTGGATTAAATGCCAACACAGCCCTCTTAGCACAGTGCCTGGCATGAAGGAGGCACTCAGCAAATAGAACTCGCCTCTCTTGTTACCAGCTTGCCTTTAAAAACACCTTTCCCAGAGGAACGTGAGCGGTGTGAAGGCTACAACTCAATTTTTCTTCTCTCTGAATCCTAACCTCTTAGCCAAAGGTCTAGTGCCGGTCCTGCATGAAACGAGGGGTTTTGAAGGAGCAGATGGAGAAAGGAAACTGATTTTAGGAGAGGAGTTCTTCTCTCAGGAGCCACGTTCTCCCAAATCGAGTGTGGACGCAGACAGCGCTGCCCAGGCGAGGTTTCCTGTGGATACAGAGTGGGCTCCTGCTGTTTGGGAACACCTGGTTCATTTCCTCTCAGGGCAGTGAAACCCTGATTTAGTTTGGTATTTTGTTTGTTCCCAGTAGGTAGAAGTCCCAGAAAGATGGCCAAGTGGCCCCATCCTTCCAAAGAAGGGGGGCAGCTGATCCTGGGTGGGCCAGTTGTACTCTCTCTCCCAGAACAGACTCCTGAGTGCGGTGGCAGGGAGACTGAGATCAGCGTGAGCTTATCGGCCTGACAGAAGCTCTCCGGAGCCGCTTCCCAGTAGTGCCAATACTTGGGGTCTCAGAGGTGGGTTTTCAGCTTTTGCTTGAGTTCTCTGAGTTCCCCAGTGTGTTTTTAATAATATTTTTTTAGTTTTGCTTGATTTCCATCCTTAGATTCTGTTGCCCCTAACCAAAGTCCCAGAGTGCTTCAGGAGGACTGGAATATCAGTCCAGACGTAGCAACATCTCCTGCAGCCCACAGGTGGTCCCTCGATGGTCTTTGTGATGCAGCATGCATCAGGGTGCTGCGTGGAGCCCTGCTGTTGGTGACCCGTTATCTGCAAGGGTGTGCACGTGGTTAAGGTGGTACTGTTTGGCTCAGTGTTTTCCATTCAAGGTTCATGGAGATATCTATCTATCTCACATGTAATCTTAAATCTTACAAATAACTCGTCCTATTTTATATTGCAAAAGAGGAAACACAGTTCAGAAGTGTTTGAGTGGCTTGCTGGAGGCTCCCCTCTAACTGGTGCCAGGGTTGGGTTTCAAATGCCGTCTGGTTGGCCCTGGAGCCAAAGCTTCCTCCCCTCGCCTGGTCTTCCCCCTACTGGCCACACTTCTGGGTATCTCTGGAGCCCATTGGAAACAAGAAGGTAGAATGCTGCCTCCTCTACTTCAGCTGAGAGTATGCACAGTGGGCAACTCAAAACTCATGTCACTCTGTGCATGTCCCCAGATGGCTGTGAGTGATATGGCTGTTGATTCTGGAGTTATGGGTAAACTTCAGCAACCAGGCTAATTCACGGATGTGGAACCCTGACTATTGAGGATTGGCTGTGTGTGTGTGTGTGTGTGTGTGTGTGTGTGTGTGTGTGTAAGCACAGGAGTGTGCATTACTACTTGCAGATGCATAGATTAAAGCCTCTTTATAGCTTTAGAGAAGCAAGATGTTAGGTTGTGAGAAAGGTCTTGGAAATGGCCACATGCTAGGACGTGCAGGCAGCCTGTGTGGGTTGAGAGTGATCCCTCTCCAGTAGCCAGAAAGAGAAAGAAGCTCTTAGTCTCCTGTTGACACCTGGAGGGAGCCTAGAGTGGGTCCTTCCCCAGCTGAGCCTTGGGTAAGACACAGTCCCAACACCTGTTGGTGGCCCTGAGCAGGGCCCAGCTGCACCCTGCCTGGACTCCTGGTCCAGCAACACAAGGAGATGATAAGTGGTCTACGGTACTGAGTCAGAGCTGATCTGTGACGTGGAACGGTGATGCAGGAGACGAGTCCTTACACATTTCCTCCTGGAGACCTGACCCCTGACCGGGGAGTTCAGCTGCCCCTTTTCTACTCATCTAATATCTGGAGTTGAGAATCCAAACCAGGAAGCCCGGTGGGGTCGTCAGGATATGGCCCACCAGAGGGAAGAGAGTCCTAGGCTGGGCCAGCGGGATGAGTCATCTGGCAGCTGAGAAATGAAGGCACAAGACCCCACCTGGAAGACCAGGTAAACAAGAATGGCTAAATGCATTCCAGTGACAGGAACATTCTGTCCCCTGGGAGCACAGAAGGCTGTGGGTTCTGAGATGGAAACGTGTTCTGGGTTGTGTATGTGGAGACTCACCACCCGAATCCCTTGCTTCCCCACCCCTGCCACGGATGTCAACTTAGGGTGTCTTCAGTACTGAGGAGCAGTTTTAGATCCCTGCAAAGCCAGTGTTCTGGTTGCCATGGGAGAGAGCGAGGTGGATGGACGTGGGTGTGTGCATCTCGGTGTGAGCTGTTAAGCACATCGACCCCTCCTTGCCCTCAGCCCCTTAGATGATAAATCACCTCCCTCCTGCAGGCGGGCCCTTTAACCCTTTCCCGATACTCATCCCAGGAGGAGAAGACGAGGACTGTGGGTAATGAGGCTTGGAAACTATCCAAACCGTAGAACTCTGCAATGAGGAAAAAATGATTTTTCATTTTACAAATAGTCCAATTCTAATTTATTTTAAAAATATGTATATGCAAAAGGAAGAAGCAGCCCCAGAGCCCCGTGCTTCCTAGCATCACAGTGGCTTTCCTGGGGAGGAAATGGGGATGCATTTTACCTACTCTTCTCTTTTGCCTTTTTTATTTTATTTATTTATTTATTTTTTGTCTGTGCACTTAATACTCGTGAAACAACAAAAGGTTAAAAAACTCATTATGTATTGGGGAACAGAGAAAATTCTTCCTCCGAGGTCAGGCCCTTCTTTCAATCTCGCTGCCGGGACAGCGGGTGGTGATGGATTTAAGTGTGGGTGTTTATGAAAGATGCAACACACGTTCTGGTCCCAGAAAACTTCTGGTGCCAGGGAAATTAAATAATCTTAAATGTCACCTTCGGTGGTTTCCTGTTGCTCCTCCATCCAAGCTCAAGTCCACCCATGTGATCCCCCTCGGCTTAGAATGTTTTCTTCCCAGAAACAGGAAACTTGTCTCTGAAACTCAGGTCCAGGTCTGCCTCCACCCAGTGTCACCACCCAGCGCAGCTTGGGGTCCAGAGGACTCTTCTCAGAGCGGCCTCTGTCCCCCACCCTAACGTGCTTTGCAGGGGTGTCTTCTCGAGGACTGCCTGCTTTCCCCGGGCCGAGAAGATATCTTTGGTATCTATTGCTAGCATCTACACAGCGCTCGGGGGCACCGTAGGAAAGTGCTCAGTAAGTGAGATAAATTTGAGCTTAGCTCTCATTTTGCTTCTGAGTTGAAAATGGAGCCCAGCTGTGCTTGGCTCAGAAGTAACCCTAATAGGGCGGGAGTGAATGGGACTAAACCAAAATGTGTGGCCAGGGATTTTTGCATTCTGCCGTCTCCGTGCCCGACCGGGGCATGTGGGCAAGCCTGGGGACTGATGATTTACTAGTCTCCTTTCCTCCACTGTTATCCTTCATCTTGACATGCTGTTAAAATCATTTAATTAT
This sequence comes from Marmota flaviventris, assembly GCF_047511675.1. Taxonomy (NCBI): domain Eukaryota; kingdom Metazoa; phylum Chordata; class Mammalia; order Rodentia; family Sciuridae; genus Marmota; species Marmota flaviventris. The sequence goes on along the minus strand of NC_092516.1, from coordinate 4,619,860 downwards.
CACTATTTTGCCTTGTCATTATGGAGACACTGTGATCCATTATTTAGGATATTTCAGTGTTTCTGCCTTCTACCTCCTCTGTGGGGCAGGAGTTGGAGATTTCCTGTGAACAATACACAGTTGGCATTGGATTTGCTGGGAGTTTCCGGGGTGATCGGGAGGATCAGCTAGTCTCCATTCTTACTGAGCACTTAGTGACCCTCATCCAGCGCCTTGCAGCTCTCTAGCTTTCCTGTTCTGCAAACACGTTAAGATCATCACTGCATTGGGATTCGGGTTTTCTCTGTCTGATGCATTTTTTTCTCCCAAGGGCTTTGCTGGGACGATTCCTTCAAATGAGCCCTCTTAGGAATGCTGGCCCCAATTCCCAATTTAAAGTAGCTCTCTCAGCTCCAGTTGCCCATATTATCACACAATCTTGCTCTTCTCTTTGTTTTTCTAATTATAAATATAATGCAGTTGCCCTTTATTATCCATGGGAGTTATTTCCAGGACTCTTGGCAGATAACAAAATTTGGGGATGCCTTGATTCTCTTCTTACAAAATGGTGCAATATTTGCATGTAACCCATGGACGCAACCTCCCATATATTTTAAGTCATTCTAGATTACTTGTAACACCTAATGCGAAGTAACTTGTACACGAACAGTTGTTATAATGTATCATTGAGAGAATATTGGTGAGAAAAAGAAGTCTGCACATGTTCAGTAGAGCTGCAGTTTTTTTCCCTAGTATTTCTGATCCATTGTTGGATGGTGGAACCCACGGACATAGAGCACCAACGAATGGTATATGTATTTTTTTCCTTGAAAATTTTGGAAATGCAGCAGCATATAAAAGTCAGCCATGTTTCTGCAGCCTTCACATTGACGATGGTAAAATATTTGGCATGTTTTCTTCCAGTGTTTTTCCTATGCATCCAATTTTTAATTTTTTTTTTAAATCTCATCTTTTGTTTCTATTTTTTATGATGGAAATTTTCAAATGCACTGAAAAGTAAGGAAGGTTGTATGACAAGCTCTGGTGCATCCATCATCCGACTCCAATAATCAAGTTTTCATAGATCAGGGCAAATATTTATTAAGGGAAGGTTCTTTATAGAAAAGCCACAGCCCTAAGAGCAGGCAGGATTTAGCGTTTTGCAGCCCTTAATGAAATAATGGATCTAGGCGATAGTGATCAATAGCTGCAAAAGCCTTCAGTGAGAGGTGGGTGGGGCATCTGATGATGGATGGACAGGGACGCTATCACTTGGACCCGAGCTTCTGGTGTTTTTTGTAGATGGTTTTAGAAGCAGCTGGTAAATTTGAAGGTGTATATGATCTTTTTTAATTTTATTTTTAAAAATATTTTTTCGTTGTAGATGGACACAATACCTTTATTGCCACTCCACTTGTACCCGTGTACTCTAAGCACAAGGAGGCAGCCTGTCTGTGAAAATCAGATGTTACATCCCTCCTTCTGCGATGCCACAAGGGAAATCTAGGACCACCAGATGGGATCTTGCTAACAAGAAACGAAATTGGAAGTGTGCCCCCTCTGACCTACACCTGGTGTTCTGTAGGATGCCCAAGTCCAGAGACATGATGTGCAGCTCCAGGGCTGTGGTTGGTAATATTGCGCTGCATGCTCCAAGGGTGCAAGAAGGGTGAATTTTAGGTGCTTGCACTGCAAGAACTGAAAGGTGACTGTGGAATTGGCAGATCAGTGAATCTGCTTGTCTGTAGTAATCACTTCATGCTTATGTAGGTATGTCAAAACATCACATTGTACACCTTAAATACAGAAAAGAAAATACAGTGAAGTAAACCTGTCAATCTATAGATCTGATTGACAGTTACAAGAAATATGAGCATTGGAAGGAAACATTAAATATAATTTTGGATTTGGAAGAAAGCATCCAAATTTAGACAGTGGGAAGTCCTAACAGAGAGTTGTACAGAATAAAATAAGGAACCTCCCATACTCACCTCCCAGCTCACCCCGCCTCAACATTATTTTACATTTGCTTCAGAATTGATAAAGTTGTAGAAGAAACATGACTAAGTTGAAGCCCTTGGGGTATCTTTACCCATCCCTGTCATCTTTACTGCCTGAATGATTATTCCTGTACGTATTTTCTCAATATTTATGGATCCACAGATGAAATATGGTCTCCCCTGCACCTTCTTGGCTCAGCATTATCTCTTGATTTATCTACATCGTCACCTGTAACTCCAGTTTATTAAATTTAACTTCTGTGCATTCCCCTGGATGATGGTACTAGAATTTGTTGTGCATTCTTCTGTTAGCAGACATTTAGGTTATTTTGTGTTTTTCATTTTTTTTCAAACAAGCTGCCTCCTTGTGCTTAGACTAAACATAGAAATGGCATAGCAAGGTTGAAGACCATGTACATCTCAATTTTACTGGTGCTTCTGAAACCATCTACACAATCACCCCAAAGCCTCTGCCACTCCCAGCTCCTGACACTTCCCTATAGGTTTCAAGGTCAATATGCCAAAGCTTGACAAAACAAAACAAAACAAAAAAAAAACTATTATGGCATTCTTATGAATTGTATTGAATTTAAACATTTATTGGAGGAGAATTTACAACCATAAATCAGTTTCCCATCTATGAATATAGTATATCTCACCATTTTTGAGAACTCCTTTCATGTCTCAGTACTCTGCATCAATGTTTATATGATTTACTGATGCATTTAAATTACATATTTATATTTGTTTATATGTTTGTTCTCTGTATGTACACATGCACAGATGCTTTGTGTGTGTGTGTGTTGTAGACAAATTTTATTTCTAGGTGCCTTTGAGGTTGTTTGTCAATCGTTTGAATGGGATATACTTTTCTCATATAACATTGAATTGCTTCATTATTGTTGGATATAAGGATGTTTTCATGTGATTGGTTTAAGATGTTGATATTTATCCTGCAATCTTGCCAAATTCTTTTTTTCTTTTAATTTTTTTGGTGTAGATGGACACAACACAATGCCTTTATTTTTATGTGGTGCTGAGGATCCAACCCGGGTCCCGCCCGTGCTAGGCGAACGCTCTACCGCTGAGCCATAATCCCAGCCACCCAAATTCTTAATAACCCTAATAATCTGGTTGAAGATCTTGGATGTTCTCCTTCCAAGAGAAGACACCATTTGGTCATTTTTTTCCTGACTTTTCTGGCTCTTCTTTCTAAATATAAATAAATAAATAAAACATCTAAGTCTGTATATAGGAAAAGATAATTTATATATACATATGTGTGTATTTGTCTATGTGTATGTATATCACATTCATTGCCTATTACACCATCTAGAGGACCAAAACATCAATGTGAAGGAATGTGGTAATTCTGGGCAGTTTTTTCCTGACCTTGACATCACTGGGGACCCATGAGGTTCCACCTTTAATGGTAGTCTTTGCAGTAGGTTTTCATAGACAACCTTGTTATGTGAAGAGCATTACCTATTATGCCTAGTTTGCTAAGAGACACTAAGTTCTGTAAATCATAAAAGGCTCTCAATGTGGTGCAGCCCTGTGTGGGAGTTCTGGTTTGGACCCATTGTTAGAGTCTTGGGATAAGCCCTGTTTGATCATGGGGTATGATTTTTTTTAAGACTCTGATGCATCTCACTGGATGGATAGTGTTTTATTTGAGATTGATTTCCACTTCTTCATTAACCAGTGAGAGGGATTCTCTTCTTACACTGTCCTCGTTGACTTTGTTACTCAGGTAATACTACCCTCACTAAGTGAGCTACGACTTTCTTTTGATTTTTCTCTTAATGAATTTATAAAAGGTAGAGATGATCTATTTCTTGAAAACTTGGTAAAACTTTCCTGGAATTATTTTTGCCTTTGGGGTATACATATTAGGCATGGGAACTTGGAACCTCTGTTTGTTTTAACGTTATTGATCATTGGAGTTCATGTTTTTCCTGATTCAATTTTAATGATTTAAATTTTCCTTGAAAACTATATGAATTCATTTTTTGTTGTTGTTTTAGTACATAGCAACTTATAGTGTATTGACTTTGAAAATATACATAACAGAATTGCCAGATTACACAGTAATTCTACCCTGGATGTATACCCCAAAGATTCAAAACAGATGTTGAAACAAAACCTTGCAGATGGATGTCCATAGCAGCACTGTTCACAACAGACCAAAGACAGATGCAACCCAAGTTCAATTAACTGGCGATCTCATAAAGACTATGTGCTGTGCCCATACAATTGAAAGTTGTTCCTCTGTAAAAGGAACAAAGCAAGCCAGATGCTGTGGTGCACACTCGTCTTCCCAGCAACTTGGGAGGCTGAGGCAGGAGGATGGCAAGTTCAATGCCAGCCTCAGCAACTTAGTGAGACCCTGTCTCTAAACAAACAAATAAATAAAAAGGGCTTGGGATGTGGCTTACCAACAAGGAGAAAAGGAAAGAAGGAAAGGAGCCCACACAAGTCCACGTAGACTATATGAGTCATCCAGACAGGCCAGTCCATGGAGACAGATGCAGACCAGTGTTTTCCAGGGGCCAAGACTCGGGTACCAGGCGGTGTCTGCTTAATGCATATAGGGTTTTTTTTTTTTTTGTGTGTGTGTGTGGGGGGGGGGAGTGATGAAAATATTCTAGACTGGTTAGTAGTGACACTTTCTCAGCTTTGCAAATGCATGAAATTCTACTTAAAAATAGTGAAAGTGGTAAGTTTTATGCTCTGTATGTTTTACCACAGTAAACACATATCTGAATTTGGAATCGTGTCTCTTTGGTCATTCGGATAGAGTTGATTGTGTTGTCACTGCCCCCTCTGTCTCCTCTACCACCTCCTCCTCTTATCAGTTTGTCTGTTTCTTAAAAAGACCTCTCTTATTGTTTCTCTTGCTGAGAAAAAACTTTTTAGTTTGAGTAAGTCCCATTTGTTGATTCTAGTTATTAACTCTTGTGCTATGGGTGTCCTATTGAGGAATTTGGGGCCCGACCCCATAGTATGTAGATTGGAGCCAACTTTTTCTTCTATCAGATGCAGTGTCTCTGATTTGATATCAAGCTCCTTGATCCATTTTGAGTTAACGTTTGTGCATGGCGAGAGAAAGGGATTCAGTTTCATTTTGTTGCATATGGAATTCCAGTTTTCCCAGTGCCATTTGTTGAAGATGCTATCCTTCCTCCATTGCATACTTTTAGCCCCTTTATCAAATATAAGATAGTTGTAATTTTGTGGATTGGTCTCTGTGTCCTAACAAATCTTTACTCCTCATACTTCAGATAGAGCCCTAATATCCAGAGTATACAAAGAACTCAAAAAATTAAACAATAAGAAAACAAATAACCCAATCAACAAATGGGCCAAGGACCTGAACAGACACTTCTCAGAGGAGGACATACAATCAATCAACAAGTACATGAAAAAATGCTCACCATCTCTAGCAGTCAGAGAAATGCAAATCAAAACCACCCTGAGATACCATCTCACTCCAGTAAGATTGGCAGCCATTATGAAGTCAAACAACAACAAGTGCTGGCGAGGATGTGGGGAAAAGGGTACACTTGTACATTGCTGGTGGGACTGCAAATTGGTGCGGCCAATTTGGAAAGCAGTATGGAGATTCCTGGGAAAGCTGGGAATGGAACCACCATTTGACCCAGCTATTCCCCTTCTCGGTCTATTCCCTAAAGACCTAAAAAGAGCATACTACAGGGACACTGCTACATCGATGTTCATAGCAGCACAATTCACAATAGCAAGACTGTGGAACCAACCTAGATGCCCTTCAATAGATGAATGGATAAAAAAAAAATGTGGCATTTATACACAATGGAGTATTACTCTGCACTAAAAAAATGACAAAATCATGGAATTTGCAGGGAAATGGATGGCATTAGAGTAGATTATGCTAAGTGAAGCTAGCCAATCCCTAAAAAACAAATGCTAAATGTCTTCTTTGATATAAGGAGAGTAACTAAGAACAGAGTAGGGAGGAAGAGCATGAGAAGAAGATTAACATTAAACAGGGACGAGAGGTGGGAGGGAAAGGGAGAGAGAAGGGAAATTGCATGGAAATGGAAGGAGACCCTCTGGGTTATACAAAATTACATACAAGAGGAAGTGAGGGGAAAGGGAAAAAAGGAAAAAAAAAACAAGGGGGAGAAATGAATTACAGTAGATGGGGTAGAGAGAGAATAAGACAGGGGAGGGGAGGGGAGGGGGGATAGTAGAGGATAGGAAAGGCAGCAGAATACGACAGACACTAGTATGGCAATATGTGAATCAGTGGATGTGTAACCGATGTGATTCTGCAATCTGTATACCGAGTAAAAATGGGAGTTCATAACCCACTTGAATCAAAGTGTGAAATATGATATGTCAAGAACTATGTAATGTTTTGAACAACCAACAATAAAAATTAAAAAAAAAAAAAGACCCAGCCATGGGGTTTTATGAACTCTGTTTACCCTTCTCTCTTTTAAAAAGAGTTTTTATTGCTATGCATTCTATGTTGATGATCTCTCTGTTTGTCTTTCCTTGAGTTTGCTGTTTACCTTTCCTTAGCTCATGGAGTCTGTCACCTACCTTGCTGATCTCAATCTTGGTTGTGTTTTTATAAGTTCGTTTAAGGTTACAGATTTACCTCTGAATATTGCCTTCAGCATGTTCCTTGTAGGAACTTCTTCATTATTTCTGAATAAATTAAGTTTTCCTTTTGATCATCGTGCTTTGTAGATTATTAGAACATAATGTTTAACTTGATTAACTTCTAATGATTTACTTACGTGACTGTCACAAGGTGAGGACTATATGATATTGGCTCTTTGTAAAGACTTCCTTTGCAATCTAGTATCCACACATGAAATGTACTTTGCATCTTCTTGGGGTACAGGATCCCATTAATAACTTTTTGATTTTTCTTCCAAATTTCTACCTCTGTATCTTTTTGTCCTGGTTGGTCTGCTAGTTTCCTTTGGAGATATATCAACATCTGCCATTCTGCATGTGTATTTTCAACATGATTTTTGTTATGTGTTTTTTGCTTTATATGTTTCATGCATAATTGTTGGGTATGTACATGTTCATGATCATCCTACCTCCTTTGAACTCTCTATTTTTACTATTTTGGGGTGTCTCTGGTCATCCCTATTACTGCTTTTGTCTTTGGTCTAATTTTTAAAGTTTTGATGTAGCTGTATCAGCCTTATTTTGCGTAGCATTTGTATATACTATCTTCTTTTTTTGTTTTTATTTTACCCTTTCTGTGCAGCTTGGTTTTAGGTGTATCTATTAGAAGCAATTCCCTGTTGAATCATCTTTTTCTGTGAGTCACATCACCTCTGACTTTAGAAAGGTCAATTATATTGCAACACAGGTAGGCTCTTGAAAATCGTCTGAATTTATTGGTTTTGTTCACAGCATTTCCCCTTTACTTCTCCCTCTCTCTGTTCTCCTCCCCTTTACCTCCTTTACCTGCATCAGTCACACTCACTTTATTTCCTCTGTATTTTCACGGTTTTGGATAAAATAGATTGCATCCCTTCTTAACACATGGAGGTGGCTTCGTCCCCAGGGGACATTTGGAAATGTGTATGGGCCTCATTGGGAAATGTGTGTGGCCTTGGTGGGTCAGCTGTGGTGTGGGGAGTGGAAATGACCCCTGAGGGATAGAACCCATACACACCCACCATGCACAGTGCAGCACCTCCCAAGCAGAATGAGCCAGTCCCAAAAGGCAGCTCTGCCCAGGTTGAGAGGTCCTCCGTGGAAGGTTGATGGGCTTTAGCAGATATTATCTATCCATTCTGTTTCTATTAACCAGAATTTTGACTTAATATTTTTGAGAGAGTTTTTTGTAGCTGATTTAAAATTGAAAACATAGCTCATTAAGTTCTGGGCTTACTTCCTTACGTCCCTTAATATTTGCTATCTTTATTCTGAAGGCACTTGGACCCTTCTGCTACAAGCACTGGGGGCCGTGTCTCACCTTCCTATGGCTGAAATACCCTTGTGCAGCCTTCACTCTTGATCCTGGTAGGGGGACGGAAGTGTTGTGTTCCCAGTTACTTCTCCTGTTGGTCCACCGGCTGGTGTTCCTCATGGAAGCCACTTGTCAAGTCCACGTGTCTCTCTTTGTAGGCACAATGATTTCTCAGTGCGAGGTTTTCAGATTCTTTGTTCCCTATGTCACGTGGTGTCACTGTGAGGTGTGCAGGACCATGTTACATTTATTCCGATTGGGACTTTCGGAGGAGCAAGTTTGCTTCACTGTGGAACTTTTTCTCTTGTCTCCACGAACCCCTGGGACCCCCAGGAGAGGCGCGTGGATCTTCTCAACCCTTCTCTTGGACACACACTCTTCCTTGTCTCTTCGTTCTTTGGTAGCGTGGATTTGGGGTAAATTCTTCGGAGTTATCCTTCCTGTGATCCTGATTGAGGTCCCAGGCCCATCCGTGAACCACCATTGGCCGCCGTGACGTGTCTCCACTTCAGGAGTTGGGGGCAGGCTTATTCCAGCCCCCGGCATCTGAGAGCAGACAAGCCGAGCGTGGTTAATCAGAGGAGAATTAAAGAACACTGTCACCTCCCCCATAGAGCGTGACGCCAGGCAGGAGAAACCAGGTGTTCACTGCAGTGTGCTGCCTTTTCTAGGTTCCCCTCCATCTAGGTTTCTTCTCTTCTCAGTCCCTCACCCCGTGCCTCCTCGCCCTCGTGAGCTCAGCAAACTTCCTTTATTCTGGAAGACCTCGGACTAATGAATCGATCTTGGCTCTGTGTGCTCTGTCCCATGTCCTGGTACCGTGCCGCTGGCTGCCTTTCTGTCTCTCCTGCCAGAGCACGCGCTCTCGGTGTTCGATGCGATGTCTTCTTCATACTCAGAGCTGAAAATAGGGAGAACTTGGTGTGAGGAGCCAAGACTCAAAAGGAGGCAAACCCACGTGAGAGGAAATCATGGGGAAGTGTGTTTTGTGTGTGAGTGAAGGAGCTTCATGGGAGCAAGCCTTTGATCCAGGGCGTGGCTCTTGGCCAGTTTGTAGAGCTCAGAGACCTGCCTCCCTCCGAGCACGGTGGGGGAGAACCTTGGGATGAGCATCTCTCCAGAGCCATGTGTGGCCCATGACCTGCCTGAAAGACAGGTCCTCTGGAGACCCTCTAGGCCACCTCCCTAGAGCTTGGGAAGTTCCTTCATTTGATGAACTCCAGGAAAATACAGACCCCTGGCTAGCTTCACGGTGTGCCCCCAACGTCTAGGAGACTCCTGGGAGCAGTAACAGCAGCGGGTACGTGTGGACGGTGGATACGGATGCGGATTCCAAGGCCTTGAGAGTCTGTCACTGAGAAGGACGCGGGGACCAGCCGAACAGTCCCCATCGATTCCTGAAACCATCAAGGGAACAAAGGCACAATGGTGTTCAGGGTCTGATGTCCAGACTCTCCTGCCTTCTGTCCCTAGGAGGAATGGGCCTGGGGGCATTTAAACCACCTGTTTGCTTTGGGACATTCCTGGGGACGTTCCATCAATGAGCTTTTATCATCTGGAAGCATCAGCAAAGAGACTGTGGGTGAGGCAGGGAGTATCCGGTGAGCCCTCTGTAACATGGGAGGATCAAGGGCGCTGGCCTCAATCTCTGGGGCATGGATTGAGGTGAGGGGTCCCTGGATGCTTCCAGGGACCCTATGCTGTCAACTTGCATGTTGTAGAAAAGAGCACTAAGGCTTCATCCCTGGGTGGCGGTATTGGGAGATGCTGTGGACCTTTAAAAGGCGAGGAGGCCTCGTGGGAACTCCTTAAGTCTTTGGGGGCATGTCCTCCAGGGGACTGTGGCACTCTGGTCTCTTGTCCCCTCTCGGCTCTCTGGCTCATGATGTGGGTGACTGGCCCCAACATGAGATCCCTGCTCTTGCCATCTGGAGCTCTCACCAGAGGCCCAGAGCAATTAGGCTGCCAGATTTTGGACTGGCTCCTCTGGAACTGCGAGCTGAACAAACTTGCTCTCTCTCTAAGTTAATTTTCTCTAGGATTTTGTTATAGTAACGTGATGCTGATGAATAGACTTTATAAGTTCTCTTGTTTTCAGATGTGTGCCCCAATCAGTAGTCTGGGTGGTTGTGAATAGGGCCAGATGATTTCATTTTGTTGTATCTGTTACAATCAGACAAGTTCTCAGACTCCTCCGGGTGCATCCTGATATCTGAAAGTCCCTACCAATTGTGTCATTCAGTAAATATACCCCAGGTGCTAGGTCCAGGGCTAGGTACTGGGGGGACGACAATGAACAAGATGTGTACAGTCTTTGCCTTCAGGTTATTTACAGTCTAGGGTATGACACACCGGGGACCCAGCTGAGGGTGGAGTAGGAGGAACTAGGGAGGGTTTTGGGTGGATGTTGAAAGCTGTGTAGGAATTGACCAAGCACAGAGGACAGGGGGTTCCTTCTCAGGGAGCACGCTGAGCCTCAGGGCAGGGACAGAGTTTGGGTCAGAGGAGGCCAGCCGGAGGACAGGACACCTGGAGCCAGAGAACCAGGGGTAGAGGCATGAGGTGAAGCCAGGGGACCCTCTTGTGTTCCCGTAGAGGGGCCTGGGTCTTAATTCTGTGAACGTGGAAACTCATTAAAAGATTTGAAGTGTGGTAGAAACACAGGTATTTTACTGCAGTGCATATATGTAGTGTGGACCCCGGAACCCAGGTGCTTGGAATAGGATTATAACTCAGCTGCCGCATGAGGAACTCGCCTACCTCACTGAGCCGACTCCCTCTCAGATTTCTCATCTATAAAGTGGGGATAACAACACTCCATATATCAAAGGCCATCTTCAGTGTAAACTGTGTGTCTACCTGTGTGTGAATTTGTACCACAGACACTCGATGCTCAAAGACAACCTATGATGTCACCAGCCCCTCTATAGGTGACGCGGTGATCAAATTGAACGCCCTCGAATCCTTAGCTGGAACTCGGCTGTCTCCGTAGAGGAGGCTGGAGAGGGCTGGCTGGTTGACCTAGGCCGGTTTTCAGCTTCTTTCTCACTAGCTGTTCTGAGCAGCTCACTGGGCCAGCAAAGAAGAGCCAAGGCATGTTGGGGCTCATCTGATGGCAAGGGGAGGGAGGCCCTGAGTGCCTGCAAAGCCATTTCCAGCTCGAGGTGCAGGAGGACAAGAGTCAGGGCGAGCTGCAGACGCTGCTGGATAAAACAGTAACGATCTGGATGAAACTTGTGCAAAGAGAAGCCCAAGCCATTTCTGAGCTCCTCTGGAGGCTTAATCCATCACTGGAAGGTAGAAATTTAGCACTCGCTGCTTATCTCTCAGAGAAGAGTAGCCCAGAGAGGGGCCCCGGGGTGCGGGGTCGCGGCGGCACGCGGGGGTGCTGGGGTGTGATTTATTAGAATGTGCGCAGTCCTCTTGGCTTTTTGCACTTTGATCAGTGCTGGGAGCCAAGCAGGCCCAGCTACTTTGCATACTAATAAAGATTGGTGCATGTAATTATTCAGCAGTCACACTGCTATTCCTCGGAGATAAATCACCCCGGTTTATTTACCCTTCTTCCCTCAAGTTATTTTAAGATGCTTTTAATACTCCGCACCTCAGGTGGAGGGGAAGTAGCCAACTTCTTTAGTTTTCAGTGGTGAGGGTTCCGCTGGGCTCTGATCACATTTTCAAGGGGTCCTCCTGGCCCCAGTGGTCCCCGCCACCACCCTTGCCTCTTCAGGGTGGCCCTTGTGTGTTCCTGACAGCAGGCATAGTGACAGGTGACTTGACCTGGGCCAGCACCTCTTTTGGAGGTGGGAGCTTTTGGAATCAGGAGTAATTAGAACTTGAGGACTGAGACTTGTCTGCCTTCCTGTTCTTCAAGAGATTTTATTCCCCTCCTTCAACCAGAGTCCTGGGGACGAGGCAGTGTGCGGCATGGTCCTGTCTCCAAGGGCCACACACAGACACCCTTCCCCCAGGAGCCTCTAACCCCAGCCCAGATTTTGCCCAATTTTATCCACTTTGTAAACCCAGCAGTGTATCCGCCCACCCTGTATGCCATCCAGGGTGGACTGGACTTCATCACTAGGGATACGACCGGCTAAATCACTTGTGCCCCCCAACCTTAGGCCTTTGTCCTTGGAGGTCATAATCCAGGATGCCTGCCTTCTTTCTGTGGGCACCAGAACTAACAAATCCCTGCTTCAGCTTTTAAGTAACTCTGGGGTCAGTGGACCCTTGACATTAGTTCCTATGATCTTTTGAGCAGCAAAGTACGGGACATTCAAAGACCAACAGGGCACAGTGGTGGTCACTGTAAGATCATGGAGTGGCTGAGCAATGTGGGAGATGAGGCTTGATTCGTAGGGTCTCAGCCTTCCTGACGAGGGCATAGAGGAAGCACAGCGGGAGTGGGGGGCGGCAGGACAGACGCGGTCCCTCTGCAGAGGCCCTGGAACACAGCGTCAGTGTGCGGAGTCCCTCTGGCCATTCTCTGCCGCGTGCAGAGCGCTCCAGCAGCTTGGTGGGGTCACTGTTGAAGGCATCGCCAGTTTGCATCTCCCCGTTTATTTCCTGGGACTTTCCACAAGAGAAGGAAATGTATTTGGGTGGTAAATCTGATCAGTTGACGCCTATCTTGTTCTAGAAGATGTGCGTGAAAATGTAGCCCACACCAAGGTGATTTCCGGGTGCTAGTGTCCCCGAGTCTCTGGGCAGAGGCTGGCTCGTCCAGTACCCGGGAGCCTGCCCTCTGATTTCCCTGGTCCTCCTTCCTTTGTGCCGGTGAGTCATGATGTGGAGATGATTTAAGACCTCGCCTGGGTGGGAGGGAGTTAGTCATTAAAAATGTATTTTCTCTGGGAGTTTGTTTTTAAAACTTTGGGCCAGAAAATATGTACAGGAATGTTTGGCTTTTAATAATTAAATCTTGCATTGTTTTAATTTTCTCCAGAGTGTCTCTCTGGAGGAAAATAAAGTTGCAAATCCAATATTTATGTCTTTCCTAAAGCATTGGTTGCCAAATGAAATGAGTTCTGCTATTTTTTTTTCCTCGATGGTTGATTTGTCTCCAGAGGGCTCCCTTTTGGATCTGCAGGAAGGACTTAATGTTCTGTGAGAGCAGGCGGAATCACGGGGCCAGGGCAGGAGGACATGCGTGTTCTTGGTCAAGGCGGACACAGGTTAGGGCGTGTTTCCCCAAGTCCCACCCTGCAGGTGGCCAGCATCTCCTTCACCCCACTCTGCACCACACACAGTCCGTTTCCACCAGGGAGGAGAGGCTGAGTGTCCTGTGCAAAACTGGCCATTTGTCCCAGAGCTTTAGGCTGCTGCTCTGTCCCACCTCCACCAGCCGGCCCCATGGGGGACGTCCAGACATGTAGAACATGGGGAGCATCCAGCCCCCAGAGTCAGGATCGGGGGTGTTTTCTGACTCTGCGATTCTGAGCACAAAATCCATCCTTGGGTAGCTTCCCCACGTGCTCCCCAAATGGGATGCACACCTACGGGTGCCTCAGAGACAACCAAGACCTGTTTAAACAGAGAGGGGAGGTGGGCCAGGCCCCTCTACAAGGTGCAGTTGGAACCTCTGGTCTCTGCTGAAGCTGTTTGTGGGGAAGAAATAGCTTCTGTTACTGCTTCTTGTGTTATGATTCACTTTCCAATTCAGTCCTTCCTTGAGAGCCTCTGAGGCAGGGGCCGGGGCAGGGGCCCGGGCAGGAACAGGGGCATTCTTTCAGAACTGAGGCCTTTCCTGCCCTGAGCATGGGCATCCGTGGCCTGCTCATAAAGGCAGTTGGACCTGATGGAATGCTGTCCCAGCTGCTTCCTAATACCCCTGCTCTCCTTCCATTCACGGGGAGCACAGGAAGCAGCTGAGAAGGGCACATGTGCCTTCTCCCTGACACCCAGGACAGCAAGATGATGTTGAAAAGCCCAGTTTCCAGGGAAGAGCCAAGTGGCATCCTGAGGTTCATCCCTGGGTGGAGACTTGACTTCTGTGGGCCTCAGTAGCCTCACCTGTCAAACAGGGATGGTACTATTTGGCAGACGAGTCCCCTAATGCTCATGCCAAGGACGTGGCACAGACTTGGCACTGGGAAGACACTCAGCAAGGCTTCTTTAGAACAGATGTGTGGCTGCATCTAACGCCACCTTTGGAATCCCACAGATTTGGGTTTAAGCTCTAGCACTGTGTCTTAACACTATTTGTGGCCCTGGGATGCCACGTCTAAGCCCTACCTTCCCACCCTCTAGGGGGGGAGCAGTACCCAAACTCAGAGGAATTTTTAAGCATTAAACTTGATGATAAGTCTAAAGGGCCCACCACGTGGCCAGTTCCTGTTGTTTAAAAATGGAGGGGACAAAGTAGGCTGGCTGCTGTACAGGCTACCGACACCATGTGTGGCCTGTTCTGAGGCTGCCTCTTAGGATCCCTTGTTCCCAAAAACTGCAAAGCAGTCATGTTGGAGTGGAGTGAGGAGAGAAACATGATCCTCGTGGATTGGAACTTGCAGGACTTCATTCCTTCCTTGCACTTCCTTCATGCGTTCATTCATGCGTTCATTCAGAAAACAGGGTTGGGCCGATGAAGTGTCTGGTACTGTCCTCGGGGCTGGAGATGAAGGACAGGAAGCTGCAGCCCTTCCTCTCAGGCTGAAGACAGCAGGTTTTAGACATCTTCACGTACAGATTCCTTTAATAGTCCAGGGAAGATGATATTTCTCTGCCTGGCAGTGGTGTGTGTGGGGGGATAATCCTCACAGACATTTAGTTTCTGATTTTAGGCTGTTACTAGACCCAGCTGCTCCCAGCTTGCTCTGCATGGTGCATCTGAGGATTTCCTAGTTTTCATGGAGGAATACCCCCCTTCTTTAAGAAACTGATCCCTCCATTTCAACTACATGTTTTTTTTTTTAGTTGCCGGGAGCTGGTGTGTTCACAAATGCTTCCCTGATACACATTCAGATACGTGGTTACCCCACACTCCTCCTGCCATCGGCTGGTCCTGGGCAGGTACAGGCTTGCCCAGTGGGAACCCACCTGTGTGTTCACACAGCCTGAGAGCAGATCAGTTCCCTCTGGAAGAATAATCTACGAGATGGTTGCCCCAGGCCAGGACTCCTGCATTTGGGAAGAAACAAATCTATCATCATCGTTGAGAATGAATCCAGTGTCATGGTTTGGACCTGGAATGTTTCCCAAAGCCTCTTGTATTGAGAGCTGGGTCCCCAGTGGGGGCAGTGATCAGAGGTGGGAATTTCAGGAAATGATTGGATCATGAGGGCTCAAGTGGATTAATCCATTTGATGAATAATAATTTGAATGGACTTCTGGGGTTGGTGGAAACTATAGGCAGGTGGAGCAGGGTTGGTAGACCACTAGAGTCGTACCCTTGGGGATGGTGACTTGTCTCGGCCCCTGCCTCTCTCTCTTTCTGCTTCCTGGTTGCTCTCTCTCTTTCTGCTTCCTGGTTGCTGAGCAGCCTTACTCTGCCATGCCCTTCCACCATGATGAGCTGTGTTCAGGCCCAAACCATTGGAACCAGCTGATTATGAATATAAACCTCTGAAATCATGAGACAAAAACAAATCTGTCTTTTCTGAGTTGTTTTTCCTCAGTATTCAACACAGTGATGAGCACCTGACTAATACACCCACCTTTGTAGAAAAGCAGAGGACTGATGCTGAACGAGGTGTGTGTGTGTGGGGGGGGGATCAAGAGGACCTGGCTGTACTTGAGTCCCCTGCTTCATTGATTCCTGAGATCCAGCTGAACTATGCTCCCACCCAAGGCTGATTCTTCAGCCCGGTGGATCCTGTGAGTTGTCACATTCTACTTCTGCCCAACATCGCTTGAGCTCAGCTTCTTTCTTTTGCTACCCAAACCATCTTGATGGGTATGGCATTTAGGGAGCAGTTTCTGAACTTCAGCAAGACGCAGAAAACCAGACTTTACAGGAAAACAATCCCTTTCTCAAAGAGCATCAAAAAGAGATACCTGGGACAATCTAACCAACGATGTGAAAGACCCTGACAACGAAAACTCTAGAAGGTTGAAGAGAGATATTGAAGAAGACCTCAGAAGATGGAGAGACCGCCCATGTTCATGGACAGAAGAATTAATATTGTTAAAATGGCCACACTACCAAAGGCACTATACAGATTCAGTGCCATCTCCGTACAAATTCCAATGACATTCTTCATAGAACTAGAAAAAAAAAACAGCCCTAAAATTCATTTGGAAGAATAAAAGACCCAGATTAGCCAAAGCAATTCTAAGCCAAAAAAGTAATGCTGGAGGTATCATAATACCTGACTTCAAATTATACCACATAGCTACAGTAACAAAAACTGCATGGTACTGGCCTAAGGACAGAACACAGACCCAATGGTGCAGAATAGAAGGCACAGAGACAAACCCACACATCTACAGTCATCTGATCCTTGATGAAGGTGCAAAAACATGCATTGGAGAAAGGGCTGACTTTTAAATTAATGGCTGGGAAAACTGGCTATCCATACGTAGAAGAATGAAACCTCTCAACCTGCACACACACACACACACACACAAATCAACTCAAAAAGGACCCAAGACCTAGAAATTGAATCAGAAACTATGCAACTCCTAGAAGAAAATGTAGGGTCAGCACTCCAGCATATGGGCAACAACTCTCTTAATAGAACCCCTAAAGCTCAGGAAATAATGCAAACAGTTAATAAATGGGATGGCATCAAGTCAGAAATCTTCTGCACAGCAAAGGGAACAATGTGAATGTGAGTAGAAAAACCTACAGAGTGGGAGAAAAATCTCTGCTAGCTACTCTTATGACAAAGGCTCAATATCTAGAATATATATATAAAGAACTCATAAAAACTTGCCATTAAAAAATCAGATAACCCAGTTAATAAATGGGCAAATGAATTAAACAGAGACTTCTCAAAAAGAAGAAATACAAATGGCCAACAAATATATGAAAAAATGATCAATACTATTCGCCATTAGGGAAATGCAGATCAAAACCACACTAAGCTTTCGTCTGACAGCAGTTGGAATGGCAGTCGTCAAGAACACAGACAATAGTAAATGCTGGAGAGGGTGTGGAGAGGAAGGAGCACTTCTACACTGTTGGTGGCACTGTAAATTGGTCCAACCACTTTGGAGCCAACATAGAGGCTCCTCAAAAGACGAGGCATGGAGCCACCGTATGACCCAGCTACACCACTCCTCAGTATTTGTCCTGAAGAATTAAAGTCATCACACTACAGTGACACAGGTATAACCCATGTTTACAACAGCATGTTTCACACCAGGCAAACTATGGAACCAGATGAGGTGCCCCTCATTGGATGAATGGATGAAGAAAATTGGCGTATATACACAATGTAGATTCATTCAGCCATGAGGAAAAATGAAATTATGCCATCAGCAGGAAAATGGACTATGATGTTAAGTGAAATAAGCCAAACCCAGAAAGTCAAGGGCCGGGCTGGGGCTGTAGCTCAGTTTGCAGAGCATTTGCCTAACACGTGTGAGGTACTGGGTTTGATCCTTAGCACCACGTTAAAAAAAATAAAACAAAGGAATGCTGTCCATCTACAATTACAAAAGAAAAATAAAAATAAAAGAAAGTCAAGGGTCTTATGGTTTTTTTCTCATATGTAGAAACTAGAGAGGAAAAAAGGAAAAGAAAGATGGCGGCGGATCTCATGCAAATCAAAGGGAGATCGATAGAGGAAAGGGCTCAGGGGAGGGGGAGACAAAGCAAGGGGCTATTGGGGAGTAATATTGGCCAAATTATATTGTTATATTTTGTGCCTGTATGAGTTTGTAACAACAAATCCCATCGTCATGTATGCTCCAAGGCACCAGTGAAAATGTGGAATAAGAAAGGAAACTGGGTTCTGAGGCTTAGTGTCATCCTTGTGGTGATAGAAGGAGCATCGGATGTCACAGCTAGGGGCACTCAAACAGGAACTCCCCCAAGAGTGGCTCCTCTGTGCCCCTTGGGAGAAGTAGGGCTCCTTCTCGTCTCTGATCAGTGAGTGAGTGTGAGAGGGACCCAGCTGAGGGGTGCCCGCCTGGTTGAGTCACCTGGCAGAATAACGAGAACTCACCACTGGGCCTCACTTCCTCACCTCCCAGTGTGGAAGGGCGAGTCTTGAGTGAGACAGATGCCACCTCTCATCTGTGTGTGACGAGTCCCACATTCAACCCTCTCCCTCCTCCCAGGCCTCCTGACACTTCCTGTCTGACAGGAAGCCTCCTTAGCTACGTGTGTTGGACACTTTCCTGGCCATCTCCTCCCAAGGGACAATACTGTCTCCTTCCTTAAGGATGCAGGCTCCTCTGACACCCCATCTTCCTCAGTTCACCCCCGAAGCCCGTGCATGACACCTTTGTACCATCAGCCCCTGTTTAGGAGGCTCCTGCCACCTGTTGGGTCCCGACAGGTTTCCTTATGGACGTCATGTCCTCTGCTCTTTACAGTGTCCCCACGAGGGAGGCCATGTGGCCCTCGGTTTCAGATGAGAAGACATCTATCCAAGGAGCGTTGGAGCATTGACCTGGCGCAGTCAGAGCCTGGGACAGCTCCTGGCTGGGAACATCCCGGCATCGGAGACACACGTGACACTAGAGCCCAGGGTGAGGTGACAGCCTGCTTCTGCTCTGCCTCTTCACAGCTGGGGAAACTGAGGCAGAAAATTGTCACACAGTGTGTAGGGACTTCGGCCAGGCTTGGCGTCCGTGCTCTTTTCTGTTGTTGACCCTGGATCTCTCTGAGGTGGAGTGACCACCTTCTGCTGATGTCCTCCGGGGGACCCTTCATCTCTGCCTGCTTTCCAGAGGGCACAGGTCTCAAAGCAGGGAAGCAGGGACTCTGGTGGGGCTGCCACTGCTGTGACGTGCAGGTCACAGGGCCGAGCTGATTGCCAGCCCTGTAAGGAGGCGGGCCTGCGTGGGGCCCTCTCCAGTTGGCTCTCCAGTTAATCTCTCTCCTCTGAGTCGGGCCCCCAGCTGACAGTTGTCATGGTTGCGGGGCTGGTGCATGGGGTATTTCAGAGTTCCATGCATGAGAGCAGGTGGAGGAATTTGGGGCTAATCAAGCTGACATTATCCCAGACATGATCACTCTGTGGTCCAGAACGTTTGGAGCAATATGGGGCCCATTAGGGTTCTGGGTCCTCGAGGACCCCTGCTGTCTGCTGGGCTGTGGTTGCTGTTGTGCGTCAGGAAGGGGTGGGGTCTTTGTGCCTTGGTGGAAGTAAGGAAAGCACTGGCTTGTGCTGCAGGCTGTCTGTCTTCAGTAACTAGACATGTCTGCTGCAAGGCCAGGCTGGACCAGATCTGACACCTGGAGCTAGGCTGCGGTGGGGAGCAAAGGAGGCGTCCCCTGTCCTCCTGGGGCCGTTGGTCTGGAGGGGAGAATGAGTAATCAGATTTCCACCGTAATGAATGCATGGAACAGTTTGTTGATTTGATTTAGTAAATGCTTATATCACATTTGCCACGTGAATGCATTATCCTAGATACTGTGATCCTCAAAAATTCCCCTTTAAGATGGGCATTGCTGGGCTGGGGTTGTGGCTCATCAGTGAAGCGCTTGCCTGGCCTGTGTGAGGCACTGGGTTGGATTCTTAGCACCGAATATGAATAGATAAAATGAATGTCCATTGACAATTAAAAAAAAAAAGAGATGGGTATTGTTGTTGTTATTTTGGCTCCGTCTATATTGTGCAGATGGGGAGACTGAGACGTAGAGGGTAAGTGAGCTGCTCGGGTGGAGTGGAGACCTGTACCTCCCAGCCTTCCTCTGGAGTCCATGCTCTCAGCACTTGGGACACCACCTCCCTGCCGAGACTGTCATAATGGGGGCATCTCTGGGGTTTGGAGAGACTTCCTTGTGAGGTGGCTTTTGGGCAAGAGTCAAAACAGGAAAAAGGAACACAGCTGATTAGAGAAGAGCAGTTTGGGTGGAGGGAAGAGTGTGGCCTAAGGCCCTGTGGCCAGAGGAAGAAAGACCTTCAGAGAGACTCACAGATACAGTGGAGCCCGGGGTTAAAAGGAGCCTGGGGAGGTAAACTGGAAGCAGGTCTTGCAGGATTTGTTCTTGTTTTAACCCTTAGGAAAATGGGAATCCATCAAAAGGTGGGAATCCATCAGATTTGCTTCTTGAGAAGCAAAACCAAAAGAGTAGAACCCCAAACCAGCCCTAAACCAAATGGCCTCTGGATTTCTTGTTACATATGACCAGACTTCTTTATTTCTCAAGTCATTGCTACTTGAGGTTAAAAGTTTCCTAAGTGATATGTTCGCTTTTGGATCAATTATCTGTGAACTTTGAGGGATGAAGGAGAAGAGGGTGCTAGATGGGGAAGGGAGAAAGAGAGCCAGGGAGTTAAGTACAGGGACGGGGTGAAGGGGGCATAGAGCTCTCCTTGCCCTTGGCACAGTGGGGACAGTGAGAACTGACCCTTGGAACTGGGCATCTGGCAGGCACCTATAGTCTCAGTGACTCAGGAGGCTGAGGCAGGAGGATTGCAGGTTCAAGGCCAGCCTCAGCAGCTTAGTGAGACCCTGTTTGAAAATGAAAATACAAAAGGGCTGGTGATGCATCTCAGCAATAGAGTGTTCCTGGGTTCACCAAAAAAGAGAAAAAAGAGAGAGAAAAAAGAACTTGCCTCATCTCATGACTGCTGTTTTTGAAGTGTAATGGTACTTTCCTCGCCTGAGCTAATTCGGGCCTTAGTCCCCTAAGTTCTAGCTTGTTCCCTGTTTGATCCCCAAAAGAATGACAGTCTCTCCAAAGGATGCCTTTTGTAAGGTTCTGAAAGCCCAGCTTGGCTCATCTCAAAGGTCCAGATCTTTGGTACTTTTACTGGGTACATTGGGCTGGGCTGACGCTCAGCAGCGGGAGACCTTGTGGACAAACTCTTGTGCCATTTCCTCAGGTTTCTGGAGATGACTCAGTGTACACAGCCCCACAGAGAGACTTATGCATCCCGAGGCTCCTACCTGGGACACCAGCCTGCTCTCACCAGGGTTGTGACAGGCCAGAGCTCCCAGGGTAGGGCCACTGGGCAGTGAAGTGGGGTGACCTCTGTTCCTTTGGTCACAGTCTGTGCTGGTCTTCTGTCCAGACGTCAGGGGTAGAGCATTGTCCAGTATGTGGGAGGCCCTGGGCTTGACCCCCCAGAACTACAAAAAATAAAGAAAGAAGTTGGGGGGGGGAAGGTGAGGTGTCCACCACCGACCTTCTATGAGATGGTCAGGTCGGCCACCCTCCCAGGGCTTCGTGTGGGCTCATGAAGAACCTGGGAGGTAAAGAAAGACCTCTTTGTCTGTCTGTCTGTCCTCCATGCACTCACTGGGATGCTCTAGGGAGCTCCTGCTCCCGTATCCAGACCCAGCCAGGACCTCCCCGAGTCCTCTGGCCACGGCAGGCTGGGCATGCTCTTTGCTCTCTGCAGAATCTCTCTGAGCGTTATGGTTGAGCTCATGTGTGAGACAGTGCGAGAACGTTCCCAGGTGAATGATTGGGCTACGAGAGCCTTGACCTAAGCAGTGCATGAACCTAGTGATGTGGGTTAACTGAAGGGTGACTGTGGGCAGGTGGCACGTGGCTGGAGGAAGTGGGTCACTGGGCGCCTGCCGTCAGGGTTTCTGTCTTGTCCCTGGAGAGCAAAGTTCTCTCTCTGATTCCTGATCAGCATGTCCTGAGCGGCTTTCCCTCTCCCCAGCCTCCTGCCATGACATTCTGCCTCAATCCGGGCACAGAGCAATGGACTTGGCCGTCTATGGACTGAGCCCCAAATATGCTTTTCCTCCTCTAAATTGTTCTGGTCGGGTCCTTTGGTCACAGCGTTAGAAAATCAGACTAAAACAAGAGCATGTGTGAGATAAACTTCACCAGGGGCAGTGTTCTCCGCTCCTCTGCACCCGGGCCTCCTGCTGGGTGGCTCTGCTCTGCCCTCCCACTGTGATCCAGGCACAGCGTGGGGCTTGCTCTGTCTGAAGCTCCAGGCAGAAATGATGATGCCCTGATTCCCAGCTCAGATCCAAGGTCTCCTGCACGTTCTCCTCCACTCTCTTGAGCTGCTTCCATCACCATGAGAGGAACCTGCCTGGCCCTGTGACTGGTCACAGAAAGTGGGTACAAAGGACATGGAATAATGTCACTCCCAGCTGATGCCGGCATGGATGATCCAAGGACAGGAGCAAGCCTGGTGAGAAGGCACAGCCAGCCGGCCAGCCCTGGACAGGCCTCGATGTGCACATGCCAAGCCCTGACAGTGGAGCGTCACCGGGCTGTGGTGTCTGTCACGTGGCATTACTGTGTGGATAGGGAACGGGTACAAGGTGTGTCAGCATCTGCCACATTGTTTACCAGAGTTTTGGTTTATCATCTTGCAAAACTGTGAACCATTTGTGGGCAAAGAAATCCTAACAGCAGCCCTAACAACGAGGGTCATGTTGCACTGGGCGGCTCCACTAGGTGCCCATCTCTGTCCTCAGCAGCCCCTTTCTATGAGGCCCACACTGTTTCCACTGCAGACTTGGGGACTGAGACTGAGGGATGAGAGTAAGTCAAGGTCACCCAGAACCTTGGCACTTGGAACACCAGACACCCAGAGTCAGCCCCCAGGGTCTGCTGGGTGGACGAGTGACTGGACGGCGTTGGGTTGAAGGAGCCTGAAGCTGAGGAACGTGAAACATGGCTCTGCCTTAAGTGGACGTCAGTGAGAAGCGGAGCTCCCTGCTGCCCCAGGCCCAGCGCCGGCCGCCTCTGCCGTGAACCCAGTGCCGTCTCTTTGTCCCTTCCCTGGGTTCCTTGTGCATCAGCCCTGACCACCGGTTATTGTTACAAACAAGACAACATACCCTGCTGTGTTCTCCTAACAACCCTATAAATCAGGTCTGCCTTGTTTCAAGATCTAATTCAATTACAGGGAGACCATTCCTTGTGGACGATTAAACTGTAAATCGCGGGTGTCCACTGCGTGATTAGATATGTTCTCTGCCGTAACTCACCTCCGTCCCCACCGCAGGCCGTCCCCACGCTTACTCAAGGGTGGGCGCATGCGGCTGACGGGCACCACGCGGGAAGATATTTATGGGACATCTCGAAGCTGGAACGTCTTCTTCTTCAAGGAGATGCCCGGGCATCGGCAGACTCGAGACGTGGTGCGTTCCTCTCGGTGGAAGGACCGCTCGGCCCCCTCTCTTTCTCCTGCCAGCCCTCAGGAATCGTGAAATGTGACCTTTCTTGTTCTCCACGACAATGATCCGCAGCCCGTCTCCTCTGGGTGGAGGCATGAAGGCTGAGGGCTTGTGTTCTCCGTCAGGGTCTCTCAGGAGACCGAGGCCAGGCAGTGGCTCCGAGCCCCAGGTCTGGACGGGAGGCTGCCAGCTGTGAAGAGGGGTGTGGTCATGGAGACCCCTCTTACTGGCCCACGGCCCACAGCAGGCGGGGGTGGAACTTGGCTCACTGACTTGTTGCTCTAGCCTTTGTTGAGGGGTACAGGGTGCCAAGGCCATTTAATAAGTGCAGTGACACAGCTACATTTGTCCAGTTCTTTGCAGCTTATAAAGCATCTTTCTAATAATTCTCTCATTTTCTCCCTATTTAAAAAAAAAAAAATCTCACGACATGGGCAGGGCAGGAACAATAATAGTATTTTTAAATCTCCAGTGATGATGGCTGGCTTTCATCTGGTGATTATGGCACACCAGGGATCACAGAAAGCACTTCATGTGTCCTCTCGTTTAAGTTCCCGTGAGACCTCTGAAGTGGGTACCGTGGAACTGGGGATTAAATCCAGAGGTGCTCGGTCACTACACTGCATCCCCAGCCCTTTATTTAAACTTTGAGATAGCATCTTGCTCAGTTGCTGAGGCTGGCCTTGACCCTGCTATCCTCCTGCCTCAGCCTCCTGAGTAGCTGGATGACAGGGGTCCACCATGCCTGGCTGGGTCATATTGCACTGGGCGGCAATCATTGTGTATCATTTACGTATCACTTATGCGTGTTTATAGATGGAGAACCTGAGGCTGAAGGAAGGTCAGGGACTTGTCTGAGACACAAAATCATTAGGCAGCAGTTCTTGAATTCAGACCTGAGATTCTCCCCTCAGAAGTCACTGTCCTCAATGAGTGGGTCACCTGCCTGCTAGCACAGACACCTGGGTTTGCTGTGGCTCTTCCCTTGATGCTAGAAAGCTCTGGGGGCTTCCTCCTGTGATCTCACCTCTATTTTCTTTCCCTCCCTCCTTCCCTCTCTCTTTCCTTCTCTCCCTCCATCTCTCCCTCTCTCCCTTCCCTCCTTTCTCTTCCCACCCCCACCCCTTTTGGGTGCTAGGAATTAAAACCAGGGGGCCTTAACCACTGAGCCACATCCCCACCCCTTTTTTGAGACAGGGTCTTGCTAAGCTGCTGAGGCTGGCTCTGAACTTGGAATCCTCCCAAGGTGCTGAGATTACAGGCCTGTGCCACTACACCTGGCTCACCTCCGTGTTCTTGGCTTTCCATTAGATTTCAGAAATTCCAAGAATGGCTTTCCATCTGAGAAGGTCAGCGTCCAGTAGAAGGAGCCCAGTTTCCTTGCACAAATCCAGCAGAAAAACAGAAACTCAGTTTAGTAAAAATTTAAAACATCTGTCAATTCCTTCTTGGGGCAGTTTTTAAAGGGGGTTTCTTAGGTGACAATGGCCCTGGCTCTTCTGCAAGATTCCCTGTGCATTTCCATTTTTCTCTTGAACATCCCAGTGAGTGGCCTTTCTTATCACATGATAGCAATCATTCTTTATTATTATTATTTTTTTAATTTGGTACCAGGGATTAAACCTAGGGGTGCTTAACCACTGAGCCACATCCCCGGATCTTTTAAATTTTGAGACAGGGTCTTGCTAAGTTTCTTAGGGCCCCACTAAGTTGCTGAGGCTGGCCTTGAACTTGTGATCCTCCTGCCTCAGCCTCTCAAGATGCTGGGATTAGAGGCATGTGCCGACACCCACCTGATAGCAAATAATTCTGATTTTCAAAGACTCTTACCACCAGCCAGGAGCCTCCCACGATCAGCATCTCACTTGGTCCCTGTCACCCTCTGTGGGGAGTCAGGGAGATGTCTGAGCACCTGTTCTTAGGTGGGACGCTGCACACAGAAGATACTGAGTGTTGGTTGGAGGCAGGACTGCCTCCCTGTGTGGCAGGTTCAGGGCTTGGCCATAGTTCATGCTCCTCTGTCATGGGGTGCATGTACCCTTGCCAGGGACTTGGGGTGGACAGAGTGGACCCTTCCCCTTTCACTTTGGGCTTGGCCATGTGACTGGCTGGGGACCATGGGGTGTCAGCAAATATGACACACACAGACTAGACATTTCCTCACCCAGGAGGGGCACCCTTCCCTGCCTCTGCCATGCTCCTGATCCTGTGGACAGCTGCTGCCCTTTAAGCCTGGGTCCCATAGACTCAGTATATTTAAAAGACAGAGGCCAAGTCAAGTACAGTGGTTAAGCACATGTGTACAGCCCACGTGAGCCTCCAGGGCCAGAGGAAACCAGCCAGACTCGTGGTGTGGAGGAGAGCCATCCGGCTGTGCCCTGCCTGGATCAGTCAGCCTCTTGCTGCCCCACAGCCTGGAGTGTGGGGTTGGTGAGCCCTGCCCTAAGCCTCTGAGTTCTGGGGTGGTGTGTCATGGAGCGTCATCGTCTCTATAGCTGATTGATAAAGTCATTGGATGTGGGCTCTATTAAGGTGAGCAAGTTCAAAACCCCAGACCTGGCAGGGAGACCAAGTCATGTTGTTAGGTCGCAGCACTTTGAATGAGTTGCTGCCAGATACAGAGTGTGGCAAACCCTCTGCCTCGGTTTCCCCAGGTGAATAGGGGAGATAACGGCATTCTTCATGATGTCTGTGGGGACGGATGGAGCCTCTGTGCATAAAGGAGTGGCATCCAGCAAGCACTCTAAAAGTTAAATGTTTGAGGATGACCTCACATATTTTTGTTGAATACGTTTTATCCATTTAAAAGTACCAGTCAATAGTTTTTAGGACATCGCCCCCAAAGAAACTGCAAACCCATTAGAAGTCACCCCCCCCCCATGTTGCCCTCTCCCAGCTCCTGGAAACCACTAATCTATATTCTGTCTTTCTGAATCTGTCTCTTCTGGATTTTTCATATTAATAGAAGTATATAATGGATGACCTTTTGTGTGTGGCTTCTTTGACTTAAGCATAAAGTCGTCAAGATTCAACCATGTTGTAACCTGAATTATTATTTTACTTTCTGTATTGCTGAAAAATACTCCAGTATTTTGGACCAAGCGCATTTTATTTATCCACTCATTGGTGGATGGACATTTTGGTTTTCTTTATTTGGGACTCTTATAAATAAAGCTATTATGAATATTTGTGCACAGATTTTTACGTGGACACTTGTATTTGATTTTCTTGAGTGTATTTTTAAGGGTGCAGTTGCTAGTGCAGTACAAATTCCATTTCTAAACACTTAGGCAACTGCTCTACTGGTTTCCCAAGGGACTGCACCATCTCCACTCCCCTCTCACCAGTGGTGAACAGAAATTCCAGTTCTCCTTGTCCTCACTCATACTGGCTGCAGGCTGCTGGCTGTAATTCTGCCGTCCTAGCAGGTATGGAGTAGAATCTCAGGGTGGGCTTGATTTGCACGTCTCTGGTGACGAACGGCGCTGAGCATCTTCTCATGAGCTTGTTGATCACTGGAGAATCTTCTTGGGAGAAGTGTCCACCCAGATTCCTTGCCTGTCTTTGTACCTGCATCATTTATCTTTGATATTGGGTCATTAGTGTTCTTTATATGTTTTGGGGAGCAGTCCTTCTTCAGGACTGAAATATATCAGAGCTAGCGTGAGGGCTGGTCATTTTAGGACTGAGAGGACTGGTGCTCAGGACACAGCTCTGGGTAATTTTCAGACACCCTTTCCCAGTCTGATGGTGTTTTTTTTTTTTTTTTTTTGTATCTCCTGCTGACATCATTTCCAGCACAAAGTTTTTAATTTTTATGAATTCCAATTCTTCTATTTTTTCTTTTGTAGTTTGTCCTGTTATTGTCATATCTAGTGAGGTTTTGCCTAAGCCAAGGCTATAAAGATCTTCTCCTGTGTTTTCTTCTAAGAGCTTTATAATTTTAGCTTACGTTTTGGTGCATGGTTCATGCGAGCTCATTTATGTGCATGGTGCAAGGAGGTCTGACTTTTGTCTTGCATGTGACTGTCCAGTTGTTCCAACACCATATTTCGAAGAAATATTTTCCCCTTTGAATGGATTTTATAATCTTGTCAAAAATCCACTGATCATGGATATTGGGTTTACTCATAGGCTCTTGGTTCTATTCCATTGATACCTACTTGTCAATTCTGCCTCAGGCCAGGAGCAAACTGTCTGCACTATCGTAGCTTTATAGAAACATTTGAAGTTGGGGAATGCAAATCCTCCACCTTTGTTCTTTGTTTTCCAGCCCGTTTCAATGATTCTAGATCCTTCATGAACTTTCTCAGTGGATTTCAGGATCAGCTTGTCAATTTCTACTAACGGCAGTTAAGTATTTAGAAGGGATTGGGTTGAATCTGCGGATCAATCTGGGGACTGATTTGATCTTACTACTAAGTCTCTCAATCCTCAAATGCAGAATTTCTTTCTACTTATTTGGGCTCTTTTGAATTTCTTTCAGCCATATTTTGCAGTTTCTAGTGTACACATTTTGCACCTATTTAAAAAATTTTTTTCCTAAGTGCTTAATTCCTCCTGGCACTATTTTTAAAGGGAACTGTATTCTGAATTCCAGGTTATTCATTGCTGGTGTAAGAATCGCAGTTGATTTTTGCATCTGGATCATGGATCCCGCAACCTTGTGAGCTCTTTTTGTGAGGGCTCAGGGATCTTTTTGTGGATTCCTCAGACTCCTTTCCATGCACAGCCTTGTCATTTGTAAATGTGGTTCCGCTTCTGCCTTTGAAGGCTGCCTTTTCCTTTTCTGGTCTTATTGACCTGGTTCAGGTACCCACTGTTTTCCAGGAGAAAATTGAGCAGAGGTGGTGAAATGGACACCTCTAACTTGTCCCTGGGTTTGGGATTCTCCTGTGGATGTTTGCACAGATTCCCTTATTGTTTGGACCAAGTTCTCTGCTCCTGGATTGTTTTTATCACGAAAGACTGTTGGATTTTGTCAAGCGCTTTTTCTGCATCTATGGAGATAATCGTGCCATTTTGATTCTTTACTCTTTATCTGACCACTCTGAATTGTTATGGCTCTGATTATCTAACCTGTTAAAATCCTGTCTGTGAAACCTCTGATGTGGTCTTCAGCTGGTGCATACAGCACTGAAGATACCCCACCACGCACACATTGGATTTTATGACTGCTTGTCCTTAGTGGGTGAAGGGGAGGGCACAGGGAGGTCTTGAGAATGGGTGGCACCTTGACTTCACATCATGGTGTTTTGTTTTATTTTTTTCCCTGTCTCTGCCAGGTTCTAAGCAGAGACCCTGCTTAATAGAATAATAGGTCTGAGACATTGGGCTCTGTTAGCCAAGAGCCCTTAAAGAACCGGATTGCTCTACTGACAGTCTGCCTTTTCCATAGTTACACTGATAATATTACCAAGTCCTATAAAATTAAAATCAAGTTTGAAGTAGGGTTTGTTAATTACAGTATTTAACTGTTGTCATTATTGTTTCCTTGGAGATTAATGAGGTGAGTTATTGTAACATAATTAGGCTACAGTGCATCTAATCTCTTACAAACCCTTGCAATTCTCTGTTGTCTCAGTATCATTTGAAGGTTAATTTCACTTTGCTGGTATAGACTTGGCAATATGCTTTCTATTGAAATATGTTTTTAATTATATTTGAAAATCATCAGTCAAGGGCTCTGCTGGGCTGTTCTGCACACGCTTGCCTTGGAGAAATCCATACACAGATTCACGGTGGTCATCTGTCCCCATGCCCAGGTGCCTGAGGGCATCAGTGGGGGAATTCACAGACAGCACCTGTACCGGGCCTCAGTTTGGTCCCAGGCAGGCATCATGTTGCTGGAATCTTTGGAGGAACATCTCCATGGTGACATTAGAGCTGAGGATCAGCACCCAGAGTGGGCCCCTAAGTGGACTTTCTTAAATATCTTCCTCTTTTCCACCTCGTGACTCATGGGCAGGATCGTAGGCTTGGCACACTTTACCCTGGTTGACTTCTAGCTACGCAGCAGGCTCGGCCTCTGTTTCTTAAAAGCCACTCCTTCCAAAGAGCCCCCCGAGACCCAGCTCCCCGCCCACCCCGCTCTCCCTGCCGCCAGCGGTTTTCCCGTGTGGATGCATCACCAGGCTTGACCTGTTTCCCTCCCTACGTGAGCAGGGACTCTACCGTTCCCTGCCACGCGCCCAGGTCAAGGCTCATGTGGAAGACGGTGCAGTGGTTGAACAGGTGCACGAGGACTGCCTTGTGGGTCTCAGGCACGGCGGCCTCACCGGCCAGAGGTCCAGCCTGCGCTTCTCTAGGCTCTTCCTTGGACCCTAGTTCCACCCATGTTGAGAGACTGGACCATTCTTCCTCACCTGCCCCTTCCTCCTGCCTCAGTTGACTCATCTGCAAAATGGGGACTCAGTGGGATCTTCCATCCAGGATATGCGCTGAGGTGGCAGGCACAGGCACAGGCACAGGGTCCGTCGCAAGGCAGCTTCCGCCAGGGGCCATTTCTCCTGTGACTGCCATGCAGGGCTTGGGCTAGATGGTGTCTGAGATTGGGGGGAGAGTGGGTGGAAAGCCTTGTGGACACCCAGCCCAGGAGTCTGGCACAGGTGGGGCCTTGCCTATTGATATCTTCACATTGAAGGAGGTCCCATGTGGCATCACTACAGAACTCAAGCCCAGGGAGAGAGACAGTGGCCTCCATTTTTAAGGACAGTTTCTGGTGAGAAAAGTATTCTGGTGTGGTCACTGGTAGACAGTGGGCAAGGCCTTTACATATGTGTGTGTCTACGTGTGTGTGAGTGCCTGTACACTGCACGCTGCTTACAGCGCCCCCCCCCCCCAAGGTCCTGTGGAGGGAGACGGCACTATGACTTGCAATGTGCTCCTGGATTTGTGTGCTCTCAGGGCATGGGGAATGGCACCCATTCTTGGGGCTGAGACCTGTGGGCTGGAAACACCCACCCAGCAAGCCTGAGCTGGGGTGGTTGTGAGTGGGTAGCTGGCTCCCCCGGCTTTCCAGGCCAGGTGGCACCATCTGAAGCTGGCTGCTGCTGCTGTTTGAGAAGCTGGCCCTGGGTTCTTGCCACGGTTGAGGGGCGGCAGGTGCTGGGCATTGTTGGAGGCAAGCCTCTCCTCTCCTTGAGTCTCTCTTCCTCTGCAGGGTGGCAGGGCGGCCTGGCAGCTGAAGTGTGAGCTGCAGCCTGCTCCCTGCGTGGACTCAAGGGTGGCACTGTCCCCTGAGCTCTGCACGTGCAACCCCAGGGGTTGTGGGGCCGAGCAGGGCTGGAGTTAGCACCCCGTGGGAGTCAGTAGCTCATGTGCTGAATAGGGGTGGCCACTCTGCTCTCCTGGTGGCACAGCAGCAAGCCTGGCACCCACTGGTGCTTTTATGTCTTTCCCCTGAAGCAGGTGGTGTCACCCCCTGCCTGGAAAAACAAGAGCTGTCAAGGGCCTGCCTTTCCCACGATGCTCTCTGAGGAAGTCACCTCCCAGGAGTTCCACTTGGAGTCCCCACGATCCCCACCATGTCACAGAGTGAAATCAGGGTCGTTCACACGTGTGGGAGGGAAAGCCTGGGTAGGCTGGCCTCAGGGGACCAGCACACTAGGAGGTGGCTTTCCTCACTCTGCCCAGTGAGAGCGTCCCCCCCTGGGAGGGGACCCCCACTCTGATCAGCTCCTTGCCTTGGTGCCCGTGGAGTGGGAGTGTGTCAGTAGAGCCCGAGCTTTGTCCCCAGCACTAAGACCCTTGGGGCTCCTCCTGGAGGCCTGAGACTCAGTGCCACAGAGCCCGGGGCATTATCAGGGAGCACCGTTTGCTGTTGTTAACTCCCTGGCCGGGGATATCTTAGTCTCTATTCCAAGGCTCTCTCCTGGGCCATTTCTCTGAGCCTGCTGCAAGAATCACCACGTGACCTCCACCTTCCCGGAAGGAGACCTGGGGAGGTGGCCCAAGCTCCAGGGTCAAACAGTTGGCATGTGGCAGAACCAGAGGAGAGGCTTTGGCCAGCCCCCGACTCTGCCCTGGAGGAGCTGGTGCTCCCCAGCTGAAGGGTCCATGAAGCCAGGTCGCCAGGTCCTCTGCCCTTGGCCAGTACCTGGCACGGGAGGCTGCTGGCTGGGCAGACCAACTGTGGGTGGAGCTGAGCCTCAGGACCGCGTCGCTCGCTCTGCCAACAGCAAACATCCTGCCACGCAGGTTATTGCCTTCCTGAGGTTGGTCACCAAAGGCTCTCTCCCTTCCGTCCACTGTCTTCTGAGCAAGCCTGAACCCTGCGTCCCAGCCTGCTTTTCATTTTCTCCATCTCCCTTTTTAAAAAGAAGGCTTTTTCTTCTAGGAGAATAGTTTCTGTGATTTAAACTCCTTGGGTCGCAGTTGGATTTCACATTCTGAAGTGCCATGTGGCCTTCGAGAATCAATCAGTTTTACCAGGTCAGATGCCTCCCTGAACCGCAAATGACCTGTCCACCGTAGAACCATCGTCTCTCAGTTCTGGGAGGTATTCAGAGCATCTCATCAGATTTGTCAGGCCCAACCTTCTTTTCCTGCACCACATCGTGGCTGGCCCTCTCTGTGTTAAACCCTGTTGGATGGAGGGGGTGGTCTGGTTCTCTTCCTGGGGGGGCCATGTACAATGACACACTCATTGCCGAGGTCCCCACCAGGATGCCAGGCCTTGGCCTTCCACCTGCTCCCCTCCCCTCTGCAGAGGTCCTGCTCTTGGGTCAACACGGTGCCTTGAGTCAGCCAGGGGCAAGTCCAAGGAGCCTGGAGCCCAAGGTCTCTGCACCATGCCTGCCTGTCTGCTCTGCTCTGCTCTGGATGTTAACATTGTATCACTATCGGGGTTTACATCTCTATTATTATAGTACTAGTAACTAGTAACTAGTAACTTCAGGTGTTACAATTAGCAGTAAAACAATCATCTTTGCTAACGCTGTGACACAGGCTCACCATAGGTATTGTAATATAGCTCACAGTGCCGTGAGGGCCCCTGCTACATGCCCAGAGCTGTGCCCTTTGATGATTATGCCTTCGGCACCTTTTATGAGCTTTGAAACTATGGTGTAATTGTAACAATTGCAGTGAAAATGAGTGACAGCTCTGGAACGCTTCCTGTCCCACGTGCTCTGTGCAGCACTTCTGGGCTCCGGGTCACTCGCTCCCCCAGTGATGCAGTTAGGTAGATACTGTTTTACTGTCTCTTGATGGTTAGGGAAACTGAGGCTCAGAAGGGGTGTTTAAGTTTTCCAAGGCCACATTGGTGGCAACTCTTCTTTTTCAAATATTTGTATTAGTGCATTATAGTTATTCAGGATAGCGGGGTTCATTTTGGAATCATCATACATGCAGGGATTCAATTTTTGGTGGGCAAAATGACTTTATTCCCCCCCCCAACTTTATTGTGTTCTAGGGAAAAAAGTATTATATAGCTGTTCTGCATCCACAGTGGGTTGGTTCCAGAACCTCTCAGGATACCAAACTCCATGGACGTTCAAGTTCCTTATGTAAAATGGGATAGTTTGTATGTAAAATGTGCACATCCTCCTGTCTTCGTTAACTCACATCTAGATTACTTCTAATACCTAACACATTGTAAATGCTGTATAAATAGGTGTTACACTGTATTCGGGGAGAATAAGGACAGTAAAATTGTATACATTCAATACAGACACAGTTTTAAAGAAGTATTTTTGATCAGAGACTCATCAAGCATGCAGATGTGGAACCCATGCACACAGAGGGTGGACGGAGTGTATCTAAGGTGCACAACGTGATTTTTGTGGGGCATGCACACATTGAGAACTAACACAATCAAGCTAATTAACACATCTGCCCCCTCACGTGGTTGCCATTATTCTGTGTGTGGTAAGAACACATGAGGTGTACTCTCCTAGCAAACAGCAACTGTACGATGTAGTGCCAACAGCAACAGTCGTCACGCCGTGTTGGGTCTCCAGAATTCATTACTATATAGCTGCAAGTTCATGCCCTTCAACCAACATCTCCCTGTTTCTCCCACCCCCAAGCCTGTGGCCAACACAATTCTTTGTTCCTAGGAGTTTGACTCTGAGATTCTGCATAGAAGCAAGATCACACAGTAATTGCCTGGTTTATTTCACTTGACCCAGCATTCCACTTCTGGGCACATATCCAAAGGAAACAAAATCACTGTCTCAAAGAGATATCCACACACCCCCTGGTCACTGTAGCACGATTCACAATGATGTGATATGGTCCAAGATATAGAAAGAGCCTACGTGTCCTTTGATAGTTGAATGGATGAACAAAGTGTGGCTTAGACACATACGCGTGATCGAATATTATTCAGCCCTAAAAAGGAAATCCTGCCATATGCTACAACGTGGAAGAACTTTGCTTTTTAGAACTGACACAATCAGGCTGGAAGCTCTTAAGTTGGAAGCAGAAATTCCTGTGCACAAAGGAATGCTCCCCTGAAAATATTTGCATACTGGAAGGGTTTGATTGACAGATTTGCCAGGGGAAGTCGTCCTGCAGGTGGATTCCGCTGGAGTGCAGGCCAGGTGGGAGACTCACCTTGCCCATGTGGCAGTGAAGGTCCCCGTGGCTGGAGAGGAACAGCAGGTGGGACTCCAGCTCTGCTGCAGTTGCTCCTCTCGGGCGATGGCTCCTGGCGAGGCCTCGGGTTCCTGGGACAGTTTGGCAGTTCCCGTGAGCATCGCCCTCAGAGCTTCCGATTTTCCCTCTCCTTCCCGTGGCCAACATTTACCTGAAACGGGATTCCTTCGAGGCGCAGAGGCCCCTTCACATGTGAGGTTCTGAGCATCCCATCCTGTGTGGTGTGGGCCCCTGGTTTTCTCCCCGTCTCCAGCTGAGTTCCAAGAGCTTCCTGAGGTCTGTCCCTCTAGGCCAGCAGTCTGTCTGGGCCTGTCAGTCCCCCTTCCCAAGGCGAACCCGACACATCTCTCACCTGAGGCTGAGGGACGCACAGTGGCAGGGTGAGATCTACCTGTGCAGCCCCGGCTCCTGTCAGGTGTCTTCTCTGACAGGTAAGAGCTCTGAAATGCTCCCACTCACTCAGGGTCCACCTGAGTGGACGGGAGACGGGGATGTCCGCTAACTGGAACAAATGAACTTCCCCTGGGGAGCCTGGCAGACCTCACTCGGTCACGCGGAAGCTGTGTGTCCCTGGGAAAATGCCTTAGATCTTCTGAGCTTCCGTTGCCTGTCTATCTGGGATCTGAGTACCTGCTGTAGAAACACATCACACCTGCGGGTTAAGTTCCAAAGCAGAGCCGGAAGCAAAAAATGTGAGCAAGTTGTTTCTCTGAAGGCTGCGAAATTGGAAACCATCTTGCAGTTCTTCAATGAGTCCAGGGCAGCTTGTGCTTTGCTGAGTCACAGAACAGATGATCGTTTTCCAGTCAAGCATCTGGTAGGTCTGTAGCTTGCATTCAAATGTCAAAAATCACACTTGCTGTTGATACTCTGATGGAGAATCGCAGAAACGGAGACCTTTCATATCCCAAAGGAAGCTGTAGTGATAACTTACGTCCAGGGAACCCAGGAACATTGTGTTTTTACTTAATCTGCCCGTATGTCTTACAATTCCGTCTCAAGCAGAGAATTGGCCAGAGACGCTGCCCAGGTATCTGGCTGGGCCACGGAGGGTGTTTTTCTTCTTGTGCCCGTGCATCCTTAAGGGTTCAGTTTTGGACAACAGACGTACTCTGGGTGGCTTATCCCATGGGACTGGTGACAAGACTTTGGAGACCTACATGAGTCCTGCAGAGGAGTGTCAGGCCCTCGGCCACTTCGAGGGATCCATCCCAGCCTCGGGAATTGCATGCTGCTTCATGTTCAGGAAAGCCGCAGCCTTCCTTGGAGAAAGTTGCCAGGGTTGAGCACTGCCCCTGCAGGGCGCCGGGCCTGCCCATCCCCCCTCAGAGAGGGTGCCCAGGTCTCCCACACTTGGCTCTATCCCAATTAGAGGGTTACCCCCAGTGCACTTGGGGAGTCTGCGGGTTTAGTTGAGGTTCTGGCCTTGGCATTGGAGGAAGGAATGCTGCAGGAAAGTCCTCATGGTCCATGCCTCAGCCATTCACTGTCCATCCCAACCAGATGGGCCCGTGTGGCCTTGAAGACACCTGACCACAAGACTCACTCTGTTTTGTTCCTTCCAATTTCCAGGCCTTATGCCCCACAGCAAGGGCCACTCTACCTCATGCCTGAGGACAAGGATCAGAGGTGCCCAAAGATGGAGAGACCGTTACCGAGGGTGTGATGGGGGCCAGCAAGCCTTCTCGTCCTGGGAGGTTCTGCAGAGGATGGGGACGTGGCTCCCGCCATGGGCCTCTGGCTGCACACAAGCACTTGAACTTTTAATAGGTCTATGATCCTATCAGTATCCCGGGTCTGATCAATATATTTAACTCTTTCTTGCTTTGGGGTAAAATAGCACTCATCCCATCACTGCCATTACCACTATTGTCACCATCACCATCGTCACCACCATCAGTGTTACTGCCACCACCATCATCAGTGTGATCATCATAAGTGTCCCCGTCATCACCAACATAATCATCCGCCCACGTTGTTATCGACATTACCATGACCACTGTCAACCTCTCACCACCCCCATGTCACCTCCACGGCTACTGTTACGATCGCATCCTCACCATGATCATAACCATGGTTCTCACATCAGCACTGTTATCATCATCACCATGGCCACCATCTTCCTCACATCCTCACCATCATCATCAGGACCATCGTAACTACCAAAGCCACCCCACCACTGTCATCGTCATCATCCGGTGATCACACGCTAGTGTTTATACTTTCTCTTTGTCAGAGATACTGTGCTAAAGTCTCCCCTACGGCATCTTGGTCCTTGTACAGCCCTTGGGGACAGGTGCTGTGGCCACCCTCACTTTGCAGAGGAGACAACAGTCTCAGATGAGAAGGAGGGACCACGATTTGATCCTCAACTTCTGAGTCCAGAGTAAAAGGGTGGAGGGGGCTCCCTGGCTTCTGAGGTTGGCACACCAAGCTCTAGAATAAGGGGCTGAACTTTATAATCTGTCCCTTCAGAGACAAGGGAAGATCATTTCAGATGCAACAGGGAGAGCTACACAGAGCAGAGATGACCCTGGAGGTGCACAGGACATTTGTGCTGTCAAGAGCAAGAAAAAAATGGGGTTAGGAAGATTAGCGAGACCGTTATGGTCTTGCAGTGGGGACATGCAGTGGGAAGTTTTGGGTAATTTTCTAGCGATTTCTAATATGTGTCTTTCTATCCATCCCCTGCAAGAAAAATAAGAAGGCACTGCCATATCTCACACATTAGCCTCTCAATCAGTGGCCCATTATCTCGTCTGTTCAGGTGTTTAATGGAAGTCTCTCTCTCCTGCCGACCCAAGAGCCTAACGAGTCTAAATTCTCCAGCCTGCACCAGTGAGCTGGGAATTCCTCAGCAAGGCAGCCATGAACAGGATGATATTTCTCCCTTTTTTCATATTCTAATGAATAAATGATATTCCCATTGGTTATTTATCTACTTTTAGAATTTGAATGGAATTCTACTGATAATTACGGCATTTCACCATTTGATAGGAAATTGGCACCTGCCGCATGGAGATAATAGTCCAATTCAGCATCTATGAAATATGGAATTTTCTGCTAATTCCTGCCTTGAAATTTGTAAATCATCAGTGGAGTCGGTTATTAAAATTCAAGAGTTTAAAGACCTAGAGCCAAGGGGGAGCGGCTCTTCTTCATTAAAATTACAGAAACTAACAAAGAGTGCTGGACTGAAGCTTCTCAGCCCAGAAGGCTCAAAGGAACGGAGCAGCAAGAAGCCCTCTTGGTAACGAGACTGTGTCTCAGGAGACTCACGCTGGGGACTGGGAGCTACCTGGCTACGGGGCACTTGTCAGAATTTGCAGAAATGAGACGGCTGCAAGGCTTGGGGGTACGGCATGGGCTCTGAGTCAGGCAGATAATGGTTCTAATTCCAGCCGTGTAAGACTCTAGGGCTTTCCGAGCATCGGTTTCTGCACCAGTGAATTAAAAAAAATAGCACCCTCTCTGGCAATGAATAACTACTTTCTGTCCAATCTTTAAATTAATGTAAGACTAAAGCTGTACATTTCTCATCCGTTTATTGAACAGCTATTTACTACAATTCACTTATGTGCAGACATTCTGCTGGGCCCTGCGAATATGGTGCAGAGAAGCACAGGGCTTGTTCTCTGCCTAAGACCGTTGTTCACGAAGTCCTCTGCAGTGTCTTCACTGATCCTGGACAAGTGCACAGGCCACCGAGGAAAATAAAACTTTGTCCCCTTCTTTCTGGTTGCAGACCTGCCTGTCTGTAAAATCACTGTCTTCACCCATTTTGCATTATTATGAAAGTACCTGAAGCTGGTGCTTTGCAAAGAGAAGGGGCGTATTAGGCTCACGGATCTGAAGGTCCAGAGCAGGCTTGGGCATCTGCTCAGCTCTGGTGTGGGTCTCATGGTGGTGGCCTCACTGTGGCAGAACATGCACAGAAGAGGTCGCGTGGGGACACAGGGAGCCAGCGGCAAGGCTCCCTTCTTAACCTATTCTCGTAGGAATAATCCAGTTCTAGGTGGATCCCTTCATGGTGACATGGCTACCTGCCACTAGGCCACACCACCACAGTGGGGACCCAGCCACCAGCAAATTATCATAATTACATTGACAGCTAACCCCAAGATCAGCTCCAGGGTGCTAACGGGCCCCTGTCCCTCACCTTAGAACAGTGTCCAGGCAGCAAGACACAGAGGCACCTGCAAGAGGTCTTGCCTGGTGTATTTGCCTGTCCAGGAGTGGTCACTCGGCACCTTGGACATCCCCCTGATGTTGCTCTCATCCAGAGTCCACCCCTCCTTGTCCTCCTGGCCTCCCCTTCTTTTGTCCTCTGTCCCACCTCCCTGTCTCTCCTGGGTTCCTCTCCTTCTCCTTCTTGCCCCTCCTTTCCGAGACCCACCC
Organism: Marmota flaviventris; assembly: GCF_047511675.1. Taxonomy (NCBI): domain Eukaryota; kingdom Metazoa; phylum Chordata; class Mammalia; order Rodentia; family Sciuridae; genus Marmota; species Marmota flaviventris. Next base: position 4,581,682 of record NC_092516.1, on the reverse strand, counting down.
CCCCAGGGTATCCTGTGATATCCTGTGATACTATAAGTATCCTGTGATACTTCTCTGGGCTGCTGATGGTTGGAGGGAACTCCTTCCTCTCCCCTGCCTGACCTAATGTGCTCTCTTCACCTGCTGGGCCTGCTGCTGGGGACCTGTCATGTCACAGGGCATAAGCTGTAGTCCCTCTAAATTCTGATCTCCACGGAGCCCCACGGAGTCTTGCCCTGGCCCCAGGAGTTCTTGGGGAGGAGTCCAGGTGGTGCCCGCTTCTGACCGTCGGCTGAATTGCTCATCTTGCAGAGTCCCCGAGCCCAGAGCCAGAGTAATGGGGCTCAGGTGTGCCTGGCTGACATTGTCCCCTTTGGTGGTGAGAAGCCAAGTGGCACATGGCAGTTCCCAGCTGACCTCCTGAGCTGGCTTCCTTCTACGCAGCAGACCCCAGGGAGGCCGGGATGCTGTGCCGCAGTCTGGCTGGGCACAAAATAATTGAGCCGCCACACAGCCTTGTAAGTTCAAATCAGGAACTCCTTTATTCTCTGCACTCCCCCGAACACCCACGCACGTGGCCTTCTCTCCGGACACACCACACACCAACCGTAAAATCCCGCCTCCGGCACTTCCCCAACCAATGGGAACTCTCCGGGAATCCCCACTGAGAACTCCAAAGTAGCAGGCCGAGGCGGACAGCAGGGGTCTCATATACACAGCTTAACATAACCATTATCATCTCAATGGCTCGCTGGCGTCACCTCTCAACCACACCATTCTGGCAAAAATGCCATGCATCATTCGGACTCGGCTGTGGCCCTCAACATCTCCCCCCTTCTGTTTAATTAAACACCAAGCACCAAGCATGTGGTTAAGGGACCGTGCCTGTTAGGTTGTCCAGTACTACATATGGTCCTTACCCGTCATCGGATGAGCTGACCTCAAGGCGTCAGCCTCCTGTCTTAGGTTGGTACCACTGCAATTGGATCTTACCCGTCACTGACTACCGGTCCAGCAAACAGCCATACTTGTGGATAGGCCTATGCACCAGTGGGGGGGTGAGGTTCTTTGCCTCACCTCTGTTGGCCCCCAAATTTGTCCTCGTTTCTGCCTCCCAGGGCTCTGGGCAAGGGTTCTGCACGTAGCAGATGTGCAGTTAAAGTTGCCTGTTGCAGACGGACCACAGGGACGGGGGAAGAGAAGACCTCCCCCCGGGCAGCGGAGCTTGAGAGAAGCAGGTGCAGTCCCCAGCAGCAGCAGTGAGCAGGCCGTTCCGGGCTGTAGTAGGGTTCAGGGGTCTCCCATGGTTCTTTGTTTCCACCCCTGGGGCTTCTGGGCTTGTGGGGACACCGGCTCCGGCTGGGAAATGTCATGGTGCCACCTTCCAGCAGCAGTCTCACCCCGCTGTGACCGTGGGACAGTCTGTGGGCACCGCAGAGACTCCCCTCATCCATGTACCCTTGCACATGGCCCACCCAGGCTGGAAGGAGCCCCCCACTCCGTCCTCCTCCTCTGCATCTCCCTCTTTCCCCGCTGATGGCCAGGCTGCCCCTGCCCTGCACTGGGAGGGGTGTCTGTGTGCTCTTCGCTCGGCTTTCTCTCTCCCAGGCTGTGAGCAGGTCTGCTCCCTGTTGCCTCCTGCTCCCCACCTCTGCCCTTCTGTTCTGAATCCTGTGCTCCTCGGTGTCTCTGCGATGGGGAGGAGACCTGTGCACGCCTTGCTTGGGGAGTGGGGTGCTCGGCCTTCCCACGCCCCAGCCCCAGGCAGAAGGAAGGCGTGAACGTGCACCGAAGCTCTGGAAGGGTTTTCTTGTGTTGGTCGTCCCGCGTGCAGAGGGGTGGAGGGCTGTGAGGGCTGGCCTCGGGTCCCGGAGGGCCTTGGGCCTCCATCTTCTCGTTCCTGTCCCCTAGTCACTGGTCACACTGGTGGTGACAGGCTTCATAGTTTTATATAAACTAGGGAGCCCTTCCTTCCCCCTTGGCCACACTCCTGGCCACCAGCACCCTGTGACCATTTTGTGCAGGGATGGAGTCAACCCTGCATCTGGGAAGGTGCCGGTCCTGTGCTTTGGGAAGCTCCAGGAACAGGGCCTTGGAATCCCGGGGCCTCCTTCTGTGTGCTGGGATCGGAATTGGTCTCTACGGCCACCTCCCCCGGGTCCTGTTCCCTCCCCTCAAATGCACCAGGTCATCCTGCAGGGCTGACTCGGCCATCCGTGGACGTGTGGGGCCTCTGCTCATCTCAGCTTCTGTCCCTCCCCACCCCGCCTTCCTGCTCGCCCACGAGGGAAGCTCTGCCACCCTGTCACCGGCAAGGCTGCCCAGGAGGGAAGGTCTGCCTCCCTGTCACCGGCAAGGCCGTGGTGGGTTGGGGTGGGGTGTGGCAACCCTCTGTGGAGAGCCCAAGGTGAAGGCAGCTGGGGCTTTCTCATTCCGTATTTTTAGACGCACTGTGTGTCTCTGCGCCTTCCCGTGCCAGTGTCTCTCTGGCCGTCTGTCTCTGTCTCTGTCGCCTCTCTCCGCCCCTCCCCTCCCTCCATCTGTGTGTCTGTCTCTCTGGGTCTCAGCCCTTCCCTCCATCTGCTGGTGCGTCTGTAGATCGTCTCCTGTCTCTTTTGCAGTCTCTCCCTCCCTCCTGCTCCTCTTCTCTTCCTCTCGGTAGTTTCACTTCTATGTCTTCTCTCTCTCTCCAGCGCCTCTTTGATGAGGGAGGGTGGACAGGCCTGGGTGCCATCCCCGAGATCCCTGTCCCACGAGGGTCCGTTTCCATGAGAGCCCCACTTCAGCATCAGTGTTACCACCCGAGATCCCTGTCAGACCCCCGGGGGCCTGCAGGGCTCAGCCCTGCCCACACCCCACCCCATCCCTCCTATCGTCCTATTCTGGATCCCCTTCTTTGCATGTCAGTAAATAGGCTAAGGCCCTAGGGACTTTTCCTCTGACTGAGCTTGGGATCCTGGGGACAGCTTCACCAGTCCAGGGGAGCCAAACGCCAGGACTCAGGAGCTTTGAATGGATACATGTGCAGTGTGCGACTCGCACCTCAGTGACGCTGTTCCTGAGAGAATCTACAGGAAGCAGAGAGCACACCCCCTTGTTCCAGCCTAGCTTCAGGTTTCCACGGGGACCCTGATCAGCACCAGGCGTCACCTGTGCCTGAACACATGGCACAGGTGGGCCAGGGGTGACCCCCCCATTAGCTGGAGGCCTCTGGAGCAATGGACCAGCGGGGTGGGTGTGCCAGTGGGGCTGGCCCCCTGCCCTCTCTGATGGAGACAGGGTGACTCCTCTTATCCCCCAGGCTCAGTGCGACGTCCCTTCCTCCAGAAGGCTGGCCTGATCCGCGTCTCAGGAGTGGGTTCTTGGGCTCTGCTCCCCCGACACCCCGAGGCCTTCCCCGCAGTCCTCATGCCTGGTGGCCCTCATGGTGGAAGTCTGTGTCGTCTCCGTCCACCTCTGGCCTGCCTGAACCTGGGGCTGTGCCTCTTTTGCATAAGGAAGATCTGCCTTAGTTCTTTGGCCCAGGGAAGGGATGACTGAGGCCCTGCCTCCGGGGAGCCCGGGCCCGACCTGGGCGTGGAGGCGGGTCCCCGTCCAGTGGGCTGCATTCAGCGCACATCCTCACTGGGCACTTGGATGTGATGCCGCGCACCAGACCCCATGAAGGCCCCCGAGCTGCAGCAGGGAGAAGGCGGGCAGCAGCCCTGTGTCAGAGCCCGCACGCTCGCAGGGGAAGGACGGACGGCAAGAGGCCATCGGGAGACCACGAGGGAGTCACGAGGACCAAGGAAGGCCCAGGGTGGCCCAGGGTGGAGGCGCGTGGAGGAAGGAAGACGTGGTGCTGCTGGGAACTGGCAGCAAAGTGCAGAACACTTTTGCTTGGGCTTGTCACTTGACACCTGCAGGGAACGGGGGCCTTGGCACAGGAGGAGAGGTGACTGAGACCCTCCCCAGGACTCAGGCTTAAGGCTTAGGGAAACCCATGTTGTGGCACTTGTTGTGCACCCCCATATATTGAACTGGGGACTCCAGGATCACAGAGGAAGGCACAGGGGTGTGGGCAGATGGGCCTCCTGCTGCAGAGACAGGGGCGGGGAGGTGGGGCCACTGTCTAAGTAAGACCCTGTTTCAGCACTTTCTGTGCCAGGTCCCCAAGCAGAAGCCTTGGCACATGAGGAGGTAAAAACAGTGAGACAAAGAAATGGGTATGAACCCCTGAGCACCTGCCCAGCCCCAGGAGGACGCGGGGCCATGCCCGAGGCTCCAGGTGCCCAGCGGTGCTCTGTGAACTCGGTACTTTTCCACAGCAAACAGAGTCCCAGAGCTTATTGGCAGAGGAGTCTCATCCTGGAGACAGAGAGGGCAGCAGCGTAGTCACCGGGACTGGGGGAGGCTGGCTCTCAGTCTTCGCAGTCGGGGCTCCCCAGGGAGCCAGGGCCAGCGCTAACACTCACAGGTGCCCCTGCAATCAATCATGGAGAGTGAGAGAGGAGCTGGGCAGCAGGTCACCACGCAGGGCCACTCCCCAGAGATCTGTGCAGCACAGCTCCCGAGACACATGATTGGCTGGCCCCAAACAGTTGTGATTACCTTGATACCAGTGTTAGCTAGCTCTTACTGAGGATGTGCAGTGGGCACTGCATAGCCCGTTTTGTAAATTGTCTCCCTCGGCCTCACGGCAAACCCTGGTTTATTATTATCAGGGAGGACATATTTGGTTGCAATTGACTCAAAACAAAATCCCAAATGATAAGCAGAAGAAGATTTTGTCAACTCATGCAAAGAAAAACTACTGACTTCAGGTGTGGCTAGATCCAGGGGCTCCAACAATGTCACAGGGTTTGTTCTTTGTTTCCCTCCCTCAAAGTGGCCATTTCTCAGTGCCATTTTCAGGATGCCACGGTGGCAGAAGGCTGTGACAACTCAAGCCCACATCCTTTCAAAGTAAAGTCCTATAGAAAAGAGCTTATTTTTTCAGTCCCCAAAGTTTTAATAAGTCTCATGGCTTCTCACTGGTTCTGAGGAAGATCTCATGCTGTCCTCGAACAAATGACAGTAGCTACTGGAGATGAGCACTCTGGAGTGAGGGGTGGGGCTGTAGTGAGCTGGGGTGGATGATCCAAGGGCTGTTCAGAATGCAACCGAAAACAGGGAAATAGGCGGAGGTGATAAAAAGTAAGACATCAAAGTCTGTATCCTGTACCATGGTCACTTGTCCATAGAGAAACCAAGGCCTGAGGGCGTGGAGTCCCTCACTCAAGGTCACACGGAGAGCAGAGCTGGGATAGCTCTGTCCCCTCCACTGCCCGAGCCTCTCCTGCCCGCCACTGTCTGCTCCATCCCCTCCCTCTGTCCTGCCTCTGTCCTTGGAGCTGCCCGGTCACTCCAAGACACCAGGAGGTGGTAGGGTTGCCCCGAAGACAGCAGGAGCTGTCACAAGGCCACCAGCCCATCAATCCAGCCGGTTTCCGAGGACCATTCCCCAGCAGAGGGTCATTACTATCACCACCTCCATCTTCTTTAATGCTAATTACTTTTTTTTCCCACGTCAACATAAAAATCATCTTCAACGTCCTCATTAAAGTGGATGTGATTTCTAACCACAGACGCCTCGGCACTGCCCGGGAAGAGCTTTGCAGGGAAGACAATGTTCCCAGAGCCACCGTAGCAATGTCGGGTGATTTAGAATATCAAGTTTGTATGATTTTTAATCATTAAAGGAGATGTAAAAACATATTTTATACACAATCTTTTATCTTACACTTATTTTTATATTTCTCTATAACAATTTATTGCTGTGCATATATCACCATTACATCAGACATTTATGGCTCCATTAAAATTCAATGCCACCATAAATTTGGGCCAGTTAAAGTGGTGACATTTATAACAGCTTCCACAAGGACATATTTTATATTTAAAGTGAAACTTTGAGAAGAAACTTTTGCTAGACAAAAAAACGAAAAAGAAAAAGTGGAGGGTGGGAAGGAGTTCTGAGAGTCCCCCGCTAGCTAAATGCCCGGTGCCCAGCCTAATGCCGCAGTATTAGGAAGCCCGACTTGCTAAATACTAGGTGTGCTATTTCCAGCATTTAGGGATTAACCGGAATCAAACGATAATGCTATCATTGACTAGAAATATGCAGCTCTGCCCCATCTTTCCACAGCCTGAGACCTGGGAGAATTTTGAAAGTAAAGGAAAATATTAAATGAGTCTTTTTAAAAAAAAATGCACTGTCCATATAATGAGAGGTTTTTCTGATCCTGGAGCATAAGGATTTTCTGGGAGTGATAGTGTGAGGGGCTTATGTTCTTCTATCTTTCAGTCCAAATTGGAGCCTGCTGCTTCTGGGCAATTTGAGGTCCTTGGCGCTCCCCAGCTTGTGCGTGCGCACTCTCCCTCCCCTGTCCCCCCTCTCTCCCCTCCCTCCCTCCCTCCCTCCAATCCATCAGAAAGTGTTCAGGAGCTCTGGGAGCCCAGGACTTCAGAGCCGACTTGCAGGGGAGTGTGGAGGCCCTTCTCTGAGCTGCTGGTGGAGGGAAGGAGCAGCCTGGATTGCGTGGCACCCCGGGAGCTGTGTGAGTGTCTCACCCACAGCAGGTCCCCCCAGCACCCCGTGCCCAGCTCAGCAGGGCGGTGGGTAGATAAGATGCCATGGTGGAAACTCTGGGCACTTGGGTGCATGCACCAGGGCGAGACTGAGGACCCAGTTGTAGGACAGAAGAGGTTTCATGCCTGGCTTTGAAGAGACACAAGTGGGTCCTGTAGGTCTGGAGCAACTCTTTTGGGCAGCATGGCTGGGTATGATTTGCCCCCTGGGAACGGGGCCTGGGCTAGTTCTGGGTAGGAGGAGGCAACCTCGAGGACTTCCTTTGGACCGAGGTGCACCCGGGTGAACGGTGAAGGCGGTAGGGTCAGCCTCCTGGTCCCTTGGACAACAGGGACCATGAGCACTCCCAGGTGCGCCCTGGGCCGGGCAGGAGGCCCGCGGTTGTAAACATGGGGCAGTGGGCAAGGGTGTGGCTTGCCCTTCCTGTTAGCCTGGAGCTCTTCCCACAAGTGCGTACCCCAATGCTCGGACCCCCCAGAAGTGAGTCTTCTGCTGAGTTCTGTTGGGGAGGCTGGAGAGGGGGAACCCACGTGGGTTACAGGTCCATTTTCATTTCTCCATGTGCTCTTGCTCATCAGAGCACTCGGAAGCTAGAGCGCGCACATCCCCGTGGACTTACCTGGGGGACTCTGTTCTCTGAGCGTTACTCATGCCACCAGCTGCAGAGACCACGGCCAACTAGAGTCACAGTCTCCAAGCTGCATGACCCCGAGAGCCTGCCCACAGGGGGTGGAGTCTCCTGTTCTCACACAGGGGCACGGTGTGTTGGGACCACACTCTCCAACCTGGGGGCCAGAGCCACTTGTGGCTGCCTGGCCCCTGAAAGGTGGCTAGTGCCATATGTTGGGGTGATCATGCTTTTTTTTAACATATTGGGTTAAATGAAAAATATTTAAAAATTTCCTCTTGACTTTTTTCCCCTTACTTTAATGTAGCTGCTGGAAAATTTAAAATCACGTGTGGTTTTCATTATGTGTTTTTGTTGTGTGATGAGCACTCAATATGAAGCCTGCCCCCTTAACAGATTTATTTTTTATTTTTTATTTTTTTGGTTCTGGAGATGGAGCTTAGAGGCACACTGAGCCACATCCCCAGCCTTTTTTATTTTTTAATTTTGAGGCAGGGTCTCACTGAGTTGCTTGGCTGAGGCTGACTTTGAACCTGGATCCTCCTGCCTCTGAGGAGACTTTCCGGTGCTCAGTGGAGCCTCTCTCTGGGCAGGACTTCCTTGAGCACCTGCTTCCCTTCAGTGGAGGGGACACATCTTACGGAAACAGAGACCTCCAGAAGCTTCTACGCATGTCAGCACGTTCTGGGCGGGGATCTGTAAATCAGGGCGTCGAGTGCAGCTCATGGGTGATCGTGCCCTGGGGACGATGACCCTTGTCTGGTGCCTTTGCTCACGTCGTGCTTGTCCCCTGAGTCCCCTCCTCTCGTCTCTTCCTGTCTGTCGGGCGTGTTCCTACAACCCTTGAGACCCCACCTCCCACATCCCTTCTCGGAGCACCTTGGAATTAGCTGCTGTCCCTGGGCTCCCTCGCACCCTGAACCCACTTCCTGTTGTGAAGCTTGGGGTGCCTGGCACCGTGGTCACGTATCCCCAGATCTATCTCCAGAGCAGCCGTGGAATCCCTTGGGGCCAGAGACTAAGCAATCCTAAACAATTCCAGGGGAATTCTTCCTTTCAGCCTCCAGACAGCGCGGCTGCTCAAGTTGGGAGCAGGGCCAGCTCAGGAGTCTTAGTTGTGTGGCCCCTGCCCTGCTCCACGGTCAGGGCACACGGTGATGTCATGGAGTGTCACGCCACGCGCACTGCCAAACAGGGAGACTCGGGGCTTTTGTGAGGCATGAGAGAGAGAGAGAGAGAGAGAGAGAGAGAGAGAGAGAGAGAGAGAGAGAGACAGAGACATCAGAGGTCAACATTTCCCAGCTTATGCTGATCTGAAGTCAAACGAAATAAAAGGTTTTACCACCTGAATCAACCTCAGAAAATGGTGATCATTGTCTTGGGACAGCTGTGAAGAGAGTCCTGCTTGGTCTCCACCCTGGGTGACCTGAGGGACGCTGTCTGCAGGCTGAGACACTCAGGTGCGGCAGAGAGATGGTGTGTCACACCAGGTAGTTTTGCAGTTTCTTCCCCCAGAGTCTCCATTCCCTGATTCTGGCGTGATGCAGCCCTCACAGCCAGGAGCCCTGGTGACGCCTTATACTTGAGGACCCTCATCTTTCTCTTCCCTCCAAAGGCTCTTCACACCCAGTGTTTCACTGGACACCTCTGCCAAGCAGGGAGCAGGTAGCCTCCCCCTGAACAGAGCAGGTAGGGCACCTGCTCGGGCCTAGATTTGCACACGGAAGTACTTGGTCCCAGACAGTTGGGGAGGGGGCCAGGGAGGTCCAGGTGACAGTCTCTGGGGTCAGAGAGGGCAGGGCACTGGTACAGAGTCACACAGATACTGGGTAGCAGAGCCGTGTCAGTCCAGGGCTGCGTTTCAGGGGAGGGGGCTTTGGTGTTGACAGTGGACCAGGGGGTCTCTGTGTGGCATCAACTGTTGTGATGAAGGAAGAAAATTCACTCAAAATTGAGGTTGTCTATCTTTTCCTCCAAGTATCTGCATGTTAACACCATTGGAAGACTTTTGTTTGTTTTAGGCCAACCACCTGGCTGTTGCAGTGCCCTGAGCACAATACCATGCTCCTGGGGAGCAGCTTGGGTCACAGACCCCTGGGCACTTCACAGAGGCCCAGGAACGCTGCTCCCTGGACTGGCTACTGTGATGAGTAAGCCCCTTGGGGGGTCCTCAGGGGTCCAGAAGAAGTCCTGTGGGTGAGTGACGTCTCCGAGCACCGGAGACGAGCGTGGGCACGGGCTTTGGATTTGCTCCACTCTGGATTCTGCAGTGTTGGGGCGTATCTGGAGCTTCCCACTAGACTTGCAAGGCGTAACCTTGTAAGAAGGGAAACCCTCACAGGACACGGTGTAAAAGAGTGAAGGGGCGGACCTGTGTGTGCGCTGGAACTCAGGAATGGACTTCCTCTGGTCTAGCTCAGTCCTGGTAACATGCTTACTAAAACTCTGGAAAAGAAGATCTTAGCATCATTGCATAGATTACTTAAGGAAAAAAAAATAACCTTGTCTACAGATTTTATATTTTGTGCAAAATTGTTATTTACTATTTATTCTAAGAAAAAAAATTTAGTGTAATTGTGTAGAATTTTGGCTGCATTTTAAACTTGGAAAAGCGACAGCCCTGTTTCCATATGGTGGACCGAGGGAATCCCTCCAAAGACCCACAGTGGCTGCTTCTCTAAGAGCTGCCTGCAGGGCCCACCCTGGAGCCAGCCCGTGTTGAATGACAGGGTGGTGGGTGAAGGGTAAGGAAGCGGGCCGGCTGCTCGATGCCACGTTGGCACCCTGAAACCGGCCCCACTAGGAGCAGTTACACCGCAGAACGGGGAACCGCTCAGCCACTGACTCCCCCCTGTCCCAGAGAGCTGCTTGTTGAGCGCTACCAGCACAGCACTGCCGTCCCTCACACAAGTCGCTCTGCTGTCTCTCTCAGTTCTCATGTCTGAGAATAAGGGGACGACTGTCTTGAGGTCACAGGCTGCTTGCAGGAAAACTGAAGATCAGACCCTGCAGGAAAGCAGGAGGAGGCGGGGAGTCTGTCCCCTTCACCATCCACCTCTGGATGATTGGCAGGCACTTGACAGCCACATGGAGTCTGTCTTTTTGTTCTAACCTAGCTCAGCACCTCTCAACCTTCAGTGTGTGTGAGTCACGTGCAACTGTTGGGGATGTAAAACCACCCACGTGGCACTTCATGGGGGCAGAAGGGGCTCTGGAGGGGGACTTTGGCCATATTTCCCTGGAGTTGACATCACATCATAGTTTAAGGCCAGAATCTCTGAGTTTTGACTCCTGGCTTTGCCACATGCAAGCTGCTTTAGATCTCTAGTCCTCAAATGCAAGTAGCAAAGGTACCTAAATGTAAGGTTCTTGGAATGTGCTGAATGCCTGGTTAGTGCTATTTTAAAAAAATATTCATTTTTTAGTTCTAAGTGGACACAATATCTTTATTTTACATTTACGTGGTGCTGAGGATGGAACCCAGTGCCTCACGCATGCCAGGCGAGCGCTGCACCCCTGAGCCACAGCCCAGCCCCTGGGCACCAGCTCCTGTGGTTATGGAGTAGGGGAGTGTTCATTGATGACTCCAGCTGATGGGGGGGGGCGGTTAGGCGGGCCCAAGGCTGGAGCCGGTCAGGAGCCCTCTGCCTGTGTCCACTCTGTCTCCCAGAGTCCATCATGGATGCCATGTGACTGTGGGGCATCACATAGACCCGGCCAGTGGCTTCTCCAGAGACCTGACCTATGGCTCATGGGGCCTTAGTTGACCATAAAAGAAGATGGTTTCCCCGGGTGTCTAGGTTTATCCGCCTCCATCCGGATCCTTCCACCTCTGGAGAGTGGAGCCAAGGCAGGGCAACGGTGGGAGACGGCCTCAGCAAGCACGCAGCTCCAGAGCTTGTGGTGAGGCTGTGGTCCTCAGGTGGGGTACGGTGGGAAGCCAGGAACCTTCTGAGTAGGGGATTCTCCTATGTGCAGACGCTAGAAGAGAGAAAACACAAGGTGAGCCTTCTGGACAGGTTAGAAATCTCCACACCCCTGCTCCCCTTCAGCGGTCAGTGCCTCCCAGAGCCCACGCCTTACCCCCAATGTAGACTGACCCCTGCTCACTCCCTGCAGTGGAGGGACATGCGAAATGCCGCGTGATGGCCACACAACAGCTGATCAGTAGGGGGCTGCACGCTGCGGGACTTCCCTAGGGACACAGGCAAGCCCGGAAGGACAGGGGGACTGACCGACACAGCCCCCCGCCTTGCTCAGAAGTGGCCTCCTCAGGTCCATCTTTGCTGTGAAGTCGTCCACGTCTCGCAGATGCCCTGCTGGTTTCTCACCTCTCTCCACATCCAGGCGGCCCTGCCTCGTGTCCGGGGGCTAATAATAAAGATAAATTTGGGCAGTAATGAATAAAGACCCATTCCTTGTAGAGCAATAAAATTTATCGTGGCTCAACTAATCTGGCACCGTTTATGCCTGCCGCCTGCCTTCCCAACCATCGGATGACTAATTGATAACTAATTTCCTCAATTTGTACTTCATTACTTATTGCGGCAGGAAAGCTCCTACCTAACTCTGTGAATCAGAGGGACTCCGTGGAACCAGCGGGGAGGTTGCTCGCCAGAGTTCTCTGCAAATGGGCCAGGTTTGTGGGAAGATGGCTTCTTCTCAGTACTACAGAAACGAGGCTGTGACAGAGGATGTAACGAATGAGCCCCAGATCAGGTTATCTTTTTTTTTTAAATATAAAGAGAGTATTTATTTCAAGAAATAACCAAGTCTGGTGCCATGGGAATAGGATTTGCTGATACACTGCGTACTCACTCCACTTCTTTTTTATTAGTGCATTACAGTTTTACATAATACGGGGCTCATCTTGACGTACTCATACATGCATGGACTATGATATGCTCTAACCCCGTCCCCGGTATTGCCTTTCTCTCTCCTCCTCCAACCTCCCGTTCTCTACTCCACTGATCCGCCTTCTATATATTTATAGATTTGCTTTTAACATAACTGCTGTATAGATACACATAAGGTGAATGTCACCGGGGTCGAGGCACATCTGTACATAGCACCGTTTGGTCAGTGTCATTCACCATTCCGCCTCCTTCCGGTCCCTCCTCCCTCCTGGCCCCCTGTTCCTCCTCTACCTCCCTGATCTCTCTTCTATAGAACTGTATTGGGGTTTTCCTCTAAAGGTTTAGTTCGTCTGTTCTGGCTGGTGAAGGAGGGGGCTCTGCACCCTGCATTATTCAGGTCGGTGGAGACGGAGAGGTGAGAGGGAGAGGTAAATCCTGAGACACTGAGGTCCTGCTGGCTACCGAGGATGTGCCCTTGGTCTTCGTGCTTGGCCAGCAGCAGGGGAACTTTTAGGGGGCCAGGCGAGGAGACCCACATTGCCGTGGTCGTGACTGAGACACAGGGACCCTGGAAGAGCAAAGTCCACGTGACTCAGGAGGAAATGGGTACCTGGGGCAGATTGCCCCACACGCAGAGCCGTGAGGTTGGGCATCAGCCTCACTTTCCAGATGAGGAAACTGAGGCTCAGGGAGGTGAAGTAGCTTGCTTAAAGGGGCGCGGCTGATGAGAGGAGGAGCAGAGGGTTCAGCTCATCTGTCTGCCTTCCAAGGACTGTTTCCGGCCCCTGTGCTAGACCACTTCCTGTGGGCCTCCCAAGTTCTCCCTTGCCCTGCTCCGGTCCACACCAGGCCAGCACCACACTGCTGGCCACCTCGTCCCTTATCTGCAGCACTGAGACTCCTGCACAGAGAGCATCTCGTGAACCCCAAGCAGCCCAGGTTTGGATGCTGGACGGGGCCAAGTTCAATGCTGCTGGATTCTGGGGCTGACCACCCACCCATGCGTTCTCCAGGGCCACAGAGCAAGTGTTAAACGGAGCCCAGAAGGGCCTCACTAATTAGAGATTTCTGAACTCTGCTGTCCATCGACTTCTTAACAAGTGATGCTATTCATCCCACATGTTCTCGATTCTTCAATTTCTTTGTGGGGAAAAAGTTGAAGGCAATATTGTGGTATTTATCCTTGGAATAATGTTGCCATAGTTACCTCTCGACTCTATTATAACAGCGGTGCAATAATTGAAGCTGCGAGACCTGGAGATGCTCTTGTAACTGTGAGCTCAGTCCCCAGGTTGGACATGAAAAGCATCTTAGATTGGGGGAGGAGAGGGGGGGACTTGGCCTCAGCAATTAACCCCAGAACGCAGCACCGCGCTCGGGTCTGTTGATGAAGGTGTTGCTTGCTGATGTCCAAAGTGAGCCATTTCTGTGAAGTTGCTTTGTTTTTGCATTGTTTTACAGCGACACTCTTAGAATGCAAGAATGTAGTGTCTCCATGGAAACTGGAAATGTACAAAATTAAGACCCAGAATAGGAAAGCTTCTCTGAACACAGTTCTGCTGATCACTAATAAAGAAATGATGTGCTGCAAGTAGAAGGTGTTGGGTGTCAGAAGAGACTGGGTAATGAATTGGACATCCTAATCCAACTCAGGACCTTCAGGTTTAGACATGCGGAGAGAGGCTCTGGAGATGTGTGTCCCGGTAGTGCCTGGGTAGTGCCAGACAGGAAGAGAGGGTCAATAATGCCTCATGGTGGGAAAAAGGCTGCTGACCCTCTGTGGAACTGAAACCCCGACTCCACTTTCCTGTCATTTATACCTAGAAAGTCAGCATTGGTGGGACACAGAGAGGCAGGTGGCATAGCAGGCAGGCTCCACATTTTCACACTCCTTCAGCCTGCTGAGCCTCCGTTCCCACATCTGTGGGCTGGGGATGTGAGTGGTGTGGACCTCGTGAAGGCTCCCTGCCTTCTCTTTCCTTCACATGTTTATTTTTTGCACTATCCACGGGGCTTCCGCAGCATTGCCTCCTGCACAGGAGGACGAGGTTTAGCTTAGAATGTCTGAAGGTGCATATGGCCTGAGGTCCTCATTCAGCTTGTGGAACTGTTATGGACACACGAGGCCTTCTCTGAATACAGCTGCCATTTGTCCACTGTGGGAGCTGGTGAATCCCCCGACCCCGCCACGATGCATCTGTCTCCTGACACTCCTGCTCTCGGGGCCGCCTCTAGGCCTGTCCCTATCCTGTAGCGCCCTGCCCTCACTGGCCCCTCCTTCCCCCCCATCTTCCATGTGTCCCTGAAACACCACCCGGTCCATCAGGACATTCAAACATGACCCTTCTCCTGCGTCACCGTGAGCTGGGAGACTGGTCAACAGTTCCTGGAGCTCTTCCCAGCTCCGCTCTTCACGCACGGAGAGGAGGCCTGGTGCTGCCTGTGCCAGTGTCCTCTGGGTCTCCAGCTGGGCAGCCCTGAAGCTCTCACTGACTCCCTCCAGACCTGGACCCTCTGATGTTCCCACGGCCTCTCTCCCTCTAAAAGATGGCGGTGGCCGCTCTGGCTGGCTGCTGTTTTTCTGATCTGCTGCCTCCTGCTCAGTCAAAGGGAGCTGTGTTCTTTCCGGGGTTTGCCTCCTTGTGCAGATGTCCTTCTCCAGTGCGCGGAAGACCCCGACACTTCTTGGCATCTTGGTCAATCGGTTGGAATGCTGCCACCACCCACAGCTCCTCTGTGCAAAACTCCCACATCCCCTTGTCCCCTTTTGTATGTGACAAGGGGGGTTTGAGGATCACATAGATTGCTATTAAAACCCCATTGGGTTCCACAAACCTTGTGTTTGAGCCTCCAGATGCTGAGACATGTATGATCAAGTAAATGTTGAGTGAATGGCAGGAAAACTTAATTTTTTTTTTTTGAGTTCTCCCTTGGAGGAGCACGCACCGTGGGGAGGCTGTGCCTGCCTGCAGATGAGCCTCGACTTCTCCAAGGGTTCTTCGGCTGCTCGGCAGCAGTGCAGAGGTCTGGCTCTGCCACAGGGTCGTTATTTTCTCCAAAGATTTCCTAAGGAGCATGTCTCCAGAGGTTCTTGGATCCAATAATCTGAGATGGCAGATTCTCAGGGTCAGCGGGTGACCGGGTGCCAGGTAACCAGGGCCAGAGTGCCTCAGCCTGGTCCTCACACAGAGTGACCTCAGAACCAAGCAGGCAGAGCCACCCTGAAGGCCGTGCTCGGGGGAAGGCTGTGGCAGAGAGCGTCCCCTCTGCATCCCGGGGTAGGTGGACTCCACTGAGCAGGAGCCTTGTCACCTGTGTAATGGGGACAATGACAGACCCCTTTGTGAGGATCAACGAATTTCCCCACGAAGCCGGTAGTACATGCTGTCTGGAAAATAACAAGGGCTCAATAATTATTAATCTTCTCCATTCTTTCCTCTTCCTTGTAGACTTAATTAAGATGTGCCGTCCAAGCTATGAATAAGCAATTCACAAAAAGGGAAATCTAAGAGGCCAGTACACGGAAAAGTGTTCAGGCTGGGTGGCAACAAAGGATTGAAAAGTGAAACCCGACATTATTTTTCTCCTACAGAATTGATCCAAAAAAAAAGGCGGGGGGGACAGAAAAAGTCTGTGTTGGCAAAGGGGTTTGGGAGTCCGACCGTCTCACACTGGGCTGCAGAAATACAACTCGGAACAACCTTTCGGGGGGCAATTTGGCAGAACGACTAATATGCTTGTTTCAAAAGCCTTAAATGCATGTTTGTGCTTTGACCCAACAATTCCACTTGCAGAAATTTCCCCGCAGGGAATAATTAAGGATGTGCTCGAAAACTTAGCCGCAGAAGACACTCTATAAATAGTTGTTAGATGAAGGAGTGAGTGATGCTCACCGCTGCATTGTTTATAATAATGAAAATTTCAATAACAGGGAGGGGAAGAAAAATCCAATAAATTATGCTCTGGCCATAAAATGGAATCCTCTTCAGCCATTAACTATGATTTGGCAAATGCGTCCGGATAACTTTATCACTTACACAGGCCCAGGAAGATATTTCGGGTTCTTCTAGTAAGAAATTATGTTAAATGGCATATTGAATGGCTATGGCTTGTTTAAAAATATGGATCCATAAATAAAGTGGGAAAGAAACTCTTGAAGGATATACAGCAACCCGGGGAAGCGGCTACTGCTGAATGGTGACGCCGCGGATGAGATTTTATTTCCTGCTTTTTGCTTTTCTATATATTCTGAGCATGCACTATTTGCACTTTTTTTCTTTTAAGATTTAATGTTAAAATAGAGGAATCGTTAGGATGGGGTGGTGGCTGGCAACGGAGACGGGAGAGTGGAATGCCAGCGCGGTGAGGCCACAAGGGGCGCAGGAGAGGGTGCGCGTGGCTTTGGGTGGCTGCCCTCCCCTGTGTGTCCCTCGTCCTTGGAGACCTCGGGTGGCCTGGCTGCGCCTCCTTACTCAGTGCCCGGCGGGAAGCCACAGGCACACGCGCTCAGCGTCTCCACGGCGGAGCTGAGAGCAGCCTGTCCCCGGGCCCTCGTCCTGTCCTGCAGGGAGCAACCAGCTGCCGGCCCCGAGGAAAGTCCCCAGCCCAGGAGGCCCCTGGGGGTGAAGGGATGTCTTCACCTTTTTTTTTTCCCATTCCCCAGATTTTCCCTGAGCCAGTTGCTGCATTGGAACATAATTGCTTTTCATTTTATTTTTAAAAATCGCTGCCAAGGCAGTCTGCTGGCCTCCTCAAGTCAGCACAAATCTGGAAACACTCACTCCAAGGGAGTATTTTTAAAACTTGGGTTTGGAAAGTGATTTACCTCGAAGATCCGCGGGCCGGGGTTCGGCAGGCCACGGTCACTGTGGGGCCCAGGAGCTTGTCACCTCCTCTCCCTCAGCAGGCTCTGAGATGGCAGCCCTCTGGCCTCGCCCTCCAACAGCGACTCCTTCAGGGCTGCCCGGTCCGGTGTTTGTCCAGGTGCTTAACTCAGCTTGGCCAGCGGGTCTGTCGTCCCTCCCCCCACTAGACTGTGTGCCCCCCGAGGGCAGCTGCTTGTTCATCGTTCTCTGCACAGAAGCAGGTCCAGCTCCTAGGATGCCCAGCTTCTGGCAGGTCCAGCTCCCAGCAGGCCCAGCTCCTAGTAGGTCCAGCTCCTAGCAGGTCCAGCTCCCAGCAGGCCCAGCTCCTAGTAGGTCCAGCTCCTAGCAGATCCAGCTCCCAGCAGGCCCAGCTCCTAGTAGGTCCAGCTCCTAGTAGGTCCAGCTCCTAGCAGGTCCAGCTCCTAGCAGGTCCAGCTCCTAGCAGATCCAGCTCCCAGCAGGCCCAGCTCCTAGTAGGTCCAGCTCCTAGTAGGTCCAGCTCCTAGCAGGCCCAGCTCCTAGTAGGTCCAGCTCCCAGCAGGCCCAGCTCCTGGCAGGTCCTGTAAGTACTCGGCTAATGGATGAGTAACTGGAAGGGAGGAAGCTTGGGGCCTGGCAACCTTCTGTAACCTGGAGGATGCTGCAGGGCAGGTTGGCTGCATTTGGGCCACTCTGACCCTCCAGCTCACTACCAGCGTCACCTGGGTCACCTGGTCTCTAAGCTCCCCTGGCTCCTAAAGCACCAACAGGATCTCTAATGACACTCAGCCTCCAAGTGGGAAGGTTCCAGAGGTCTTGGGTTTCCCTTGGTGGGGAGGAGGGACTGTGAGCTACTGGTGGATTTCTTACATGTGAGCTGTCAAGCTGGTCCCCACCACCCCTGGGGCTGCACGCTGTGGTATTGCAAACCAACCCCGGAGCCCCCAGGCAAAGATGATAACAGCAGGAACTCATGAAGCCCGGCCAGGAACGGTGGATGCCCACCTCACACTGGGGCTGTCCTATGTAGAGAGGACTAGGATCCGTCCTGCGTAGCCCTCTTCCCCCTGAGTTCCTGGAACCCTAGGGTTGGTCCCTGTGCTCACGGCAAAGCAAGGGCCATGGGTGCAAAGGCTGTGCAGCTCTGGCCAGTCTGGTTATTTATTTACTTCTTTTGTGGGGGGAACCAGGGATGGGACTCAGGGGCACTTGACCACTGAGCCCCATCCCTGGCCCTATTTTGTATTTTATTTAGAGACAGGGTCTCGCTGAGTTGCTTAATGCCTTGCTTTTGCTGAGGCTGGCTTTGAACTCGCCATCCTCCTGTCTCCGCCTCCGGAGCTGCTGGGATTACAGGTGTGCAGCACCGTGCCTGACTCAGTCTGGGTATTTCTGCAAACACAGTGTGTTTCTCTCCGAGGAGACAAGTCTGTAACCCACCATTTGGGGTTCAGTTACAAAGGACCATGGTCCTCAGATTTTGTAGGGTGTTCACAGCAGCAATCTGGGAGTCATTCCTTTAAAGTGTATTTAAGAAGCACCTACTGTGTACCAGGCACTGAGTATATAGCAGTGAATGAGACAAAGCCCCAGCCCTAATGGAATGTCCTGGGAGCCGTGGCTGAGTTTGGGGGAGAAGGGTTGGGGGCCAATGTGACCCTCAGGTCAGTGATGACATTCGGGCACGAGTTTTTGTGGGATTTTCTCCCGTAGAAGACATTGGTTTTCAAAGTCGACTTTTCCCTCTTGGAAAGCAGCTTGTCCTTTATAAAACCACTGCACGTGGTTGGTTTTGGGCTGGAGGAGTGTTCTGCTGCTGGGTGGTGGCCCGAGCCTGTTGGTTCTGAGCTCAGCGCCCAGCAGTGAGGGGAGTCTCTGGGAACCTGGTTTGTGGAGCTCATCCCCTGTGCTATGCTGTCAGGGCTCCCCTGCCCTCTTGGGCCTTGTCCACAGTCAGGACAGTGCTGCAGGTCCCAAGGGTGTGCTGGGAACACCCCTGCGGCTCTGTCTGACCGCGACGGTGAGTGGCCTGGGCTGCACCCTTCCTCACCCTTCCACATCTGTGGAGCGACTAAAGGGCACGTATAGAGCCACCATGGAGGGAATCAGACACCGTGGGCAGGGGCCTGCGGCTGTGGCTGTGGTGTGGTGTGCGTCGGGTGAATCTCGGTGACAAAGGAGGATAGAGCTTGTCATAGAAGGTAGGCGAGTGGCTTTGTTCGCCCTGCTTGAAATGTGGGGACGCTGGCGCTCAGGCTGCTTGGCCAGAGTCTGGGAGGTACACAGTGCAGGAGTGACATCCAGGCCAGTGTGACCACAGTGGCCCACGGCCCTGCCAGGTGCCAGCCTGTGGACACTCACAGGCCCAGGATGCGGCCCTCCCCTGTGCACTCCCTGGGCCTGTTCCTTCCCTAAAGGGGCCAGGGCACCCCCTCACCTGTGCCTCTGAGGCCCTCATCTAGCCATGGCCTGCAGCCCAGCCTGGCTCCCCCAGTCTGCCCTTAGGGAGCCAGGACCCCCAGACTGCTCTAGTCCCCACGCTGCGTCTAGTAGAGCTGGCTTGCTCGGCTTCCTGCCAGTTGGGAGTCCTCTGCACTTGGCTCCCATGATCTCACGTGGGGGTTTTGGTCATGTCTATGAGGCAGCCCCACCTTTTAAGGCAGGACTGTGTCTTACACACCTTGAGCGTCCCCTCTGCGGCCCTGGCTTAGAGCTGGACATTCACTTCTAAACACCACTGGGGGGGAGAGGTGGGTGGGTGGAAAGACCCTAAAATTAATAATCTATAAAATGACATCCTCTCTTCTCTGAGGCCCCTGCTTCCCTTTTGACTTCAGGACAGGTGGGGGGACCTGCCTGCAGAGGTAGGGTTACTGGACAGAGGGGGCTCTCTATCCAGGCAGGTCAAGACGGGATGCAGTGCAGAGGCCGTGATAATAGGGGCCAGGCTGCCAGGTGCAGGCTGGTGGCTGGACTTCTCCCTGGGCCACCCACGGGGGGGACTGTGAGGACTTGAAGGCACAGTGGACGGGACGGAATGGAGTGTGGGGCGTGTGAGCTCCGGGGCTCCTTCCAGATGCCAGGACTGGACCTGTGTGCCCCCTCTCCCTGCCCCCCGCCTGGGTGTCCACCTCCACGTCCCAGCTTCCAGGAATTCTCACTGTCTTCCAAGGACACCCGAGATTTGCTAGGGCACTCTCCATGACTTCCCTGTGGTATTTATAGGGTGGCTTTCCTCTTGACTCCTAAAAAGGCATACATGAAGCTTTTCATTTGAAAGGGGAAGCCTGTTTACTGTAATTAGATATTTAAAGACCCTCATTAGCCGTCTTTGCTGGGCCCAATACTCAGCAGTCGCAAAATGAGGGCCTTTCAACCCTGTCCGCCTCCTCCCCGAGCTCAGCGTCCTTCTTGAGGATTCCTGTCTGCGTTCATCCTCAGCCCTTAAGCCGCATGCCCATACTCTTGACCCAATGAAGTCCCATTAGTTTCTCTCCGCAGATGAAAAAAAATACAGATTTTTTTCCCCGTGAGGAAAGGTGAAGAAACAGTTGGACCACCCAGTGGCGTACAGGCACAGCTCTCCCAGCTCTGCAATTATCCCAAAATAACCCGTTTCCACTTGCAAGAGTCGACTGCATTTAAATAAGCATTTTCTTCAAATAAACTTTCGTTAAGTCAGGTTTCGCCACCGTGTGCATGCTTAATGAGTGCGTGTGCACCCTTGTGCCCTGTTCAGGGCTCCCTTCCACGCTTTGCGTTCGGAGCGAGAGAGAAGCAGAGCCGTGTGGAGATCGGCGAGCTCATCTCGGCAGTGAGACGATTGATGTAACAGAGGAAATGCTGAAATGTGCATCCAGCGCTGTGTGTGGAGGCACCTGAGCTTCGGAGGAAATGGCTGCTAAGATTTCTTGGGGTGGCCTCGCCTTCTTTTCCCTTTTCCCTGTGTCGGAGAAAGTCCGGCTTCCGTCCGCCCACTCTGGTAGACCTCTTTGGAATAGTCCTTCCCACACCCCAGTGGCAGCATTTGGAAGTGGCATGTGCATGACGGTGGGCCTGGCTATGGGTGCAAGATGCAGGGCCCTATTTTCCTAGTGTTCTCAGCCTAAATGAGATACCAGCCAGGATCCTGTTTGAAAGCAACCAGGTGCTAGCATTTATTTTGGCTGAAACTCTGCTTTGTCACCCAAATCTTCTCTTCTGTGCCTTTCTCTTGGGCAGACCTGACTCCGCCTGCTGCAGAGGAAGCAGGTGACTCGGGGCTCCGTCCACGTGGGCTCTGCTGAAATGGGAGGCCAGGCCGGTCTCCACTCTTTCCGGGATGCTTATTAGAAATGACTTTTTGTGTCCAGAGGGAACCGCTCTTTGTGGGACATACGCACTAGATGGCGGAGCACAGTGACCACCTCTGTTTCACATTTCTAAAGGATGAGAAATTAGGAAAGCCCGAGAGGGGCAGCATAGGAAGAGATCCAGGCGGGCGCTCTGGGCTCCGTCAGGACTCTCCAATAGCTGACGAAAGCCTGCTGACCACCCAGGGGTCAGAGGGCAAAGGGATCAGAGGAGGGTGGGTGTCCCAGGAAATAGCTGGGTGGCTCTTTAAACCTAAGCTGGCCCTCTGACTCCCTGGGCCTTGCCTCCAAACTGAAAGCAGCGGGATTGCTGCTTCTGAGCTCCAGCAGATTGGAGCGGGGTGCCATCCGGCTGTAGGCGCAGTGAGCCCTGGATAGCTGTTCCCCTCTTGGCTTAAGGAGCACTTGTGAGGTAAGGCAAAGAAAGCTCGCCCGTGGGAAAGTACACTCCGGACTTCTAGGAGGTACAGATGCACGAGACCCTGCCAGAGTGGTTTGGGTGTGTGATGGGCGTGTGGGTGTGTGACTGGCGTGTAGATGTGTGGTTTGAAGCAAGGACATAAATTGGAAGTGTGACGTTGAACTGAACTGCAGGATGTGCGTAGCCTTGAAGAGGGTGGCACACATCTCATAGACTTATTCCCGTGCCCATGACAGACATCACTAATGGATCCCAGCACTCTTCTCCTCCAAGCTGTGTCTTGCTCCAGATCTTTCTCTACTAGTAAACAGGCAGGCATAGCCATTCGTTCCAACGTAGTGTGTAAAATGAACACCGTTTCCTGTTCCTGGCCAGACCCCTTTCTACTCTAGACGTGGTAGGCTGGCAAGCTGCATTGGCATTCTTGAGCAGCTTTGCACATACATATAGCATCTGAGGACCCCTTCCAGATCTACAGAAAAATGTTCTGCTTTTTTTTGTTGTTGTTGTTTTGTTTTTGTTTGTTTTCAGTGCTGGGGATAGAACCCAGAGCCTTGTGCATCCTAAGCAACTTTTCCACCATTGATCCATGCACCCAGCACAGGTTCTGTGATTTTTAGCAGGATCCCTACACACACACACACACACACTAAAAATCAGTTGCATGTTGAGGTTCTGAGAAGCTCTGGCATGGGGGGAATATCCTGAGATGGGAGTCAGGGTGAGTTCTGTATATTCCTGAGAAGCGAAATCTATTCTGATTAAATCAGAATCCAGTAACTTGTGTCTCCCAAGAGAAAGGGCTTCACTTCAAGGTCAGGCAAAGGAGGGTGCTCCAAGTGAAAGGGAACTCTGGCTCTGTATGTCCTGGCGGTACGTGACTGTGTGAATGAATGTTCAAAGTGACAACCTACTCTTACTTGGTACCACAGTCTCAATTCTGTTGGTAGGGTGCCTTTTTCAATGTCTGGTTTTGGGGCAGTGCACACCTATAATTCCAGCAATTCAGGCAGCTGAGACAGGAGGATTGCCAAGTTCAAGGCCAGCCTCAGCAGTTTAGACCTTGTTTCAAAATAAAAATGACGGGGGTGCCTAAGCAAAGGCCCTAAGGCAGGCTGGAACTCACTCATTGTGTCCAAGGCCATTACGCTGGACAGGAGTGGGCAGGGGAGAAGGAGGAGTAAGGTAGAGGGGACAGGGTCTCCTGTGTGTCAGGTCTCCTGGATACCAGTGGAACTTCCTATTTGCCAGAGGATTTAAATCTTATTCTAAGAATGGTCCCCTGCATGACTATGACTGTGAAACCCGAATGTTAGCCATACATCGTCACTCTTCCTCCCATGACTTCAATCCACCCTTCGCTCCATGTGAAAAACCACAGATTCTTTCCCTATGACAAGGACCTATGGATACACAAGAAGGAGCTGGCGATGTCCAGAATAAAGGAAAATAACCAGCAGGGGTGGAAACGCAGGCGTCCGTGGATGGAGATTGTCTGGTGTGTGGAACAGGCAGCTCTTCCTCTTTTCTGAGGTTCTGTCTCGTGACCTTGAGGTGCCCTGTCCTGTCTGGATTACTGATTTCTACTCCTGAGGACGGGCTCTCCATCACCTGGCCCAGCCTGCAGGGCAGAGAGTTCTTCCAGAGCCCAATGAATCTTAATAAAAAATGGAAATGGCTTTCCCCCTTCATTTTAATTAACATTATGTCTACATTTCTGGGATAATGGATAATTAAGTGAGTTCCCTTGGCATTACAATGTTCTCGGAAATAATTTATGGTTTCCTTTCACTATGTGAAGGCTGTTTGGGTCGGTGCTAAAGTTTCATCATAAATATTTCTGAGGAACATTTTCACGTCTGCAACTTGGATTCACACGGCTGCGGGGCTGCATTCTGGGGATATGTCTTATGGAATATTTTCCCACAGGCCACACTCCCATTCCTTGCTTTCTTTGGGGGCATGGAATTGTTTTTATAATTGTGCTTCTTTGGCACGTGAGATGATGGCTCCTTTTTAACCCATGTTCCTCTGGCCTGAGAGAATCTCACTCAACCTTCTAGAACAGAGCTGGTCACGAGTCTTCTGGCCAAACAGGGAAAAAAGGATAATAGTAAGAAGAGTTGGCATTGACCAAGTGCCCACGTGTCTGGGGCAGCACTGTGCTAGCACATTGAACCTGTGTTTCCATGATCTGTCTCATAATATTACTTTATTTTTTTGCAGTGCTAAGAATTGAACCCAGGGCCTCATACATGCTAGAGAAGCATTCTACCACTGAGCTGTACCCCTAGCCCTATACGCACAAGTCAAGTGATGACATTATCATCTCCAGCTGACACTGATCCAGACAGTGGTAGAGGTGGGATTTGAACCCAAGCAACCTGCCTCCATCACTATGGCCCCACTGAACACCAGAATGATCTGTACGTATGGAGGTGAATAGATTTATTCTCCAGAGAAGCTCTGTCCAGGAGACCTTCTTTGATGCATGACTGTGAAACTGCTTCTTTAATTTAACTACCTTAGGTTAAACAGCCATGTGTGGTTCTTGGCCGCCATATTGGAGAGTGCCACTTTAGAGCCAACTGTGTACGCTTGTGTACAAATTATCTGACCCTATTCATTACTGCTGTAAAAAAATATTCAAATTTCATGGTTTCAGCAATAAATTTATTCTCTCACAATTCTGGGAATCAGAAGTCCTACGATCAAAGTATCTGCAGGGCCGTGTTCCTTCTGCAGGCCCAGGGGAGACTGCATTTCTTTGCCGCTCCCAGCTACTAGCAGCTGCCCAAATCCTTGGCTTATGGCCCCTTCCTGTCTCTTCATAGTCAGCCACAAAGCATCTCCAAGTCTCCCTGAGATTCTGATCCTCCAGCCTTCCTACATGGACTCTTGTAACTGACCCACCCGGAGAGGGCAGGGAATCACCCATTTCAAGGAAGTTAACTTAGTCACATTTGCAGAGTCTCTCTTGCCATTCGAGGTGGTGGTTTCACTAAGATTCCAGGGATTAGGACCAGGACATCCTTGTGGGGGCCATTCCATAGGCTTCCACTCTATCCAGATGTCCTGGGGAGAGCATCCCTTGCAGGTTAGGGACACAGGCTCTCAAGCTGCACTGGCTGGAGTGCAGATCTCCCCTTTGGCACTTTGCCCACGTCTCTTGGCTTTGAGCAAAGTTCTTCATTTCTGAGTCTCAGTGACCTGCAAGAAGGAGGA
This sequence comes from Marmota flaviventris, assembly GCF_047511675.1. Taxonomy (NCBI): domain Eukaryota; kingdom Metazoa; phylum Chordata; class Mammalia; order Rodentia; family Sciuridae; genus Marmota; species Marmota flaviventris. Next base: position 4,556,767 of record NC_092516.1, on the reverse strand, counting down.
GATGCTGACGGCCACTCCCGGAGTTGTTCTGGGAATCGAGTGGGGTGCAGGTGGAGAGAGCTCAGCACAGAGAGAGACGCTGGTGAACGCTCTGGGTCGCCAGGTGCTGCGGTAGAATGTCCTGGTTATTTGGTTATTATTTCACCTTCCTACTTGACTCCTTGAAGGAATCAGACCCAGGATCCGAGAAATACAGAGATGTGGAAAGCCACCATTGTAAGCCATGGGGGGGATCTCTTCCACGTCAGTCATTTCTTAAAGGGCTTTCTTTAATTTCCTGTATTCTTTAGAGCCACCAATTGAAGTGTGTGGCCTCCTTCTCATTTTGAAGGGCAGGGAGTAAAGGTTCAGGGTCATTAACACGCTCGCTCTGAGCCATGGGGCTGTGGTGGGGGGCGGGACCCAACACTTACCTGCTGCTTCCCAGGTGGATTCTCAGCCTCCTTTCACACAACTACCTCCCCCTCTGTGGCGAAAGGGACAGAGAAGAAGCTGTGGCTTTGCATGTGGAGTGGAAGGGTGAATTGAGGAAGGCCAGGGGAAGAGTGACAGTGTGTTGGCTGAGACTAGGGTTTCACAGTCATTCATGTATCGTGAGAGCCAAAATTCCATGTGCACTTTTTTTTTTTGATGTCTTTGAGCCCCACAAAATCCTATGGAAAGTTACCTGATCTCTCCTGGTATGTCCCCACGCAGCAGGAAAGGCTCCCTCACCACCTGGACCAGCTTCACCCCATGGTCCTCTTGGTCCCCAGCCTCACGGGTCCCACTTCCCTGCTGGTAGTGGAATTATGTGAAGGGGGATATTGTGCCGGGGGGCTACATGGGTATACCTCACTGTTATGGGGATAGTGACCTCATCAGCCTCATGATGAGGGGTAAGGGATCCCTCCTTCAAGAAAAGGGTGGGTAGGAGGTGATCAGAACAATCTTCCTGCCTTTGGGATCCAACTCCCCCAACCACTCATTGTGCAGTGTCACAAGTTAAATGTCCTCCTGATGCCTTAGTTTCCCCATCTCAAAAATGGGACTGTTATTGGCGTCCACTTCCTAGGAGTCACATGGAAGTGAAAATACATGTGAGTCTGGCAGGTAAAGCACACAACATTTTTTAACAATTATTCTTTCATTCATCCATCCCTTTAGCAAACTCCTTGGTTGGCGTGTGGGAGCAAGGACCCACCTCTCATCAGAAATGTCTAGTGTCCACGTCACCAATCACTGCCTGGCCATGGACTTGAGGTATTTGAATGATGCATTCTGGGTAGACTTAAAAAATACATCACACACCCGCTTCTCAAGAAACGGCTCATGTCCGCTTTCCTGCCTCCCCCATCCCAGGTACAAAGCCCTCTGGGTCTCTGTGTGGGCCATTCCACAGGCTTCCACTCTATCCAGATGTCCTCGGGAGAGCATCCCTTTGCAGATTAGGGACATGGTCTTCGTGCCATTCTCTCTCCCTGTAAGCAGCTCAGTTCATCTTGAGTTTAAATGTGAAAAGTCAAGATACCCGCAGCTGTTGACCTTCCAGCTGGAGCCTTGCTTGGCCCTGTGTCCCCCCCACCCACAGAAGTGTCTTCATTAGGGGCCACCCAAGCTGTCCCAGGGACGTGCAATTCCACTCAGCACGTAAAAACGTATTTCTCTCCGCCTGCGTTATGTTACAGACTTATGGAGCTACTTATGACATAGTGCGGGGCCCGAGCTGTTTTATTGAAATGGCAGAATCAAATATCCACGCATGCCCGGACCCCGGCACATCTGCAGGTTCGTTTCTGGAGAGGGTTGATTCTGGAATGTCCACAAGCTAAACACTCTTCAGCCCCTGGGCTCAGGCGGGGCCTACAGGAAACCCACCCAGAGCTGTTCCTACAGGAGGGGCCCTGCCCACAGTGGGACGATGGGATCCTGTCATCCAGCGCTGGGGCTGGCTGCTGACCACTTTGGTAAGGAGGCTGTGCCTGGAGGCTGCAGACCCCAGTGCAAAGCCCAGCCCTCTACCTTCCCACACTGTGGCCGCAGGTAGGGGCTGGGACCTGCTTGATCTGCAATTTCCTCCCGTGGAAAATGAGTGGAGTTGATGATGGGACTGATCTCAGAGGATTGCTGAAAGAAATAAACAAGCTGAAATAGGTCATGTTTAGAAGACCGTTGGAGACCTTAAAAGCACGTTAGCTATTATTTCTAATTTCCTTTCAGAACTTTCTATCATATTTTTATTCCTTTTAGGTAGAGGGAAGGAGAGAGGATGAGATCAATTTTGTTTATGTGTTCACTTCTTCATCCAGCAATTATTATGTGCCTAATGTTTACCGTGTATTTTACTAGGGCTTAGGGATGAAAAGAGATGAGGGTGAAACGGACACCTCACATACAGCTTTTAATCCCCTTCCCCTTGCCGTGGTCAGAATGCCCACTGAGAGCGGCTTAGAGGAGGGAAGACGTGTGTGGGGCTCATGGTCTCAGGGGTCTCAGTCCATAGACGGCCAGCTCCATGCATTGGGCCTGCGGTGAGGCAGCACATCCTGGTGGACGGGCCCAGCAGAGGACAGCTGCTCCACTTACGGCAGGGTCATGAAGGAGAGGGGGGGTTTGGGGAAGGGGCCACGGGGAAGATGCACCCTTCTAGGGCACGTCCCCAGTGACCCACCCCCTCCACCTGTGCCCCACCTGCCTGTGGGGTTACCACCCAGGAGTTCCAACTAGGATGGGAGATGGGCAACTTCTCAGGATCTAATCATCCCACCCCTGGTCCTTCCTGCATTAATGTAGGGTTTTGGGGGGGCTAAGGGGGATGCCTCATATCCAAACCACAACATACGCCATAAATACATGCAATTTTTATTGATTAATTTAAAAATAAATTCTAAATTAGGCCAGCCACCGTCCCAATGCCCAGCCCATGTTGCAGGGACAGGCCTCTCAGCATTTGGATTCCCTTGGCCGCTGTGCTCCCGGGCAGCTGCCTGTAGCCGCCAGGAGGCCGGGTTTAAGCCCAGGTCAGGCCCTTCACCTTGAGTAAGTCACTGCGGCACCTTCTCCTCTTCACACCTGCGAGCTGCACTCCCCTCATGTCTACCACACAGGGCGGAATCTGTGGCACCATGTCCCCAAAGTGCCTGACGAACCCCACGGTGAGGATCCCAAGGTGACAGGCAGCACACCCTCGCTGGGTCCCGCTGGCAGAGGTGGAGCATGTGACAGAGAAAGTTAGAACCCTGGTGGGTATTTCTGTCTCGTTCTGTTAAACTTGGGTTTGGCAACTTTTAAAACCCTTCTCCTGGATTCTGAAACCGGGTCCTCAGGGAACCTGTGACACAGCTGTCAAACAGCAGCCCCCAAGTTGGGTGGGAGTCATGTAGCTGAGAGGTGGGGGGTGCGTCTCGCTAAGCAGGGAATGCAGTCCTGCAGAGCCGGGGGGGCCGGGGGGCCAGGCCTCCCCGCAGCCTGCTCTCTAGGGTCTGAACTGCCTCCGGAGTGGGTTTTCTGTGGGGTTGCTGTTCCAGGTCTGGGCGGGACTGGGCTGGGCAATTCTTTACTCCGCGCTGGGGTGAGGAACTATTCCTAGTTAGTGCCAGTTCTGTCCCACCTCAGTCTCTCTGACACCCTCAAAGCTGCCCATGTGTTTACCAGTGTTCTCCGGGGGAGCAGTTGGCAAGAGTTCTTTCTGTAAAGATCCAGATAGTGACTATTTGGAGCTTTGCCAGATCAACTCTCTGCCTCTGGTGGTAGCACAAAAGCATCAGAGATGTGTGAACACGAGGTGCCAATAAAACTTTATTTATAAAAACTGAGGACAGACTGGAACTGTCCTGTGGAGGGTACTGTTAGAGCTACTCGGCAGGGAAAAGACAAGAAGGGCCACAGGGAGCCTCAGGACAGATAAGATCCTGGAAGGTGGAGCCGTCATTAAGAAAAACGACCTTTTCTGGGCCACGTCGGTCATCATCTCTTGTAACCAAGTCTCCAGGACCCTGTCGTATCAGTGAGACTATGTCACAACCCCCGATTACTCCGATAGCCAAAACATCCAGACCCTTACGAGGAGAGCTTTTGGGGGCTATTCAAAGGTTGATGAGCTGATTAAGGGGGTGGGAAATGGAGCCCAAAACACGGGGACTCAGTTTCCTTAAAAACCCCTGCTCTGAGCACTGCACCCTCCTCTCTTGGAGGTGGTCTATGCTGCTCCTAGGCTGTCAGTCAAAAGTCAAGAGGTGGGCTTGGGTGGGACTCTGGGACCTTCCCTGGGGCCCCAGTAAAAGTGGAGGGAAGGAGAGGCACACTGTCCCTTCTCTCCAAGGGGACCCACTCTCTCCCTTGAGCTCATCCCCTTTGTCCCTTTCCTGTCTCTTCTGATAAACTCATGCATGTCCCTCTGAGTCACAGGTCTGAAGTCTTTCTGGAATACTTGCAAACATGCGCTTGTTATCCCAGCAACCAGGGGGCTGAGGCAGGAGGATTGCAAGTCAGGGCCAGCCTCAGCTACTTGGCCAGGTCCTCAGCAATTTGGGAAGACCCTATCTCAAGAAATAAAAAAAGCTGGGGATGTGGTTCAGTGGTAAAGTGCCCCTAAATTAAATCCCCAGTTCAAAAAAGAATCAGGGTTTGAAGGGGAGCCTCCATGTTGCCTCCGTTTCCTGGAGGGTTGAGCTCTGTAATAGTACTTCAACACACCCATTCTAGGGATTGCAACATCACATGGAATTTCCAGGCTGTGGACGGAAAACACTGGCCAGAGAAACAAGATGGCCCTCCTAGACAGTGTTGGTAATTAGAAAACGTGGTTTCTTATGGAGAGAATGTCTTAGTCTGTTTGTGCTGCTGTAACAAAATACCCGAGATCTCCCAACACTGTTGCACTGGAAATGAAGTTTCCATGCATGGATTTTGGGGGACACATGGAGGGTGTAGTGGAGAAGGAAGAAGGAAGTGTCAAGATGGGTTTTGTTTTGAGACTCCTGCATATTAGTGTTCTCCAGAGAATGAGAACCGACAGAAGAGCTACGATACGTATCCACTGATGGATCAGTTTGTCTCTGTCTACATGTAGGTAGAGTGTGTGTGTGTGTGTAATGAAGAGTTGGCTTATGGTCATGGAGGCTGAGAAATCCTGCAGTCTGCTAACTACCTGCTGGACACGCAGGCCAGCCTATCACGAAATCCAGGCCAGGTCCCCGGGCCCGAGGACCAGGGTAGCCGATGTTGCAGAAGATGAAGTGGTTTCCCAAGGCCAGCTGTGAGGCAGGCAAGGGGGACAATTCTTCCTTCCCTGCCTTTCCTTCCACCTGGGCATTGGATGGTGCCCGCCCACTTTGGGGAGGACTGTGTACTGAGCCCATGGATTCAAATGCTAATCTCATCCTGAAACACTCTCACAGACACACCTGGGAAGTGTTTAACCCAGTAAATTGACTTTCTCTGATCCCGTCAAATTGACACAGAAGATTAACCATTAGCGCTCTGTACTTCTATTTTTAAGACTTAAGATATAATTTACATATGAATAATCCGCAATGCATAATCCAATTTGTATGTGATATTAAAATATACAAGTCTCACTGAATTCTGACAGAAATGTACCTGTGTGACCACCATCTCAGGCCTCCATGGCTCGCGCCCCCCACCCAGGAAGCATCTTGGGCCCCTCACCCAGCTAGGTCGTTCACTCTGATCGCTATCCCTGCAGAGGAGCTCTTCCGGCTCTTTGTGCGTTGGGATAGTACAGCTTCCACATTTCTGTGTCTTTAGCTTCCACATTTCTGTGTCTTCAGCTGTCTCATTAAAGAAAAGGCGGGCACCAGCAATAACACAGGAGAGACTGGCAGAAAGGCAGCCCCCTGCTCCTATGAGCCGGGCATTGCCTCTGATCTCATCATGGCGAAGTCTCCTCCAGAGCTGACCTGCGTCTGCTTGTATTTCAACTTAATTGTGTTCAGACTTCACGCACCATTTCCCGCTGACTTTTTATTTAACAATATGCCAGATGCATTCCCTTGTTTCCGTGGAATTACCTTAAGGATGGCTTCCTGTCTGTGTGAACTCCAGCCTGCTGATGTCCCTGACCCTACAGAGCCCCTTCCTGCCCTGGGGGGTGGTCTCCCATGTGTGTGCTCTCGGGGGCCAGTATCCAGGCTCGTACCTGGCTCTGTGCTGTGCGGCTCATCTGCCAAGTAGGGATCGTGACAGGTCTGCTGTGGTCTAAGTGTTCTTGTCCCCCAGTTCACACCTTGAAACCCCTTTGTCACCGTGGTGGTCTTAGGAGGTAGGCCTTCAGGAAGTTGGATTGTGATTAACCCTGAGGGTGGAGCTCTCACGAGTGGAATTAGTGTCTTCATAACAGAGGCCCTGGGCTCCTGCCTTGTCTCCTCTAGAAGGACACCATGCAGGAAGGCGTGGTCCACGAAGCAGGGGACTGACTCTCAGCAGACACCAGACCTGCTGGCCACTGGATTTTGGACTTCCAGCCTCCAAACTGTGAGGAAGAAATTCCTGCTGTTTGGAAGCCACCTGGTGCATGGTGTGTTGCTATAGCGGCCCAGATGGCCAGGAGGGTCCTGCTTGGTGGGGCTGTGGCTGGGGGTGAGTGAATTTCCCCACATGGAACACACAGGACTTCCGGCACATGTCACATGCTTTCCACGCTTGCTGTCATGGCCGCCCATCCAGGCTGCCCGTCCAGGCTGTTGTGGTTTTGGTGTGGACACTCAGCCAAGGCATGTCGAGGTCATGTGGGACACTGGGCTTTACTGGAAGAGCCGGGCAGAGGCTAGAGAGAGGCAGAGCTGGACTGCGGATTCTCTGAGAAGGAATCCCTGTGTTCCTGCCGGTTGGGCAGAAGAGGAGCTATGTGGTCCCCGTCGGCAGAATGGGGAATGTCATGGTGACCTTGTGGGTACGAGGAAGACCCCTGTGACCCCTCTCCCAAGGCTCAGAATGCCACCCCAGAGAGTAGACTGGGACCACTCTGAGGTCAAGTCCAGGGCCGCAGCCTGGTCTCCACTGCATGCAGGACACTCTCTGTATCCCCCACTATGGAGAGAGGAAGTGACTGATGTGTCAACCCTTCTGTTCACAGCCGGAGTTTTGAATTTTATTAACCGCTGTTCTCATTAGAGACACTTAGTACAACAGAAGCATTTTGTAAAAAGAACAATTGTGCACTTCCGCAGCATCAAACCCACCTGAATGGAAAGACAAACGGCGAAGTTCCCCAGTGAGTGTGACACTCACACACACACACACACACACACACACCCCGTCCTGAGACGGTCAGAATCTCATGTGTGTTCTGTTCTACCACCCACCTCCAAAATCACAAGAAAGTTAAAAAGAAGAAGTTTCAGAGGCTTCAGAAGCAGTTCAGCTCTGTGGAAAGCTCCTGGCCGTGGGGAGGGCTTTCCTGAGTCCCAGGAGGCAGAAGCCTGGTTGGAGGCCCCTGCCCCTGGTCAGCAGGCACGGCCAGGGCTGGCAGCAGGACCCTTCCACCTGCAGCTGCTCCAGCTGGCCGGGCCGCCCTGGTGGAGAAAGTCAGAGCCCCGGTGTCCTCTGTGCGAGACCTTCTCTCTCCTCTGTCTCCTGTAGCACCTGTAGGGGGATCATCACAATCTCTAATTAAATACATGGCAGCTGGAGAAAGAAGCATGTGTCTTAGCTCTGCCATCCTATAATACCCCCTAATCCTGAGAGTCCAAAGTATGAATTAATTATAACTTCCAAAGCCCAGGGAGCCAGCAGTGGGGAGGAGGGAGGGTGGGTGGGGCCATGAGCGGTGACGGCAGACGCTTGTGGGGAGGTGACAGCACCATTGTGACTTGGAAGAGGTCTCTTTAGGAGTTTCACAAGCTTGTACCTGTCTTCATTCATGTGAGTGTGTGTGTCCATGCATGTGTGTATCAGGGTGGGTGTGCGTGTGTGTGTGTGTGAGAGAGGTGTATGCATGTACATACATGTGTGCATGAGACATATATACTCTCATGTGTGTATGTGTGTGAGGCGATCCATGCCTACATGTGTGGGTTTGTGTGGATGTAATACATGTGTGTATGAGGTTGTGTGTACATGTAGACATGCATGGAGTGTGTACATGCATATATTTGAGAACATGTCTGTATGCATTGTGTGTATGACAGTGTGTGGGTGCATGTGTACCTGTGAACGAGGCTGTGTACACACACGTGTGTGTGAGGGAGTGCATGTATGCATATGTGTATAGGGAGTGTGTGCATTCATACCTTGTGTCTGAGCAACTGAGGAGGTGTGTGGATACATAAGTGTGTTTGTGAGTGTGTGCCTGATATCAGTGAGCACTCAAGAGTGTGCAAGATGTGTGTGTGGCTCTGTTTCCCGGAGCAAGGAGACTTAGAAAAGCTATCCGAGTTTCCCAGAGCTGTATACTATAAGAATTAGTGCTGGATCCAGACTCGGGTTTGTCTGGCCTCAGTCTGCATTCTGTATCGTAGAAAAACATAGCAAAACCTGAAACACCAAACAGGCTTGGCATTGTGTATTCAGGAGTGAGCTATTCAGCAAGCCTGGGACGTAGCTGATTGACCCACCCGCCCCCAGCTTGGTGTCCACTTAAGGAGATTGTTCTCTGGGGGAAAAAACAGAAGTAAAGGACAGTTGTCTCGGCTGCCCAAGGGGGTGTTTTACAAACAGCCAGATGACTACACCCACCATCTGGGTTTCCTGGGGCCTCCTCTGGGGCCGGGGAGTCCCCAGTGCACCAGAGACTTTAAGGATGACCCCCGCCCCTCCATGGAGCCTGCTTTCCTCTCTACACCAGCAAGTTGAGCGAGTGGTTTCTGACTCCCTTACACCTGGTTGTCATGGGCAGGCAATTTCAAATCCTGGAGCCCCAGTGTCGGGGTCTGTGAAAAGGCCTTGGGCAAGACCATCTATGAAGAATTGTGTGTGCTCTGTGGGAGTGGCATCTCTGCAAAGAGCTAGCGCTGTCCCTGTCCCTGCCGCTGGTCTCTTTGGAAGCTCCATGTGCACTAGATGGACAGTCCAGCCCTCAGGTGCTTCAGCCTCTAACCCCTGGCTGTGTGCAGGGGGCTGCAGGGGAGTCATAGGCCCGGCCCCCTCCTCCATTGGGCTGATCTGGACCTCCCCTACGGTGGCCTGTCAACCCTGATGAGCGCGTCCTCGGCCTGTGGCCTGCTTGCTGAGCACAGCTCTTGGCAGCGGTAGGCCACCTGTGCTGCCCCCGCTCTCCTGGCTGGCCTCCGAGAGGCAGCTCAGCCGTGTTTGTTTCTGTCTCTTCTTGTTTTGTCAACATGCTATTGAGGAGGAAATGCAAACCTGAGCCTTGATTAGACTTCTCCCTTGGTGCGGATTTACCCTGATTTTCAATTCAGCACTTTGGCGTAGGTGCTGGGGCGCAGGCTTCTTGCCTGAGAGGTCGGGGAAGCCAGAGGAGTGCTGGCCAGGATCCTGAAGCCAAATGTGGGCACAGGTGGTGTCACCTTTCTGAGAAAAGGTGGAGACCCCCTACCTGGCTCACTACTGAAGAGCAGTTCTCTGAGTCCATGCAGGGACACAGCAAGCTGCCAGGGATACGTGGGGGCTCCAGGCTGCTCACCTCAGTGGAAGGGGGTCCAGGTTTGAAGGGAGCCTGAATCTGAGTGTGCATGTGGGTATATGCTGTGTGCATGTGTGTGCATGCACGTGCAAGTACATCCATGCAGAGGAGCATGTGGTGTACGTGTGTATGCATGAGTGTGTGCATGTGTCTGCATGCCTGTGTGTGTGCCCGTGTGCACATGGGTGTAGGTGCCCATGCATGCATGTGCGTAAGTGTGCATGTACCTGCATACATGTGTGCGTAGTGTGTGTATGCATGTGTGTGTGCACACATACAGACTTCCTGGGAGATAAGGACCCAGGAATCTGGCGTTATCCTCACATTATCAGTCTGTGTGATCTCAGGTGAGCCCTTGAACCTCTCGGCTTCATTTCTTCTTCTGTGGGAGGGTTGATGGGTTAGATCAAGAAGCCATAGGGATACGGTGAGGTCAGCCTCAATCATGCGCTGCAAGTGCTGCATCACCTGCTGGGTATTTCAGACACCACCATACCCTAGGCACCGTGGACAGACCTGTCTCACCTGAGATGTGTCCGTGTGCGCCCATGCCACCGCCGTCAGACCTGTGTGCTGGAGGAGTCCCCCTGTCGGGCGGGTCAGGTGCTGTGTGGCAAGGCAGGCAGTGAGACAAGTTTGCCTGCTGATGGGGAGATCCAGCCCGAGGAGCCAGGCAGCCAGGCAGGAGGGGAGCCAAGCGGAGCACCCTAATGATGGCTTAAGAAACTTACAAATAAAGCTGAGATTCCTAATGTTTAATTTCAAGTGACTGAACATTAACATTTAATTAACTCCTAACGGCTAAACCAATATTAAATCCAGGTAGGACCAGTGGCATCTCTTACATATTAGCAATCGAGAAGCCACAATCCCCTCCTGGTGGCACTCTGTGAGATGGAACCTCCCCATGGTGTGGGTTCCCTATCCCACACCTGCGCTTTCCCTGAGGCACACGCCCATATGTCCTGGTTCATACCTGGCTCCACCCTTCTTAGCGGCTTTGGCAGAGCTCCTTAGATCATTGGAATCTTGGGTTCTTGCCTGGGAAGGGAGAAGCTCAACCTTGTTCCCATGGTCCTGAGGGTCAGCAGCAGTGCACCTGCAGTGCCCGGGACAAGACCTGACTCAGAGGTCGGGTGGGATTCTGCACCAGCCCCGTGGCCATCCTCTCTCCTTTGCAATGTGTCTAACCACACTGAGCTTCTTGGTCCCCACAAAGGACTGAGACCTGCTCCTTGGAACCTCTCCCTTCCAGTCTTCTAGCCGTTTCTCTTGCAAATCTCAGCTCAGGGGCAGCTCTGGGCCCCTGGGGACTTCAGGTGACTCCCTCAGGGCCTCCAGCTTTAGATATGTGGCTCTGTTCTCCCTTCTTTCCCTCCATGGGGCAGCCCCTGCTTCCTCCTCCTGCCTTCTGAAGCCGTTGGGGCTGGACCTCTCTTTTCATCCTCCAGTGAGTTCATTCCTTCATCACACCACCAGTGACAAGGGGACCCAGGTCACTGCTTGCCTCTGCAGCCCGCCTTTTCAAAGTCAAGGGTGCTAAAGTTGGCTTCCTACAGAGTGTCGGAGTGGTCCTGGGAGGGTCCTGCACATCAGCTTCCAGGGCATGGGGCAGAATTCTTTCTCCTGGTGATGGCATGGTGGGCCTTTGGTGAGCTGTCCCAGAGCGTCCCTATATTCTCAGGAACCAGAGTTGGGAACAGTGAACCCTAACACCAAGGGAGTCTCCTGCCTCTGGGGCTGGGTTCTGAAATGCAAAGATGTGGATGTGGAGGGAGTTGGACGCAGCCCACACAGGGTGGGATCTGAGACTTGGAAGAGGCAGATGACTCAGGGCACAGAGACAACCTATGCTGATCCATGGCCAAGGGCAGGGCATACGGATCGGGTTGGTCAGTCCCACATCAGGACCAGCGATGGAGTACCCTCTTCCCTGTAGGCCCTGGGACATGGAGGGATTGTGCATGATCCACGGCCTCGGAAGCGGCATATGGGTTCAGATACAGGAGGAAGGGGTGGTCGTACCACAGGGGAGAGTTCAAAGGTGGGCCAGGGTGAGGCAGTCTCAGGAGTGTCCAGGTGCCTGCTCCTGATGAAGATGAGGGTGATAGTGATGGTGAAATCAGCCGCTGGTGAGTGCTGATCATGCTGTGCTGAGTGCTGTACTTGCTATGCTCATTAGCTACCTTACCCTAAGGTGCTGATATTAGCCCCGCAGTCCACCGTCATCCCCTCTCCCAGCGTCTGCTGGTGGGTGACTGTGGGCACCCATTGTTCCCATGCACTGGGCGGGTCTCTGCCCTTCTGGACCTGGTCTTCCTCTGGACAGAGGCCGAGGCCTGCGAGCACCATCGGCACATTAAGTGGGGCTCCGTGGGGAAGTCTGTCTCACGGGCTGGGCCTCTGTAGGGAGGTTGGGGTGGGACCTCAGTGGTGGCTCACTGAGACCTGAAGGAGGAGCGGGAGCCGGCTTTCAGGAAGCCCGGGGAGGAACCCCCCTGCACCTCCCCTGGGGCCCTGGGGTTGGAGGTCATGTCATGTATCTCAGTGGGGCCGACTTGGGGGCAGGTGGCCCCAGCACAGTCTTGTCTGCAGCCAGATCCTGGACACTGGTGGGAGCACCCAGGCCTTACCCCGCCACTCTGTCCCTCCTCCTCTTGGTCACAATGGGCTTCAGGCACTTACAATGATGGGTTCTCCCGGTGGCTTAGCTCTGGGTTGTGGGGACCAATTGTGCCGAAGCACCCGCTTCCCTGGCTCACTGCTGAGCCCAGCCATAAGCCGATGCAGAAACCCCTAAATCCACTTAAGTGTTATTTACTTGAAATATTTGAAAGAGCCAGCTTGGCCCATCTTCAAATATTTTTCTAGCTAATCAAAGCCAGATTGCGGTCAGAGGCCATATCTAAATTTATTAGGAAAATTAATAGACCATTTAGATTTTATTGGAATTAAGCTAAAATACGATAAGCAGTCACACGGGCAGATAGTCATTAATTATTACACTGACCTGTGTGATGGGCTCCTGAGGAAACACTGACTTCTAGCTAAGTCACAGGCTTTAGGTCGGGGGGCAGACTCTGGGACACTATCCACACCCCACCTGCTTGAGGGTAATTGGATGGGACACAGTAGGAGAGGATTTCAGTAAATGTGGACCACTTTCTCTCCCATGGTAGTTATTGTGCACCTATTGTGTGCTAGACCCTGGGAATATATAAAGCACACAGCCTGGGTTTGCACCCTGGTTCCAGTACATAAATGCTTCGTGACTTTGGACATGTTGCTCACCCTCTCTTGAGTCTCCATTTCCTCACTGAAAAACAGATTAACAGGACTGACTGGGTTGTTGTGAAAGCCATACAAATGATGTACACGAAGTGATTGGTCCATAAGTGTTACTACGATTATTGTTGTCATTAGTAATGCTATAGATAAGACAATGAAGCACCTTATAGTACAGCCAACTGAAGGCCCGTCGACCTCTCCTCCCATAAATCCCTCAAGGGTCAGAGAAGGCTTCGTGGCAAAGATGTTGGAGCCCAGTTCCAAAGGGTGAAAGTGGCCCCCATGAGCAATTCCACAGTGGAGGCAAAGGCACAGAGACCTGAAACTAGTCGGCCACTCGTGGGACTTAGCGTAGTTAGTCCAGGTGGAGGGTACATGTTGTAGGTGACTGTCAGAGTGAGCAGAGGCGAAGCTGGGTGCTGCGTCTGGTTCACTTGCCCCAATACTCCTCTCCACCAAGTGTACGTGCTGCAGCCATGACACATGCAAGTGGCTCCTCTGTTTCCTTTTAAAAATTTCTTGTTAGTGTGGCCGGGGCTGTGGCTTAGCGGTAGCGCACTTGCCTGGCCTGTGTGAGGCACTGGGTTGGATTTTCAGCACTGCATATAAACAAATAAAGTAAAGGTCTCTCAACAAGTTAAAAAAAAAATCTTGTTAGGTCTTCTGTTTTGCCCTGTGAAGGCAGCAGGAGACTCTTAAGTGTTGCCTGAGTTAAAAACGATCATTGAGGGGTCTAAACTGTGAAGTCGCCCTTGAGCACCTGCTCCTCACGGGCGTGACACAAAGTCTCTCAGTGTCAGTGTGGGCATCACAACAGGTACAGACCACATCCTGTGTGGGGCAGGCCTGGCCCATGTCTAGCACTGCCCCTTGCTTCCCTGAGACTGAACCTCAGACTCTTTATCTGCAAAAGGGAGGTTCATAACAGTGACCCCAGAAGGCTATGGATAGAATCCTTAAAAAAAAAAAACAACTCAAAGTATATATAGATGTTTGTTCAAAGTTGTTCCCTCTACCTATTCAGGAAACATTAGTTCCCAGAATACAGTGTGGTATGTTTTATTTTTTAAATTAATTTTAAAAAGTAAGTGGGAGAGTCTTGCTATATATGGGTGTTCTGTTTCATATGCTAAATGTATACATCTGTCATCCAAAATGAATATGTATTTCTCCAAAGACACATAAGCAGCTTCCACTTCCCCTATTAAGCACACATTGGTCTATTCCAGGGGTGGTGTTTAAGGGGGTGTATGTCCCCTTGTGCACACTAGTGCCTCTCCAGGTCTCCTCGCGTGATGGATTCACCTATACGCATGTTTCTGTATTTGCTATGACGCCCCTAATTCACAGAATGTGCTGTGCCATTTCCCCTATTAAGTACACCTGTCTATCATGCAGGTAAGTGTAGGGGCACATCGTTAATGCTTTCACAGGGAGAAACATACAACCAGGAAGTAGACACAGGGACCTGGGGAAGAAGCCAGTTAATGCGGAGAAAGTAGGCAGTGCGCTGAGGACTGGGGCTGATGAACGCAGCGCTGCACAAGATGACTGATGGTCCGCAGGTGGAGCCAGGGGACCGGGCCTGTTACAGCAGCCACTGGGGCCAAAGGAAGCTGGTCACACTGTCCACCCCTCCCTGTGCGTAGCCCACACAATGGGGCCTCAGCCAGGCACCACGCGGTGGAGACCAACCTGGGTGGGGCCTGACAGGCAGGGCAGCCATGCCCTTGAGCCTGGCGGGGTGTGTGCAGAGAAGGGCTTTCTGCTGTAGGCTGACCGGAGCACCTCCTGTGGCCAGGGCACATGGCCAGGGACTCGCAGAATCAAGGACACAGCGTGCGCCATGAAGTGTCTGTGACTCGGGGCCCCGTGGTGGCCTGTGACTTGGTTTGAGTGACTTTAGGTGGTTCTTCCACCAGGGAGTTCCTGTCCTCGGTGCACCTCAGCTGATGGACAGGACCCCGAGGGGCCTGAGCAGGGAAGATGGGCAGCCTGACTCAGGCCGCACAGACAGGCCAGTGTCCATGCCGCAGGGGCAGGACCAGGGCCAGGGGCAGGGCCAGGGCCAGGGGCAGGGCAGGGGCAGGGGCAGGGCAGGGCCAGGGCCAGGGCCAGGGGCAGAGGCAGGGAGCCGTGCGCCCTGGCCTCCCACCAGGGCGGGACCTTCTGGCCCCGGGCTCCGCGAAGGCTGAAGGCACGGGGAGAGCCGCAGGCAGCCCCACCCCGAGCCCTGGGGTCACCGGGTCACCTATTTTGATAAAGACACAAATGAGTTAAAAATAGTTCCGGTCGGGGGCGTGGCCGGAAGCAGACCACCAGTTCCTGGGCGCACGTGGGACCGAGCCGCCGCCGCGGAGCCTTTTAATTAGACCCCGTTACCAGAACTCCCGACCCTGTGCGGCGCATTAATGTATTTTACTAATTATAAATGCAATTAAAAAGTACTGAAATAAAATTAGGCTGATCTATCTAATTTACATTAAGCACTTTCAAATTATGCAGATTTTAAAGTCTCTCTCTCTCTCTCTCTCTCTCTCTCTCTCTCTCTCTCTCTCTCTCTCTCTCTTTTCAATTTGGGTTTCAGGGTAAAATTGTCCGCATTAAAACAGCTGGAAAAAAAAAAAAAAAACAACTTGTAGGAAAACAAATTTCTTCTCTGTGATTATTCTCGGTGTGTGAGTTAATTTTCGAGGCTATAATATGCTTAGCTGGCGCTGGGCAGAGGCTCCCCAAACAGGGGACTTACGCGTCTGGAAGCAGGCGCCGTGGACAGGGGTTCCCGGGTGTGAGCGCAGTGTGGTTACTTGCGGGAATGAGGCTGAAGGGTAACCAGGCCAAGAATACCGAGGGTGGTCGCCCAACAGAGGAGCGCTGCGCAAAGGAACCACAGAGGAACCATCTGGTGGGGTTACCCAGCAACGCAGGGTTTGTTTGTTTGTTTGTTTGTTTATTTATTTATTTTACTCTTTATCCCTCGGCTGACAGGCAGAGAGAATGATCTTGGTGCCAAAATTATTGTCTAGCGTTATTAAAACTCAGAGCATTCCCTTTTGCTGGCTGAGGACTTTACCTGTGCCAAGGTGCTGAATATCCGCCGAGGCCACGAAGTGTAGGGACCTTGGAGCCTCGGTGGAGGGTCACCCCACCACCCTGGTCGTGTGCATTCCTGGTCCTCCTGGGGAGGGGACCCGGTTCAGCCTGGCTGTGCTGGAGGCTGTGTTCACCAGGAGGAGACCTTGGCAGGGCCTCCTTACAGATTCCATCGGCTCCGCAGGTTCCTTGGAAGCAGAGGTATAATGAGCTCTTCTCCCGGAGTTGCCTGTAAGCTCCTTAAAACGCTGCCAGTGCAGTTGAGCTCCCCCGGCTCCGTGCACTCAATTTTATTTGCAGCCCAAACTTTGCCCTTTAAGCTCCCCATCAATAGGCAGCCTACAGTAAATCCCCAAATTGGAGCCGTTGAGCTTGAGCAAGGAGAAGATTGGGAGGCCCTTTCCCTCTTCCCTGGCTCTCTTCTGGATGCTAAAGGGATGGATGGTTCCATTTGCAGCCAGGGAACTGGTCTCACCTGCTCCCACTCGGCAGCCAGGACCATCGCTGGGCTCCCCGTCATTTTGCAGAGGAGGCTTGTGCGACCCTTAGGCACTTGTAGGATGGCTGCAAGGGTCCTCATGTGCCAAGATCCACCATAGAGAGGTGATTCCTGGACCCTCCATCCTTTCAGCCTCCTCTGTCACTCAGGGTCACAGCGAGTGTCCCAAGATAGTGTGTTATTTAGGGGAAGAAGCTGGTCAGCACTTTCTCTCCAGGATGAACATGGCTGGCTCCATGCGGATAATCAGAGGCTAAGACACCACTAGACCCTGTGAGTGTCTCCTAGAAGGACCAGCCGATGGCGGGAATGGATTAGATGGTGTCACAGCCTCTCTCTCTCCACATCCTTCATTTTATCCCTCCCCCAACCCAAGCCCCCAAACCTAATAAGTGAGAACAAGAAGTCTAAGTGCTCATGTCCCTTTGCCACTCTGTGTGTCCACCACGTGAGTTCCCATCACCCTGTCAGTCCTGGGCTTGTCCCTTCTTGGACACCTATGATTTCATGAGAAATCTGGGTCTTGCTTGATGGACCCTTCCCTACTGGCTGTGGGGGAGAGATCAGTGGCAGGTGGTTTGGATTCCAGTCCCACTTCCCCGCAGGCCAGCTCTCGGGCCCTAGAAAGTCATCCAGGTTCACGGGGCTTCAGTCCCTCCTCTGCTCTGAGGACAGCGCTGCTCTCTTTAGGGCCACACGGAGCCTTAAAGCAGAGTGACGACCGCGCGGCACGGGCAGGGACCCAGAGTTCATTCTCCCACTTAAATCATCTCTCCCTGGGCATCCGTTAAGTCCGTGGTGAGACAGGGCTGACCTCATGAAGTGGTAGGATCCAGAGAGGACCCTGAGTGCCTGTGCTGTCAGGGGTACCGCATTCAGGCGTGTAGGGTGTAGATCAGGCTGAACGGGAGGCACCGTCCACCTGCCGGGCCCCTCTAGGATCTCATATCCTCCCTCCTCCGGGTGGCTGCAGAAAGCCTGCTCTTCCCTCTCTTGACCCTCTGCCTTCTGTCTTATAAATCCCACCTGCTATCAGTCTTCTGCCTATTTGCAGAGCCGGCTTTCTGCCTGGAAGGGCCTTGGCCATCCCCACTCATGTCCTCCCTTACTTGTTGAACTCCTACTCACCCTTCAAAACCCAGCTCAGAGATTTTCCCTGGAAGCTCCTGCCGCCACACCACACATGGCCAGCTACACCCACTCCTCCCGGTGTCCTACTCAAATGCAGCGACTGGAAGGAGGAAAGAGGACAAGAGAGCGAGGCAAGCACTCATGCATGGAGGGAGAGTTGGATGAATGGACAAGCCAACCAGTACGCGTGTGGACATGTCACCTTGGTTTAGGGGTGGCAGCTTTGTAGAGAGTTCCTGGGGTGATCCATGAGCTACGAGCTCTGAGGACAAATGAACATGTCAGTGTGACGCGGTCTAGGTCCACCCGCAAGGGAGCCCGGCCTCCATGTCCTGCCTGCCCGGTCAGTGCTGCCATGCCCAAAGCCTGATGACTTCCCATGGCCTTTCGGCCACTGGGGTCTGGACACCAGGGTTTTCTGTGGCTGTGGCTGCCCCTGCCCCCACATCCTGCCAGGCGCACCTCCCAGACGGGCATACTTAGCAGGTGTTCTCCCCACATTAATAACCAGAAGTGACACGTTCTAAATGAGGCCCGCCTTGTTGTGCAGGGCGGCTCTGATGGATATGCCGGGAACTGACGGCCCCTGAGAAATGTTTCTGCCATTCCCAGCACTTCTCTGACAGGTTTTTAATAGTCCCACTAAAACTGCAGCATATCGGGAAATTTTGTAATGAGGTGCAAAGGGCCGCTCCAACTCAGGGGCTCTGGGGTGGAAAAATACAGTTTGGGGAAGACTCACCTCCTCCCACAGTGGAGCTCCCAGAAGAAGCCCATCCAGGATCGGGGTTGGCCTGAAAGTGGGGGCGGTTTGGCCAAAGTGTGGCTTCGAGGAGGCCTGGGTGGGGTCGTGGCCACCACTAGGCAACAGTTCCCGTGAGCTACGAATGAAGCCCCGGGCTCACCCAGGAATGGAGCCCGGATTAAAATGCCAGATTAGAGAGGCAGAGGATGGATTCCTTTCTTGTTCATTTACTCAGGAAGTACTTATTTAGCTCCAGCTCATACATCACAAGGGTGAATTAGCTTCCAAAGTGCAAAGTTCTATAAACTAATGTCTGGCCTGGGGCTATGTATGTAAATGTGGATTCTGAGCCCCCTCCTCTCACCTCCAAGGTGAGACTATCAATGCCTGTTCTTCAGAACTGTATCTGAGGGCTGGAGATAAAAAGTGTAAGGATCAGCACGGGTCAGGTCCCTGCCAGAAGCCGATGACACACACAGATGGGGGAATTGAGAAGGGCTTAAAAATGGGATTATTTATCAAAGAGCCAAGGGACACACATAAGAAAAGGCCCAGCACCCTGGGGCTGGCAGGAGTGGGGAGCTGTGGCCACTCTAAGAAGGGGGGTTACCAGAACCCTGGGCGGTGGGACAGGTGGCCTGTGGTGGTGTGACCTTCAGCAAGGGCCAACCCCTGTTCCAGCAGAAGCCGTCAAGACAGGAGTAATCCTCTCTCTAGGCTTCTCCTGTCCTGGTGATGCCCCTGACCAAGCTCTGTGGGGAAGGGGACCCACCAATACGGTGCATACATGTCCACCTGTCAGGCTGCCCAGCAGGTGGAGAAGGCTGCAGTGTGGCTCCTGCAGGGACAGATGGGGGGGTCTGTCCAGCACAGGGCCAGGCTTTCAGTGAGGCAGTGAATGGCCATGACCGTGGTCTGAGGAGCTCACAGCCCCACAGGATCAAGGGGACGCCTGGTGTTATTCCCACATGAGGCAGTCTGGCCCCTGGTGTGTAAAAGCCGACCAGCCTCCCCTTATGGCCACCCAAGGGGAACAGATAAGAAAAGGTCCGGCACCCTGGGGCTGGCAACGTCCATTTGTGCTGCTATAACAAAATACCTGAGACTGGGTGATTTAGAGGGAACAGAAAGTTCTTTTTGTGTCATCTCAGGGATGCTTCTGGTGTCCGGAGTGGAACTTCCTGCGGCACCCTGGCTTGGTGGCAGGAGTGTAAAGGGAAAGACGGCTGGGGGCTGTGTCCTCACCTGACAGGAAAGATGAAGAGCAGAGAGGGCCAGAGCTCGTTCCTTCCGGCCTCTTATAGAACTAGTCCATGGTCACTTCCCCCAAGCTCCCCTCTGACCCTCACCTCTGTGGGGATTTAGCTTGAGCGTGAATATGGAGGGGCCGCCATCAAAGAGCAGAGTCGAGCAGGCGACAAACATCAGGCCCTCGCAGGGAATCCAGTACCCTGGCTTCATTAGGAAATTGGGTCCTTGCCAGGGACAGATGTGGAGAGATGGAGCTGGCAGTTCAGGAACCTGGTGAGACCTGGGGTCAAGTTTCCCTAATCAGTACGGAGGTGGCCGCTGGGTCCTTGACCTCAGCCTGGCTCGGCCCCCCGAGAGCCTCACGTCAGGCCTCCCCACGGAGGCCTCCTTTCTCAGCCTCATGGGGTCATTCTTCCAAGAGGTCAGCCTTTCCTGCCACAGGAGGGGCCGAAGCCCCAGGAAGAGATGAAAGAAGTGTCTTTCCAAAGCCAGGGGAAGCTGCACGTGTCTCTGCACTCCACCTGCAGGCCCCCGCCACGGCCCAGCAGGTGACCAGGCCTCATGCAGCCCACCCAGGTCCAAATCAGGGTCCTCGTCACTCTCTGGGCGATGGGCACGATCACTTACTTGCTCTGAGCCCCATGGTATCCCCTGGCAGGCAGACAGTGATGGGGTGGGCAGTGGGACCATCAGGACCACCTGCTCCTTCCCTTCCTGCGTCTGTGACATGGGCCACTTCCTCTTCAGCCTTTGGTTGGAAGCTGTAACCATCTAAGAATTTCTAGCATTTCCTTCACTGATGTGCAGTATCCTGGGGAGGCCATAGTGCTGGGACCCCCTGTGACCTGGCTTCCTCCCGGGTCATCTCAGAAAGCTCTCTGACCGTCACAGTGGAGCTGGGCTTCTGGGCTAATTCCACTCACTATTAAAATGGGTCATCACGGGGCACATTTGCACAACCAGGAAATCAATTGGGTGCAAACCAGCTTGCTAATAGGGCTCATTACAGCCTTGTTATAACTTAATGGCACAGGTAGCCTCACAAGTGTATGCCTAGGGTGAACAGAGAGAGAAGGGGTGTCTCAAAACAGGTATGCTTCCGGAATGCCTGGCTTCTGAAGGGGAGGGAGCCCGTAAGAGTTGAGCCCGACCAGCACCCCTCAGACTTGATCGCGTCGGCCAGCCGGGGCATCCTGCCGTGCAGACTCTTGTTGAGCTGCTCTGGGCTGGGGCTGGTGATTTTGCATCTCTCGGAGGCTGGTGTTGCTAGTCTGGACGATGCTTTGAGTTCTCTGGGGAGTAAGGAGCTGCACCACTCCACCCTTCCAGGGTGAGACCGGCCCAAGACAGAGCAGCCAGCCATAGCGCCACGCCTCAAACCTGTTGACAAACACCCTCTCTGGGCTTCTCCAACCCCTTTCTTTTCAGTCTCCCTCCATTTGCTCTGTCTCCTGAGCACCTACCAGGCCTGCAGGCGTTGCACCTGTGTCTTGGATGGGATGGGTTGTGCCGTAAGTCGGGACCTAGCCCCCAGTGTGTCAGGATGTGACCGTATTTGGAGAGAAGGTCTTTAAGGGGTAATTAAGTTAATACACAGTCACTGGCATGGCTGCTGATCCAAGATGACTTCTACCTTTATAAGAAGGGACGAGGACACAGAGGGAAGTCCGTGTGAGGACACAGGGACAAGACAACATCTAGAGCCAGGAAGAGCAGCCTCAGAAAAACCAGTCCTGATGACGCTCCATCCGGGACTTCTAGACTCCAGAAAAGACATTTTTTCTTTCCAAGTTGCCCAGTCGGAGGAGCAGACAGGTCTGCTCAGCTCTCGCACACCTCTACCTCTGCCCTGTGGTGTTGGTGGCACCTGTGACGGGACTCTCAGAGATGGATGACACCCTTGCTGGGTTGATCCAGCCCAGGGAACCCCGGGTCGGCCCTGCTCTTCTCCCTTCAGCATAGTTGAATGGAGTCCACAAGGATTTACCCCATATCCCCTCTCCCTGAGGGAGGCCTCCTGGACACCTTGTTCAATGCTGAGGCTCACTGTTGGTGTCTCCCTGAACTCTGTGTGTGTGTGTGCGTGTGCGCGTGTGCAAAAGGGGGTGGCCTTAAACAACCAGGTTGTGCTCAAGAGGGAGTCTTCTCTCCTTTAGGAAAAAACAACGTACTAAGGTATAATTTCACACCCAGAAAACTTCCCATACGCAAAAAGTAGAATTTGATCAGTATTGAAATCTGTGTAGACCCGCAAAATTGCCACCTCAGTCAAGATAATAAAAATACGCATTCCTCAAGGATTCTTTGAAATCTCCCAGCTCTTCCCACCTCCGCAGGCAACCAGTTCTGCTTTCCACCCTGTAGACTGGTTTGCGTTTTCTAGAATTTTATAAAACTGGAATCATATGGGATACACCATCTTAAATATTATTGAGATGTGTGTGACCTACTGTACTATTTATGTACTGGTCATGTGGGGTGCAGTGTGGTTAGTAAGTCATGGAGTTATGCAGTCATTACCACAGTCCTGTTTCAGCACTTGTCCATCACCCCAAACTACATTCACAGTCTTTGTGCCCTTACTTTCCAGCTCCCAGTAACTCCTGAAGTTCCAGGAAATGAGTGATCTGATATCTCAGTCTTTGATATCGAAGTCCTTTGCTGGACATTTCATGTAAATTGAGTTAAAAGGACTCAACAAGTATAGGCTCTTGAGTCTCACTATAGTGGTTTTCAGGGTCACCCAGGTGGTTGCACTTAATTGCATTTCATTTTTGATTGCTGAGTAGTAGTCCACATCTTGTTCATCCAAACACTGATGGGCCCTTGATTCATATCCAGTTCGGGGCCATTACGGCTAATGCTGATGTGAACGGCTGGGTACAAATCCCATGTCTATTGAATAAATGGTTAGGAGTAGAAGGCCTGGATTATTTATAGGTGATGTTTATCTTGCCTCACTGAGGCTGTAGTTCACTGAGTTCTACTCCTGGTTCTGTCCCCAGCATCTTGGGGAAAAAGAAAAAAGAAATTACTGTTTTCCAAAGAGGTTGAACCATTGTACATTTCCACCAGAAGCGTACAGAAGTCCTAACTCTTTACATAGTCAGCAACATTTGTTAGGGCCAGTGTTTTCAATTTTAGGCATTCTAATGGGGGGTGTATCCCTGTCTCTTCTGGCTTTGATTTGCATTTCTGTGATGACTAGTGATGTTGGACATACTGTACGTGGTCATTCACCAAGTACAGTATGCTCTTTGGTAAACTTTCCATTCAAAATTTTGCCCAATTTTTCATTTGGTTTATCAATTTTCTAACCATTTAGATGTGTTTATTGTGGGGAAATACAAAGGACATACACTCTACCATCTGAGCCATCTTTGAGCATACAGTCCATTTCATTGAGAACATTCACACTATTGTGCGACCGCCAGCACCATCCATCTGCAGAACCTCTTCATTACCTAACCCAAACTCCATAACCAAGAGGTAGTCACTGTTGATCACTCCTCCCCAACCCCCTGGCTACTGCTAACTTACTGCCTATTTCTATGTGATATATCCATCCAATAGAATATTATTCGGGCATAAAAAGAATGGAGCACTAATACAGGCTGCAGTGCGGATGACCTTGAGCACATTGTGCTCAGTGAAACAGAAGCAGGACTCAGAAGGCCACATGTTGTAGGAGTGCATTTCTATTAGATATCCAGATTAGGCACGTCTTGTCATTGAACTTAAGTGTTCTCTACATAACAGAGATCCTTTATCAGATATGTGGTGCGCAAATAGTTTCTCCACGTTGCAGAGTTTTAAATGAATCAATATGTCAAGTACTTGGCAGAGTATCTGTATTTTAGTCAGCTTCACGTTGCTGTAACCAAAAGACCCGACAAGAACAACAGGAGGAAGAGTTTATTTTGTCTTGGAGTTTCAGAGGTGTAGTCCATGGATAGCTGACTCCATGGCTCTTAACTTGAGATAAGGCAGAACCTCATGGTGGCAGGATATGGGGCGGGAAATCTGCTCAGTTCATGACATCTAAAAAGAAGAATAAGAAGGAGAGAGAGGTGCCAGAGACTAAATATAAACCCCAGAGGTACCTTCCCAGAGACCTACTTCTTCTAGCATACCCTGCCTGTCTACATTTACCACTCAGTTAATTCATTCAAGTGGATTAATCCACCAGTTAGGTTACAGCTCTCATCATGTAATCATTTCACCTCTGAAAATTCTTGCATTGTCTCACATGTGAGTTTTCAGGTAACATCTTATATCCAAACTATCACATGCTGCACCGGGCCCTCCAAACTCATGCCTATCTCAAAATCCAGAATACATTTAGCCCCTTTCCAAGAATCCCTATAATCCAGTGGTCCCAGGATTGCCAAAAGTCCAAGTCCAAAATCTCATCCAAGACTCAAGGCAAACTGTTAGCTGTGGCTCCCTGTAAAGATGAAAAGCAAGTTGTACATATCCAATATATAATGGCACATAGAAAACATTTCCATTCCAAAAGGGAGAAATCAGGGCAAAGAAAGAAGGGATGAGACAAAAGACCCAAATCAGCTGGACAAACAAGTCCTAAAGATCCATGTCCAGCATCTGGGGCCCATGGCATAGTGATGTTCTCTCCAAGGGGATTATCTATTTCCACCGCTATGGCCTTGCTGGTTGCAACCCACATGGCCTCTCTCTTTTTTTGATTCTGCTGAGTTACTGCAGCTTCCCTTGGCAGACATTCTATGTTACTGGCATCTCCTAATTGTGGGGAGCCTCAGTTTCCATCTCATATCTTTACATATTGTTCGCTCAGGGGTATTCCTCAGGGATTCTCACTCTGTTACACTTTGCCAGGCCTCCCAGGTCCTTCTTTGAAATCTCAGTGAAAACCTGCATGAGCCTCTATTCTAGCATCCTACATTTATTCAAAACCAGTACCACATGGACAACAATAAGATTTTCTACTATCTCAAGCCATAGCCTGGACTGCTAAGATCAAGGCTGCAGCAGCTTCTGAGTATTGTGAAACAACTTCCTAGGCTCCCCATGCAAACAGCATACCCCCATGGTCTGTCTCTTCAAAGTTTTTACTTTTATACCCTTAAGTCTGTGATGGGTGTGGTCTTGCCAATTCTGAGATGCCCTCAAGCCGTGTTTCCTGTTGTTTCTGTGTAAAGTACTTAGCATCTCTTTGGTGGCTATAACCTCTTCAATTACCACAACTTCCTTGGCCCCAGTTTTACTCACCCATTTATAGACAAATTGCAAGTCTTTCAAATCTTCTCCTCCTCTGCTGTTTGCTACCAAAAGCAGAGTACTAAATGCTACAGTAAACTTGGTTAGAAGCCACCAGCAATAGCCATGTCACCAACTGAATGCTGTACTGCCTTGAAGTTTTCTCCACAAGATCAATCAATACATCACCTTTAAATTCAACTTCATAGAAAGCAGCATGACACAGAAAAAATACAAATTCTTTGTCAGAATGTAACATGAATGACCTCTAACCCAACTTCCAATAGAGTTGTCCTCCTCTGAAACATTATGAGCCTAGTCTTTACTGTCCACAGTCCTACTGGCATTGTGGTATTCTGTGCTCCCACCATAATGGATCATTAAGCTCTGATAATACCATTTTAAGACTTCTCCAGCCTGTGTTCAGTTCACAGGAAGGAGGGGGGGGGGGTAGAAGGAGAGGATGGAGGTGCCAGGGACAAAATATAAACCCCAAGAGCACATCCCCAATGACCTCCTTCCTCTAGCCACACCATACCTGCCCACAGTTACCACCCAGTTGATCCATTCAAATGGGTTATCCACTGAATAGGTAACAGTTCTAATAATTTGATCATTTTACCTCTGAATGTTCATGCATTATCTCTCACATGACCTTTTGGGGGATACCTCATATCCAAACCACAATAGTTTGCATAGACCCAGAGGTTGATATTTATTAGCTATTATTGTTTTGCTATTTTCTGGATCCAATCTCACCGAGGATTTTAATGATTTATTATGACCTTGAATTCAGTAAAAGCCCTTCATATAGACTTGATGGTCCTCATTGTTGCCAGGAGACCCTGGCAATATGGCAGATGGAAGGCTAAGTTTGGCATGTGGTGGATGGAATGCTAGGATTGGCCCATGGCAGCTTCTCAACCAATTTTTGTTCCATAAAGTCTCATTTTAAGCAATTATGATAATGATGACAATTACATTAGTGATTATTAATGATTTCAATGACTAACCCTCCATCTCCAAGTTAACTAAGCTGAATTACTCTTGCCAGTGAGTACCTTTCTCTGCTCGCAATCCTCCCGAGGAAGAGCTGCAGCTCCCTAGCTGCTGCCCAAGTCCCTCGGCTGGCACTCATACACTGCCCCTTCTCAGCCTTCACCAGAGTCTCTTCAGCAGACTCCATTTCCTTGAATGCTGTTCCTAAGAAAAAGAGACAAAAGGTCGTATTCCCTCTGAAAACTTTGAATTTATATAAAAATCCCTCCTGCTCCCAAGACCCCCCTCCCAGGGACGCTGGCTTCCTCCCCTCTCCTTTGCTAGGCAGGTGGCACGTCATCCGTTTAGTTAATTGAGCCCTCCGTGAATTCCCATTGATGCCCGTCTCACTGATGAGGAAACCCCGGGCTCAGCGGCCACGGGACTTGCCCAGGCTCACCCAGGGATGCCGTGCTCGACTCCAGAGTCTGGCTTCTCTTCCCCTCCTCTTTGCTTTTATTTCTGGGCTACTTTCTGAACCTCAGTCACCTGTGGGTCTCCTTCCAATCCCCCCAGGCCCCTGTTGGAGGCACCCGTGGTCAGCCTCTGAACCATGTCCTGGGTATCTGAGGGTCCCTCATCTGCCTTGGGCCACATCTCCTGGTTGGACAAGGGGCAGCTTTGGTGACCAGGAGCCCAAGTCAGCATGACTGAGAATCGAGCCTAAGAAATGGGCGTTTGGTCACTAGTGGACTGAGAAGGGCCCAAAGTTCTGTTTAGACCCCACTCAGAGAGTCCGTCTCCCTCTCTAGGGGAGAGAAAAGAACAAAGTGGACCTTGTTCCAGGGAAGAATCCCTGGCAGTTCCCACAGAGGCAGAGAGACTCATTTTTCTTAGGTGTGCGAAGGTCTTCAAAGAGTGAGGTAATAGGTTTCTTTATTAAAAATTAATCTTCTTGTAAAACCATTGCAATACGATGCACTTTAATAAATCACCCCACGCTTTCCAACACATTTATTATCCCTTCTCGGGAAATCATGGAGTCCAGAGAAATCGGTGCCGCCGAGCGTCTTGCTGCCGGGCTCACTAATGAACTCGGATGGGGGCAGGGGCTGAGGCCACCTCGGGTCTGAAGTCCGCCAGGCGGAGTGGATATTGCACGGAATCACAGTTGGTTCAAGTCTGTCACAGCTCTCAGGCTTACGGCTTGGGCACCGCTGGGTCGAGAAGGGCCTGTAGGTGGGACAGCAGCTCTCCCTGGCCTTGCTGGGGCTGGGGGGTCTCCAGTTCCCACGGGGGGTGCTCTGGGATGACAAGGGGTATTGATCTTGATAGGCAAACGAGGACCACCACCCGCACAATGCTCCCAGAGGACGCTCTTCATCACCCGTCTCCACTTAGTCTACCTGATGCTTCGAGGGGCTGGCCTTTCTGAAGCAGGGGAGTACCCTTGTCCCCTCCCACTGTTCCTCAAAGCTCTAACCACAGCTCATCTAAGAAGCTGCCTAACTCCACTCCCTCTGGTTACAAAGCCTTCCCGGAGGCTTGGGTCTAATCAGTTGCAGCGACGCAGTTCTCTCTGCAGAAGCGGCGGGACCATCTCGTCCCCTTCACCAAGGGTGCCACCTGGCCCCAAAGCCCTGCCATTTGGGCTCCAAATCCACCTCTCATGAAAGAGGAACCTGCAGCTCCCGTCTGAAGCTCCTTTCTCAAGGACTTTTATCCCCGAGATCCAGGCTGAGAAAGATGCAGTCTGACCTCTGTGTCCTCCTCTTCCTTGGGGACCCAAAGAAAAGACGTCTCCTCCCCCAGCTCTGCTCTCCCTGTGCAGACAAGCGCCCCAGCAGGAGATCCGCCCACCCACCTGCCACAAATCCCACAAAGACAGACTCCACTTTCCATCTGGATTCAGCTGAGGATTCTCTTTCCTGTACGTGTCCCGCCCCCGTCACAGCCCAGTTTTCATCTGCTGTGCCCCCGGCACTTCCGGGAGCAGCCCCCCTCCCTGTTGTGATCACACGTGAGACAGGGCAGCCTGGGGTTGGGATCCGCGTCCTTCCTCTGACCCCCCACCCCCACCCCGCTGCCATGGCTGGCTAACTCCATAGCCCTGGGCCCCAGGTGAGGCAGAACCTCATGGTGGGGGACATGGAAGAGGGAAGGAGCTCTGGACATGGCCATCAGGGAGGGGAGGGAGGGAGAACGAGAGAGGGAGGGAGGGAGAGAGATAGACTCACCCCAAAGCCCACCCCGTGACCCACCTGCTCCAGCCACACCCTACCTGTCTGTAGAGCACCCAGTTAATGCACATCAATGGGTCCATCCACCCATCAGGTCAGAGCAGTCATAAGCCGGTCATTTCACCTGTGAACTTCCTCTCATTGTCTCACGCGTGGCTTCTGGAGGTCACATCATATCTCAACCATAACAGGAAGTTGCCCGGCCACTCCCCAGTTTCTCTGGCTTCCTCTCTGGTGACATAATTTCTCCCTCTCGCATGTTTTTTCTGTCATTTTGATGCTACCCACCATGATGTCTCCAGCACAGCCAAGCTGTCAGTGCTGTGCTCTGGAGCCCCCTGAACTCTGAGCCCCCAAAACCCTCTTATCTCTCTAAAGTGACTCAGCCTCAGGTATTTCATCACAGTAAACTGTTAAAATGCCTAATCCAAGGTGTAAGGAGCAGAGGTCAGACAATCATGGGTCGTATGGGCCAGTTTAAGAGTCTTAGTCTTTATGCTAAGAGCAGAAGGGTCTTTGTGGGGTTTTAAGTATAGGTAAAAAAGAAAATTTACATAACCACAATCCTCCCAGCTGATAGTGGCAACGTGTCTTGGGACAGGATCATCACCATTGTTGGTACTTTTACCTGTTGCTGGGCTCCTTCTGGGCCAGGCCATGGTTCTGAGGCTCTGAGCCGATGCTTCCAGGCTATCTGTGACATCCTGATTCCGCTTATGAGGACACTGAGGCTTGCAGAGGGGAAGGGACTTGCCTGCGAGGGAGAGCCTGGTTTCTGTTGTGTCCTGTTCCGCATGTGCCTCCTTAGGGGGCCCTCAGAGTCCATGTGTGACAGGACAGCATTGGGTGCTGTGTCCCCCCTGGGGGCAGGGGCATCTACAATGACCCAGGAGCCTTCTCCACTCCATGGACACCTCCACTGAGCCGGACACCCCGGCTTCCCCGGCTCTGGGCCCGTCCCTGCAGACACACCCACCTCTCGGCTGCAGTGCTCCAAGCCCACCTGCAGGTTTTCCTTGAACCATCTTCTCTTCATCAGTTTTGGAGGGAAAGCAGAGGATAAGTGAGGACTCATATTTTTGAAGGGCTGTTGGCACAGTGGGAAGAAAAGGGACAGTCCTGACCATGGGATCGAGGGACAGCCTCCGCACGTGACCAGGGATGGAGCCGGTCTCTGCTGCCTGCAGCTCAGCCTCCTCCCCGGGAGTCAGCTCCCCCGTTGGGTCCCACGGTGCCTCGCGGTGAAGAGGGCCACTGTCTCTCCCAGGCTCAGTCCACGGCCCTCCAGCCCCCAGACAGACCCCTCGGCTCATCCCTCCCGCGTTCCAACCACGCCGCGGGTGAGTCTCCCCTCAGTTCCCTCCTGAGTCCTCCTGAACCTGCTCTCCTTCTTTTGCTTCCTCCTTTGCTCGGCTCCTCCTCCACTTTCCGGCTCCCATGTCTTTATTTATTCCTGCTGCTGTAGCAAAATACCGGATGCCGGTGACAATGCACAGCACAAGTGTGTGGCTCACCGTTCTGCAGCCTGGAAGTCCCAGGTGACGGCCCTGGCAGATCTGGTGTCTGGTGAGGGCCCACCTCCTGGCAGGTGTCTTTTTACTGTCACCTCCCACGGCAGAGGAGTCAAATAAGCCTCTGGGGTCTCTCTTCGAGGGGCATTGATCCGCTTCACATGGGCTCAGCTCTCTGAGTCACTTCCTGTAGGCCCCACCTCCAAACGCCACCACTTTGGGGTCAGGACTTGAACCCACGGATTTTGGTGGAGACAGAACATTCAGATGGTAGCCCCCGGCACTTTAGCCATCTCTTCCTACGAGGCCCCTCTGTGTCCAGCCATGCTGTGCCTCTGCCCCAGAGTGGCCCTCGAGAAGCGTGAACATTGGCCACATCCCTCTTGGAAACTCCATAGAGTCTCCGCGTCACCTGCGGGAGGCCGTGCAGTCCCTGCACCTCCGCCTGCAGGGTTCTCTGTGGGCCAGATCGTCCCACCACAGCGCCATCTTCTCCCGTCCGCCCTCCTCGGCCACATGCTCACCAGCCGTCTCCTGTCAGCCTCCGCAGCACCTCCAGCCTCAGTCTCTGTTGGAGGCCCCATCCCTCCTCCCCTTCGGGGGTGAATTCCTGCACGTCCTTTAAAGCTCGGCTCTAACGTCCCCAACAAATATTTCCTAGCATTTTCTTGATGTGTCCTAGACAGGTCCTGGAGTCACAGAAGTGACTAATGAGTGCTCTCTGCAGTGAGGACCTGACCTCTGACCTTGAGTACCACCTCCTCTTTACCCAGTGCTCACCTCCTCTAGAGCAGGTTGGCCTTTGGGCTAATTTCTCTTAGAATGTCACCCCTTTGAAATAACTTGTTCAAGAGCCCGTGTCCTCCTCCAGACCAGGAGCTCAGGCGAGGAGCGATGACAGCCTGGACTCAGGTCACTGTCCCGGGGGCTCCCTGTGCGGGAATCCTGCTCCTGCACCTGGCTCCCTCTTTTGCCTGCACGGTTTCCCCAACTCGAGGCAGGGTGGCTGTTAACCCAGTGTTATCAGCGGTCAGCTCTCTGGCCACAGCTACCTATGTGGTCCCTTCTCTTGACCACTAGCCCGGAAGGTCTCCATCAGCTGTGCCTTCTGTCCCTTGCGTGGTGCTGAGCACAGATGTTGCCTGGAGGAATCTGCCTGTGGTATAAAGCCAAGAGTTGGAGAGTCCGGAGCACAGGGCTCCAGGAAGAGGGGGGGAGGCAGGCAGCCCCTAGCTGACCCTGCTCAGGAGGGGCCTTGTTCACCACCTGCCACCTTGCAGGAAAGGAGCACAGCCACCCTTTGTTCCCTAAGCCCAGTTCACTTCTTCTGGACCCCTCCTGTGAGCTCTCTGGTCCCTTGTCAGAGGGCACCAGCTTGGTGGGGAGGGGTGCTCTCCTGGCGGAAAGGTATGAAATCATTGCTCTGAAGACTGTCTCTGCACCCTCCTGAGTCATTGTGAAGTGACTCACTCTGGTGGCGTCTTGGGTCCTGTGCTCCCCCCGACTGGCAGGGGTTTAAGTGGATCAGACAGTTAAACCATCCAGTCTAGATCCAGCCCTCGCCTTGACAGCAATTTCTTAATCAGAGGAAACCTTGCTCTCTCCCCTTGGTTGACGCTTCTCCCAAACTCTGGCCCACCTATTTAAGGTGGTCCGCTTCCTGGTGCCCACCCGCGAGCCCACCTTCCCTGGGAGGACAGAAAGGACACTGGAGGCCTGTCCCTGCAAAGCCTAGGTAGGTAGAGGTCCCAGCATGTACTTTAGGGAGCAAGGTAGCCGGGTTCAGAATGCTCCAACCGCTTTCCACGAGAGGAGGGGTTCTCCTGGCCCCGCAGGTCCCTGCTGGTTCTAAGGACCAGGGAGGGATCCTCTGTGGTGACAGGTGAGGGAGAAGGGCTGTGCAGGAGGAAGAGGCTGCATCTCTCCTCCCCAAGGGTGTCACTCAGTGGCACAGAGATGGTCTGTCTCCCTCCCTGATGGGCAGAGCAAGTGCCAGGCAGCATCCCAGGTCCCAGAGCAAAGGCCACCCCCGTCTCCACTGGTCTCAGACAATCCAGGGCACATTCTCGGGGCCTTGCAGCACCCCCTCCGCTTGAGGGGGCTGCGGGGTGACCTCGGGCTGGTCAGCAGCTCTCCAGGGTGATTGACATATGCAATTTCTCTCCTCCTGTCTGGCAGAGGTGTAGAGGGAAAATTGGATGTTGTTGAATAATTGAAAATGAAAATCCCTCCGAATTGATTCCTATGAAAACAAGATTGAGTTCCACAATTAGGCGCCCACCTTCGCAGGGCATCTGAGGCCTCTGTCCTCCCAGGCTGTGGGCTCGGACGGTGCTGCCTCGGGGTCTTGGAGCAGCTGCTGGTGATGGAACGCAAAGCCAGCGGGTTCCCGAGGCCCTCGGCTCTTGCACAGGCTGGGCCGGGCGACGCAGCCTTCCACGCACTTCCCCAGGGGACCCCAGGGTCACTGCCTGAGGCCTGGGGTGGGCCCTGCCCCGCTGCTTCCTCACTGAGCGCTTCGGCAGGAAGGTCCCGCTGCGGTTGCTGACTTAGCCTTCCCCTCCGTGGCCCGTGGAGCGGGGCTGGGAGAGCGGAGGCATCGGCCACTCTGGTGGAGTGCCTGGACTCGGGGGCCAGGTTCACGCCCCAGCCCCCCCACGCGGGCTGAGACCTGTGGGTGTCCCTTCTTTACACGCAGTATGGTGATGCCAGCCAGCAGTGGAGGGGAGGCGTGGGTGACGCAGGACCCCTGCCCCAGGAGCCCGGCACTGCAGACCCCTCCACACCCAGCCCTTGGCCGAGCCCAGCTCCACACCTCTCCTGGGCGGTCAGCCCTTGCTAGAGCAGGGGGACATCATACCATAGGATGGGAGGAAAGATCTGGATCAGCTCCCGAGGTTTTACCTGGAGCTCAGGGATGGAGGTCAGGGGGTCTGTGAACTTGGATAGGAAAAACTACATCACTGTCTCTTGAAGGGCTGCATTTTATTTTCATGGTAAAAAAAAAACAGATAACATGAAACTTAGTGTATCGACCAACTCACTGTGGACTTCAAGGACCTTGAGTACGTTCACATTGTGCAGCCTTCACCCGCATCAGGTCCCAAAGCCTTTTTGTCACCCTGAATGGAAACCCACAGCCACTAAGCAGTCACTCGTGTCCCCTCCTTCCCTCTGCACCTTGCCCAACCTTGACCTGAAATCCACTGTGCTCCTCAAGTAGCAGGGCCTCTGCTTTGCCACCAGAGACGTCTCAGATACTTTCATGCCATGTTACTGCGTGACAACTACCTGGAAAGTCTTTTATGCTGGGAGTCGGCCAGTGTTTCTGTCCAGGGCCAGCTAGTTCTGGGTGTTTTGGCCCACACGGTCACCCTCCCAACTGCTCAGCTCTGCCATTTAGTGTGAAGGCAGCCACCGGCATGTTAAGCAAGTCGGGGGGCTGGTTTCAACAAAGCTTGGTTTCCAGAGCAGATGGGGGGCCATGTGGGCCGCAGGACGTGGCCTCCTGACCTCTGCTACAGGTTGGTCTCCACGTTGAGGTTCCTCGTAGCTAATGGACCTGCCGCTGGACGTGTTGTTAACATGTATGTTGCTCTGTCCCACGCTCCTGTATTTACAGTGAGCTCTCTTACGGTCCCACACGTTACTTACGTGTTCATAAATGAGGTTCTGGGAAGTGGCAGGTAGTGCTCGCCTGAATCCCAACGGGCTCCACTGAGGGAGCAGGCACAGAGGCCCTGTGAGCAGACGGTCACTGGCGACACTCCAGAGTGGCTGCCCGCTCTGCCTGCCACCTCCAGGACACAGTGCTCACTGCCTCCCGGGGAAGCCGTGTCTTTGTGGGCACCTCTGACTCCAAGGAAGTTCTTCCTCTGGTCTAGCCCCCGCTGTTTTCCTTTCCCATGTTGGTCACGGTTCCCGTTTCCTACTCCTTGGGGGGTACGGAGAGCAGCGTGCACGCCGCACTCACCCCAAGAGTG
The DNA here is from genome assembly GCF_047511675.1 of Marmota flaviventris. Lineage (NCBI taxonomy): Eukaryota > Metazoa > Chordata > Mammalia > Rodentia > Sciuridae > Marmota > Marmota flaviventris. The sequence goes on along the minus strand of NC_092516.1, from coordinate 4,523,227 downwards.
CTCCCCCTCTAGACCAAGAATCAACGTGCTTTTCCTGAAAAGGGCCAGGCGCTAACCTGACCACCCGCCTCATACCGTCTGGCTAAAGGACTTGACTCCCCTGTGGTGTGAAAGTGATCCCGCCGGTTACCCGTGACGAGTCCTGCTCCCTCGCACGTTGAAGTTTGAACGTTAGAGGAGCATGCCAAGGCAAGGATATAAGGAAGGGTTTAATTAAGAGGGGGAGAAGGTGGCCATAGTTGGCCATATTCTTGTGAATGCATGTCAGTGGGTCTGTATCGTTCTTTCTCCTTTCCCTCCACCATCCACTCATCTATCCATCCACCCACCTATCTATAGACCTATGTGCTCATCCACGCAACCACCCATCCATCAACCCGTTTATCCACCAACCCATTCATCCACCCATAATCCATCCAATCCACTGTCCATCCGCCTATCAATATACCTATCCATCCATCAACCCATCCATCCATCCATCCACCCACTCACCCATTCATCTACCTATAATCCATCCAATCCCCTGTCCATCCGCCTATCAATATACCTATCCATCCATCAACCCATCTGCCCATCCATCCATCCATCCACCCACTCACCCACTCACTCACCCATTCATCTACCTATAATCCATCCAATCCCCTGTCCATCCACCTATCAATATACCTATCCATCCATCAACCCATCTGCCCATCTGCCCATCAATCCACCCACCCACCCACCCACCCATCCATCCATCCATCCATCCATCAATACAATCATCTATCCACCCGACATCCATTCATCCTCTTTACCTGTTTATCGACCTATCCATCCACCCATTCATGTTCTGGAAAGAGTCATTTAAACCCACATATAAACAGTTTATAGTTACCACCCCTGGTAAGGCTAAGAGTGAATCAAGCAGAGTACTGACATATAATGGCAGGCAGGGTCGTGACCTGGGTAGGGTAATCAGACCTGAGAAAGTGACATCTTAGCCTAGAAATGAAAGATGGAACAGAGGCTGCCGTGTGCAGGTGGCAGTGGGGCACTTCAGCAGACGGTGGACTGAGGGGCCCTGGCAGGAAGCGTGTGGCACGTTGCAGGCTGCAGTGGGCACCAGGCAGCCAAGAGCATCGTGGTCTGCTGCCATGCTCCCGATGGCCCTCACGTTCCGACACGGCAGTGCTCATCCCATAGTTCCTGTGGCCGGGGGTCCCCAGGCAGCTGGGCAGGGTCCTGTGCTCAGGGTCTCCCGCAGGCTGCAGTCCAGGCACATGTGCTGTCTCTGCAGATACCTGGAGGCTCCCCTGGGGAAGGTCCTGCTTACAAGCCCTCTGGCCTCTGCCGTGTCCATCTCTCAGAGGCAAATCGGCAGGTCCAGCTCACCCTCGGGTGGGATCTCACACAGGCAAGGTGGGGAAGGGCTCGTGGGAGCCGTCTTGGAGGCTTCCCACCTCCCAGGGATTCTTGGGATGGACGAGGCAGACGGATCTTGCAGAGGTCAGCTGGCCCAGCCAGGAGCTCCAAGTTCTCCTGGCTGCTCTGGGGACTGCTGAGGGGCTCACGCAGGGGGGTGCCCTGATGGGCTGTTCACTTTCAGAGAGCATCTGGACGGCTGGGTAGAGGGAGGATTGAAGGGGACAGAGTCAGGAGAACCAGGAGGTGGCTGAAGTCACTGGGGAGGAAGCGGTGACTCCTCGGAGCGGCACAGGGGGCCGAGGGGAGGTGGAGGCAGAGCCCAGAGCCTGTGCAGGTGGCCGGCACGAGAGGATTCTGGTGACCCTGCTCTGCCTCCCCCACCTCTTCCTCACTCGGGTCGCCTCCCGTGGTCTCCCCAGGCTCCCGTGGGCCCTGTCGATCCGCTGTCCGTGGAGCTGGGCATTGACGCAGGAGAACAAAGACCTTGCTAATGCCGTAAACCCCGGATCCAATTTATTTGTTATTTCCACTCATTTGAAATGCACCTGTTACCCTGAAGGCCTTTCAGGGCCGTCAACTGCCACTGCAGAATCAAAGAGAGATTGGAACCTTTTGGAAAAACCCTCAGTTATTCAAAGAAGGGGGGAAAAAAGAAGAATAAGAAGACTTTCTTCCCCTCCGCTGACTTATTGGCCTAAGTGACCAGGTTCACAAAAGATCCCTGGGAGCAACTATCGGAGGCTCTTTACCTACCCCGGTTCTGGCTTCCGGTTCCTTCCTCTGCTCAATATATTCAAATGGCTTTGACATTTCATTGTAGGGTTTTTAAAACATCAAACTGACACTTTTCTTCAGGCGAGGATTGTCCGGCACACTCTCACGGGCTGGAAAGTTCACTCAGGAGCTGTCCCTGGTGTGGCCGCAGTTCAGGGTGTGATGGCAGAGGCTCGTGGAGCGCTGGCTGGAGACTGGTCAGCGGTTGAGGGCAGTCGCAGAGCCCGGCACACCTCACTCCAGGGAGCCTCGCCTGCGTCCCGCATCCCACGGTGATGTCAGAGCCCCGTTCCAGCCCCGAGGAGGCCGCCCGGCCATCTCACAGGCCTTCCGAAGCCCACGACCCCTGCACTTTCACACGTTTGCTCCTTTTTGTCTGTAGAATGAACAGGGCTCCGTGACGCCTCGGGGCTGTCCCAGAGCAGGGGATGAATAGGGTGTCAGGTAGGGCCAGGACTGTGCAGCTCTGGGGTGATGTTTGGGGATGTAGGGTGTGAGGGTCCGGACCCTGCGGGCCTGCTCTGGGAGGTGGGACCAGCTGACACACCGGAGAGGAGCCAGGACGGTGGTGAGCCAGGTCAGGTGGAGGCCTCCTCCGTGTCCCCGCTGCTGCTCTGTGTCCCCACCCCCACCACAGCTGCAGCACGCCCACAGGGCTCACAGCCGTGCCTGTCCCCCCATTTCCTCTCTCCCTGCCGTCCCCGTGGCGCTGACAGCCCTGGCCATCTTCTGCGAATAGTCCATGATCCTTGGCTGCCATCAGCCTGGTCCCCAGCTGCTCCGTCTGCCCCTGTGCACAAAGAGTTGGTACCTACACTCGGGTCTTGTCTGGGACGCCGTCTCCTCAGACCCTCCAGGACCACATACCCCTCTGTCAGATCCCCGGCCCCATTTCCTTTTTAGCCCTTACCACCATGTAAAATGACCGTGACGATATGCCCGTCGGCTGGGGTGACACTGGCTCCCCTTCCCCACTGGAACACAGACAGCTGCAGTGCTGTGAATGTGCGTGGCATCCATAAAGGTCCTCCTGTTAATGGCTTGGTTCCCAGGGTGATGGTGTGGACAGTCAGGAGGTGCAGCTCAGTGGAACGTCCTTAGCCACTGGGGGCATACCTGGAAAGGGACTGAGGGACCGGAGTCTCTTCTCTCTGCTTCGTGGCTCATGATATAAGCGGTTTTCTCTGACACGCACTCCCCGCCATTGCTATCCAGGGCCCAAAGCAAAGAGGCTGCCTGATCTCAGCCTGGCTCCTCCAGAACCATGAATCCAATAAAACTTTTCTCTTGGCAAGTTAATTTCCTTCAGGTATTTTGTTGTAGTAACACAACACTGACCGATGCAGACAACAACATGTGTTATATAATACACATGTAAGAAAGGAAGATGATGAAAGAAAGGAAGGTAAAGAGATGAATTCATAAGCCCCTTCAGATCAAGGACCCCGTGTTTGCGTCTTCTCTGTTTCATGCTTCTACAGCTTGGAATTGGGTCTGCCGGGAGGAAAGCTCTCTCCCTAGGTGACCAGGTGATTGAAAACTTGGGCGGGGGGCACTGCCTTAATCTTAGAGGGAAGCAGGTCATGTTGAAGGAAGACCCCTGCCAGTGTCAGTCTGTGATCCAGGACCCTGTGCTCAGGGCGCAGGACCCAGCCGAGGGCTCAGGGGAGAGCAGGGGAAGAGAACAGAACTGGGTGGCAAGGAGCGAGGTCACTGGGGTCAGGTGCACCCAGGAGGCCTAACAGGGAGGGTGAAGCTCAGCGGGTACAGGTGGCTCAGATCCCACCCTGGGCCCTCCTGAAAGGGGAGTTGAGGCAGTGAAACTCGTTCTTGACCAGCTAGTTCCAGACCCTATTGGCCAATGAACTGGGAAACCCTGCTCGCGGGCTGCTGTGGGGATCAGGCCGGGATGCTCAGCTGTCACGGGCACACAGAGTGTGGTGCACCTAGGCCTCGCGGCCCAGCTTCTGACTGGACCCTGGTGCATCTTACTAGGACTTTCCCAGGAGCTGTGAGCCCCGTGAGGGCAGGAGCCAGCTCACAGGCATTTCGTCCAACCTATGAAGCACCGGCGGCTGCGTCCCGGGGCACTGTGGAAGTAGCAGTCAGAGAAGGCTGGCTCTGCTCGGAGACCCCAGGGAGGAGGGTGCTCTGTGGCTGATCCTGCTGGGTGTCGAGTTCTGGAGAGCTGGCCACAGCAGGCAGGGGGGACGGCAGGGGGCTCTTGGAAGACTCGCTGCGGATGTTGAGCCTGAAGGCTCTTCACAGGTCATATGGGTCAGCCCCCTGCTGCAGAAATCCAAGGAAGCTGTTCTCCAGTGGCAGTTCAGGTCCTTTGGGGGCCACAGATGCTTTTGAGGACGGTGCTCCTGGACACATGAACACCATGTCACATGCAATCTCAGGACGTCCACAGACCTCTGGACACCAAGTGGGTGGGGTCCAAGGGTGCAGAGGGCCATCTTGTAGTTTTCTATTTTGAGGGTAGTGAGATGTTTGTAGAGGTTAGAAGGAAGGAAGGAAGGCAGGAAGGCCATCCCCCCCGCAACCCCCGTTAGAGTTGACTTTACTGATACAATGTTGCCAATTGACACACACTTAGGGGTCTCTTTTAATTGAAGGATGATTTGTGCTTCACCAATCCAGCATGAAGGGGTGTCTGATGTGGGTGACTCTCTTTCTCGTCTGAGAGGCAGCTCGGCTTTGTGCCCCCATCTCTCAGCTCCACCGGCCCCTCTTCCACCCAGCCCTGTCCAGGTGGTTGGGATTTTCACAGATTGGACTCCCTCGGTGTTGTGTTCGGGAGGGGAGGGAGCTCACACATACGCGGTTCTCTCCGCTGAGCTGTGCTGGAGGGGAATGCGGCCAGCACTGGTCTGGGCACCCTGCAGATTCACACAAAACTGGGAGGCCAAGAGTCCCCAGGGGATAGGACCCTTGTCACCGCGAAGCTGCCTCCGCAGTGCGCTGTCTGGGTCTGCAGCAGTGACTGCTCATTTGGGGGTGCGGTGCGCCGGGCCTTCTGTGAGAGCTGGTTCTTGAGAAAGGGGTGGCACACACAGAAGTGTAATGGGGCTCTAGGGACACGCAAGTCCCCTGGCCCAGCCTTGGCTGTCCATAAGGTCTTCCTAGGAGTAGGACAGCTGAGCTGAGCAGAGAGGAATGAGCAGGGGAGTGAGGGCCCCGAGGGCAAGCTGTGGCCACTGGCAGGGCAGCCGTGTGCCCAGCAGTGTGTGAGCAGGTGACAGCAGGGCTGGCTTGGGCAGCCTCAGGGCACTGGGTCAGCTTTGCCTGAGACAGTGTGGCACATGCTGAGGGTTGGGGAGCTCCTGTGGCTACAGGTCTGAATCAGTCAGTCCCTCTGTCATCAGACTCTGGGTGTCCAGACCCTGGCCAGCTGCCTTAGAAGGACCTGAGTCCAGGGCACCTCTGGACCTTTGGAGCGGGGCCCAGGAATCTGCACTCTGGGCACAGCGCCCTGTGTTTCTGCAGGATTCTGAGGCCGAGGGCCCCGCCCAGGCCCCACTTTGAGAAACCCTGGATCTGTCTTCCTCAAGGTTTTATGAGGAAAAGCGTCTCATTACCACCCCCATAAAACGTGTTTCCTGTCTCATCCGTTTTAGTTCTTGATTAAACCCAATTTGGCATGTCGTTATATCTGATTACTTATTCATCTTCTTCTCTAGTCTTCCTGTGGAGGACAATTGATTACAAGTCCCTTGAGGAGCCAGCCCAGAGGCCCCCCGGGCCACCAACAAGCTGTCCCAACAACGTCACCTGGCTGGGCCTCTCTCCTCACCCTGGGGGTGGCGGGGACATGGTGACATCTGGCGAGGACAAGGGTGCGTCAGGAGGCAGAGGCTGTTAGGAGGGCCCTGGGCCTCAAGTTCAGAACTCAGACTAGTCCCTGCCAGGAGTTAGAGTGCGCGGCAATCTAGCAAATTGTAGCTTGCAGCAGATGTTTAATTAGTCCCCAGGCTGCACAGCGGCGGCGGGCGGAGGGGGGGGACCGCTCGTCTGCCGCCGCCCCCACCGCCAAGGGGGATGTGGGCTCTGCAGCTGGGGCAAGGCCACGCCAGGGTCAGAGTAGTGGGGGAGAGACCTGGGGTGGACCTGGGGACACGCAAGGCCCGGGCGGGCCACAGCACCTCAGGCTTGGGGCAGAGGGACAGGGAGAGAATGCCACCCCAAGGCCCTCTGAAGGTGTCTGAGTGACCTACCCTCAGTGTCCCAGATGGAGTCCCTTGTCTGAACCTCTCCCTTGGTCCCCTGTTCAGTCCAGAGCACCGGGGTCCACCCTCTTCCTCAGGAGCCATCCCCGATTGGTCCTTGTTCTGCAGCCTGCCGTCCTCACATCGGCCCGGCCTGCCAGTCCCCCCATCCGAATCCACGCCTCCCTCCCGAGCCCGTCCCCAGCCCCTGAGGTGGTGACCTCCGGAGCTGGGCCCTCCTTTGCTGCAGGGGCTGTCCTGCGTGTTGTGGGGTGTCTGGGGCTTCCCCCTGGAAGGCAGTAGCACCCCTGTGCCCAGGTTGTCACAACCAGAGCGGGTGGTTGAGAACAGCTCCACGCTGCCCAGGCCACCTGCGTGTCCCCCAGGACCTCAGCCTCCCTTCCTGAGGAACCTCTGAGTCTCCAGTCTCCCTTGTCCAATGCGTCCTCCATTCCAAAGCCAGGCGTTGTTCCTGGTGGAAACTGGCCATGCGCTGTCCCCAAGTCATCTCCCAGGCCCTGCCCAGTGCAGAAGCCCCGTGTCCTGATGCAGTCTGGAGGCCTCCACTTGGAGGAGCCCTGTCCAGGCACTGACCTGCTGCCCACCACTGCTGCTAGCAGTGCCTCTGCTCCAAGTCCCCTGGACCCCTGTCCCCTTCCTGATGGCCCTTCCCACCCACCCCTCCTGTGCAGCCTTTGGACCAGCCTGTGTATTCCAGTCCCACCAGTAGTCTCCCTCCTTGATGACCCTCCTCCTGCTCCCTCTGGAGGAGACGCCTCAAGGGTGCAGCCCTGAAGGTCATCGAGCCTAAAGTCAAAGCTTTGCTCCTCTGCAGACTCTCATCCCACCCCAAACCCGGCTCAGACAGTGCCGCAAGCCTCGGTGCCTTGGTGGCCCCCAGCCCCTTCCTCCTGCGCCCAGCCCCACCAGTTGCCACCCACGCCTTGCCCTGGTGCAGGAGGAGGTGGAGAGACACCTTCTCAGGAGCGTGAGCAGGCGCGGTCAGAGCCTCTTAGTCCCTGAGGGTTGCTGGTCCTCGTAGGGTGAGGGTGGCACAGCAGAGCTCTCCAGCGCCTGCTTTCCTTCGAGAGCTACCCGAGGCCTCAGCCACAGAGCATCAGTAGTAATTGTGGGCCGCTGGCTTTCCCCTGCAGACTTCCCCGAGGGCTGGGTGCACGTAGGGTGGGTGCCTGGGTCAGTTTCCCTCTTTAGAAAGAGGCAAGGTAGATCCAGCCTTCAAGATCTCTGTGGGCTCTAGTCTGGGGCCGGTGGCCCACTTGTTCTGTGACGGTGGCGTGGTCACTTGATCTCTCTGGCCTTCCTTTCCTTGTCTGCAGAGTGGGAATGTGGCGGGTGACCCTCTGCAGTCCCTTCCGCTCTAACACTGGTGAGAACCAAGTCACAAAGCAAGTGCAGCCCCGCCCGCCTCCAAACCCAGGGCCCACAGGATAATGAACGCGCCCACCATGCTCACACCGTGTGCCCCAGGGAACCCCCGCACCCTCCTGCAAAGCGGCTTCTTGTTCCCACTTTACAGATGAGAAAAGGGAACCCCCGGCGGCGGTTAGTTTCCTTTCCCAGGGTGACTCAAGAGGGCCATTTCTCGGCTGGGCAAAGTTTGCAGCCCGAGAGACATTGGACAATTTCTGGAAACGTTTTGGGTGCTACAGCCAGGAATTTCCAGCCCTAAATTGCAAGGGTTCCGAGGATGAGAAGCCCTGAGACAGAGCTAGAAGCACATTTGACCCAGTGCCTGCAGAGTGTGTCCCCAACACCCGTTCGGGCTGCGAGTGCCCCGGTTCATGTCTCCACTTTCTGCTCAGTCCTTAGGAGGGAGAAAAAGCCTCACCCCAAATCCACAGAGAATCAAAACCGGAAATCTAATATTTCTGTAGGTCCCCAACTGGGTGGGAACTGACAGTTTTGTTAGGCACCTACTTTCTGCCGAGAGCTGTTTTCTGAGCTGTTGGCCGTGATTCTTTCAGCCCTGACCGTAGTCATTAAGTATCCCGTTGGCTTTATTTGGCCCTGATTCACCAGGTCGGGTCTTCCCATAAGCTCTCCCGGTTCATATATCCAGGGTTGCATCAACCTGAAGTCCCCAAACAGCAAATAACATACCTGGCTAACAGGAGTTTATCGATCACAGCTTACTTAACAAGACCAGAGTCAGGTGCTTCGGGGTTAGCTCCATAGCACTGAGAACCCACACTGGACTCCACAATTTTGCTTTACTACCCTCAGTGTAGTCACTTTCATTCACCTGTTTGTGGTGTCCCGGTTGCAAGATGGTTGCCACAGCTCCAGGCATCACAACCTCCTCCTATATTTCAAGGCAGGAAGTGGATAACTTAAAACTTTTACTTCTTGAGGCTCTTTTTATCAAAATAGTCGTTTTCTGAGAAGATGCCCCCACCAGTAGTCCCTCTCTTGCAGCTCATTGCCCAGGATCAATCTTGTGGCAACTCCAAGGGCTAACCAAGACAGAGGAGCCAAGGTAGGCTAGGGAGAAGGGGACTGAGAGTGGTCATCAGGTCTACCCCCCACGGTGTCCCCGAGACCCTCTGGACCCTGAGAAGGTGACCAAGGCTCTCACAGCCCATAGCTTCCAGTCCATTTAGTGTCTAACTTAGTTACACGGCCCCTCCCTGCTTCTTCACATCTGTGGTCAGCAAAGAGTCTCGAGGTGCCCCTGTGTATTAGGAACTGACCTGGACACTGTCACGGACCAGGTGACCCATACAGGATGTCTTTCAGGGATCCCAGCCTCGTGTCACCTCCCGCACGCCCCCGCAGCCCCGTCCTTACTTGAACCAGAGGCGGACATCTGCACAGCGGTGACTCAGACAGCACTTCTGAGGAGTCTGGAAGAACAAAGCCAGCCCCAGAGAGGCCACCCCCGCTGCCCGCGTCTGATGGCACGGACGAGGCTGGAGCCCGGGAAGCACTGCTTCCTGCCGGGGAGGAGAAAGTCCTAAAGTGGCCTTCATGTCCAGCGGTCTGGGGGTGTCCCGCCCTGCTCCTCCTCGCTCCTGTGCCTTCTGGGCACCAGGAGGGCCTGCTCCGTGTCCTCGCAGTGTTATCCGAGCACAGAGCCCTGAGGGAGAGGCCTCGTGGGGGAAGAGCTGTGGGCGCCATGTGGGCGGTATGATGGCCGAGGGAGGGGACTTGGGTTAGCTAGAGGGGAGGCCCGGGTCAGAGTTTCCCGGGTGGGTAAGGAGGAGAAGAGGGGGGGACCCTCTGGAGCCCACGGCTCAGTGTGGCCTGGGCTGTCCACCTGGGCGGAGGCACACTCCCCGTGGTGGCAGGGCCCCTCCAGGGTTGCTGAGAGGCACACCCGCTGCCCACGGAGCGGGGCCCTCAGAGGCTGCCTGCACGCAGGGCCGTGGGCCTCCTGGACTCCAGATTTCTGGGCGTCTTCCCAGCTCTCCACGGACACAGGACGCTCCTCCTCGAGCCTCTGACAGGAGCGCAGCCCCGCGACACCTTGCCGTCCCAGGGAGACGGATTTGCAAGTGCTGGGCCAGGGCTCACAGGCTCCATCCTGGGCATGTTGTCAATGTTTGGGCCTTTCTGAGCCCTGTGGTCTCCACAGGGACCTCTCAGCTCTGCCCTGGTGACATGAAACTGCCACAGACGTTATGTGGACGAGGGGCCGGGGGTGTCCACTAAGACTAGTTACAAAGGCAGTCGGTGGCCAGGGGTTGCAAGCCCTGGGCTGGAGAAGCCGGCCAGTCACCTTGCGTTTCAGGGACCTCAGGCAGGTGACAGCCTGTGGCTGAGCTGAGGCCTGATGTGAACCAGGCGAAGCAGTAACGTCCACCAGCGGTCCCCGGGCGTTGCACCACAGGCAGTCACCTCGGACACCATCTACAGCAGGCTCTGCGTCACCCGAGTCCTCCCCACAGCTGGAGAAATGGGGACCTGAGGAGGTGAAGTGACTTGCCCACCTTCAGTAGCCGAGAGGCACAGAGCCAGGATTTGACCCCACCTGGCTGCACCAGAGAACGCCCTCCTAACCTCCCAGCTGCGCCACTGCTCCTGTGACCTCCCATCAGAACTCCCATGGCCAGCGTCCCCTTCCCTGCGTCTTCCCTGGGAGAGCAAGGGTGCATCCGGGAGACGGGCTTCCTCTTCTTGTCCCTCCTGCAAAGGGCCACCAGGTACAGCAAATGAAAACCCAGGAGGCATTCTTATGGGGGAAGGTACAAATGAACTCCCACCACCAGGCGCTCAGAGACACAGCAGATACGTGCTCAGCATAAGTATGTCTCGTCTACCATTTGGGATATACTTAACGAGTGTGTGTATATATTGCTTGTATATATCAATATATACATTGTTACCTGTAAATTACATACAAATGTATCAGTAAATATGTGTACACACTGCATGGTGCATCCAAGATTAAAGTGTATGTGGATATTCTGTACTGGATCTGCCAACCAAACTTGCATAACTTCAGGAACCAGTGACCTCCCAGCCAACCCTCTGACCCCGTCCAGGGTTGATGTCATCTGGTTGTCACCTCAGCTTCGAGGGCCTCCTTTCTGCCCACAGACTACAAGAGTCAGAATGGATGTGTCTGTTTTGGAATTCACGTCTGCGTTTGTCTGGCCTGCTCTGCCACAAGCCGGGCATGCCAGGTCTGATTCGAAATCACAACTGCCGGGCCTCTGCAGGGGGCGGACACGGGTGCCCTCAGTACCTGGACCCACCCCCCCTTCCCTCCTGCCAAGGCCGCCCAGGCCCCTGCTGCCTGCATAGACACCTCTCCCCTCCAGAGTGGATTTCGCTGGTCAGTTCCCTGGAAAGAGCTCTCCAGAGTGACAAGGAAAGGAGCCACTGAGACCAAGCTCAGACTTGTCCAGGGGACCCTGTTTAGGAGGCACCCAGACGTGCTTACTGCACTGTTCTTGACGTGAGTGGGTGGGGAGGATCTTCCTGGGGAGGCGCTGGGGCCACCGTTGGAGAAGTCTCTCCTGCCCGAGCTGACTGAGCGGCTGCTGGAGGGGGCGCAGGGAAATCACAAAGCCCTCAACTTCTTTCCTATTTCGGTCCCTGGATGATGGTGGTAGGTAGCCACTCGCTCATTCACAGGCAAACATTTATTGAGCACCTATGACAGGCCACACACTGTGTGACTTCAGCCCCTACAGGCTCCTTGCAGGGGACATTCGTAGCCACATCCCCAATTTATTAACCAACATTTCCCCAGCCAAACTCAGGACATCCTGAGGTCAGCCTTCTCCCCCCAGGAACGGGGCAAGCGGACCTCTAGGCAAGTAATCAGACCAAAATGTGTGGGTCCTGCCCTGACGGCAGGGCTGGACTCCCTTCCTGGGTGCTTGCCAGGTCGCACTCCCTTCCCTCGCATTCAGAACACACGGAACCCAGCCATTCCTTGAACCCGGCTGCCGCCCTCATCCATCTCTCAGAGGTGGAAAGAACTGCCCAGCGCCACACAGATGACACCCAGACCCCAACCTGGGTCAGTCCCTCTCCAGAGCCCAGTCGCTGCCCCCTCTGCAGGTGCCCAGCAAACAGCAGCTCTGGGAGGCCTCAGAGTTGGGCTCTGCAGGCTGAACCATGGGGTTCTGCTATCAGGGAAGAGGCAGGAGAGCTTTCCCAGGAAGGAGACCTCCATATCTTGAAGGGGCAGCTTGCTCGGGCACTGAAGGGGGTGCAAGGGAGGAGGAGGCAGGACAGGACCCCAGGCCCTGCTGCAGGATGGTCTGGGGAGGGCTCCGTCTGTAGGCTCCAGCCCTGGGGCTCTGCGTGTCGACCAACAGGGCCTCGGAGCACCTTGCAAGTTCACAAAGGACCGTTAGTTACCCAGGATGTTATTTTTTTTCTCCCGTTCACTTGACTTAGAAATGTCAAACTTGGAAACAGCGCATGTATCAGAGCAGAACTGCCGGCGAGAAATAATGCTCGCTGCATTCCGAGAGCTGATTGGCAGGCTGATTATATATGCTGTTCTAAACAGCTCAGAATAGCATTTCCTATCCCACAGGAGTAAAGGATGGTCCCCAAGGTAATTGGCACTACATTATTGATAAAGGTGCTGGGCTGCGGACGGATAATGAATCCTCCTCCTCGGCGACATCTGGTCACCCCACCGAGCACTGGTGTTCACCTTGGGCATGCGTGTGGCTCCAGCCACAAAGATTCCTTCATTCACTGGCATCTTCAAAATGTAGTGCGCAAGGGATAGAGAAAGAGAAAAAATTAGCAACGTGTCGGCTTTGGAATATTTGTCCTGAATTAAAAAAAAAAAAAAAGACGGCTGTTCTCTTGTCCTTTCTCTGCCGTCTCAGAAATTGGATTAGTCATTATTAAACATTTTGAAGTGGAGTGAAAAGCGGGAGAAGATTCCAAGGGCACGTCGCGACTTTGATCTGAGCACAGCCGTCATTGTCGGAGGCCGCACAAAGGCAGTTTGAGTTGCGTATCGAGATCCCGGTAATTAGGGCCTCGTAATGACCCGTTCCGAAAAGAAACAGCTCCGCTCCTTATTTGCTGTTAAGAACACCAAGAGTTTATTTGCCGAGAATGGGGTTTAATTCAATTAGCAGAAATTGTGAGACACTCACAACACAAGGTATATTAGCCCAGAACTTGGTTTGTAATGAGACCCAGAAAGCATTTAGGGAAAGAAAAGCTAATTACCTAAGATTCTTTTTTTTTTTTTCCTTCAATAACACGGAGGGTTTAGTCCAAATTTCAGAGGCCTGCATTCCCAAATCCCTTAAGCTTTAATTAATGATCAACAGAGCAGAGGGGTACAGCACAGGACAGCAGAGCTTTGCCACAGTGCCAGAGCCAAAGGGGTTATTAACAAGCCCCACCCTCAGACAGCACTTGACAGTTTGCAAAGTGTTTCCACAACCATTATCCACTTTGAATATTCATGCCTCCTCCTTCTGGGCCTCTTCCCAGCCTGTCTTGAGTTTCAGATCACAGTTTGCGTGTCTGAGTGAGCGCAAGTCCTCAGCCGGCCTGGCCTTTGCTCTTGGAACCTGACGAGGGAAGGCATGGATTCAGCTCCCCCTGTGCCTGGGCCTGCCATAGTGACCTGGGACAGGGTTGCTGTTCAAAGTGGGAGCCACTGCCACATTGACTGCTGTTGTAAATTAACTAAAATTAAACAGGATTAAGAACCCAGTTCCTTAATTGCAGTAGGCACCTTTCGCCAGGTCAAAACCCCACGGGGGGATGGCACGGTTGCCGCCTACTCCTGTCATTCTGAGGGTGTGGAAGCCCAGTGCGGGCCAGAGTGGGCTGTGTGTCACAGAAGCCGGTGACCATGGCAGATGCTCCGTAGTGGCCTCTGTGACGGGGAGGGAGAAAGGGAGCCCAGACTCAGCTCCCCCTCCCTTCCCATTCCTGACAGGATGGGGAGGACGGGTGGAGGGTCATGTGTCCTGTTACCTCTGGGTTCTGACTCCGCGGAGTTACCGCCTGTGCCGTCTCTCTCAGGTATTTGTCACGCCCACCAGTGAGGGGGACCTCCCCCCCGCCTCGGCAGGTGGGGAGAAGGCCGGAGCAGGAGAGTGGTCCACCTGGGGCTGCAGGCCAGTGGACGACGGAGCTGTGCTGAGCCACCAAAGACCCAGCAGGTTGTTAGTGAAGGGCCGGGGACACCTGCAGTCCAGGTAGCCAGGGATGCTCAGGAAGAGGCACCTGGTCCCCAAAAGGGCTCCATAAGGTCCTCCCTGTGCTGCCTACCGCCCTGGGGACACAGATGTCCTTCAGAGCAGCTGTGGAAAAGGAAGGCCCAGCTGATGCCCTGACATGCACAGGAAGTGCTTCTTTAATGGCCAGGCAGACGTTTGGCCCAGGCTGCTCAGAGCTGCCCTGACAGAGGCATCAGAATGTCCCCAAGGCCTAGCCCTAAGAACCAGGGAGACGGGAGCCACTGAGTCCCTTCATCGCCTACCGCAGGGGATGGGGATCCTGAAATGGCCTGAGGAGGGCCGGGCTGTCCCCTAAAGGGTCACTGAAGGACTGACATTGAGTTTGGCGGCAGAGCAGGAGAAGCTGGTTAGAGGGAGGAACGTGTGGGTCAGGGAACACGTTGGCCTCCTCCTGGCAAGGACACGGCCATCAGGAGAAGCAGGAAGGACCCCGGGCCCACCTCCTGTTTTGGTGGCCTTGAGCAGACCCTGGAGACCCTCTCAGCCTCAGTGACCTCGTTTTTCTCTGGTCCTGGGGATGCACCAGGCGTCTCCAGCACTGAGCCACGCCCCCAGCCCTTTCACTTGTGTTTTTTTTTTTTTTTTTTTGAGACAGGGCCTGGCTAACTTGCTGAGGCTGACCTTGAACTTGCGTTTCTCCTGCTTCAGGCCCCCAGAGTAACTGGGGTAGATTATGGGAATGTGCCACTGTCCCCAGCCTCAGTTTCCTTATTTGTAATAAGTCTAAAGTGGATCCCGTCTGCCTCCCAGGGCTAACGTGCGTGGTCAGGCGTTCCAGGAGGGAGCGCCTGACTGCGGGAGGGTCAGCACTGCTTGGGAGGAAGGACGGGTGGACACTGGTTTTCAGGTCCCACCAAAGGGCAAGTTTTCCCTGGAGGGGGGTTCCAGGCCTGTGGGAGCTGGCCGTGTTCTGAGTTGGACCACGCTGGCGGATTCATTCATTTGTACTCCCTGAGACTCTCAGTACAGCTCTTTGATGCTCCAGGACCCTCCCACGGCCTCACTGGTCACTCCACTGGATACAATGGCCTCCTCTCAGGGCTGTCAGGGAGGTGGGTGAAATGAAGACCTGTATGCTGCTTGGCTCATCCTCAGTTCAGATTAGACACTACTCTAGCCATTAGCATCCCCACAAAATGACCTGTGACTGTCCTGGCCTGGTGCTGGATTAGGGAGATGCAAGAATTGACATTCCTGGTCTCCAAAGAGCTCACAGTCCAGTGCAATGGCTTGGACGTCCACCCAGGGTTAGAAAGCCTTCTGAGAAGCTGAGGCGCAAATAGGACTCCTGGTTGGGATCCCCCCAAACCCCACAAGCTTCAAGTGTCAGGGGAAGAGACTGGTCTCGTTTGGGACTGGCGGTGAACCAAGCCTGCAGCCTGGTGGTATCCCTGCTGCGACAGGTGAGCACAGGTTGCAGTCGGCATTGGTACGAGAGCAGGGCAGGCGTCCCGTAGCGGATAACACCTGTTAAAGATGGAAGAACAGGAGGATCGCTAAAATAAACTGGGCTGGGGGCAGGACAGGAGCCCCAGGCAGAGCCCAGAGAACGCAAGGCTGTTAGACGCCGTAGACCAGGGGACTGATGGAGAGAGGAGGTTTGTGCGGGCTCCCAGCCTTGGAGGTGCCAGTTTGGGGGGTTCATCTGGTGATGGCTTTGTGCTGGCAGAGTCCCAAACCTCTCCTGGTCTCTCTCCCTCTTCAGTCCTGAGGGTCCCACTCTGATGACCTTCCTGACCCTATTCACCTCCTAAAAGGCCACCTCTAAACACCATGGCCCAGTCAGGTTTCACCCCCTCAGTACTGCAGGAGACTCAAGGGATGACACTTGGGTCCTCGGTCGGTCTCCTGTCAGGAAAGGAGGGCGGGGTCCGCAGGAGTCTCCTTGGGGTCAAAGGTAAGGCCCCTGTGGTGCCTATTCCTGACTTTAGTGTCCTCCACGGAAGAGGTCCTCGACTTTAAGGACGTCTGAGGGTCCTGATTTCAGGGCTTATGTGGATTTCAAAGATGGTGGTCACACGTGTCCCTGAGGGGTGATCCAAATAGGAGATGCAAGGTTAGCAAAGTCACCGTGAGGCCCACGTTGACATGGGGATAGTCAGGACACAGGGTCCCTCCCTCAGCCAAGTCATTGGCCCTAACCACTTTCTTCTTTTTTCCTAAAAGTGTTGATCGTTATTAGAATCATCAGCACATATTGATTACCAGCCAACGGGCTTCACTTTGCTGTTTTCATACATGTGAGCACTGTGCATCGATCACCGTGACCCTGTCCGCTTTCAGTGGCCTCTGTCCCCACCAACATCCTTGTCTCAGGTGGGGTCCCCAGAGGCAGGGCACAAGGTGAGATCTGGGAAAGCGGCTGACATGGAGGTTCCCTAGGAACCCGTGGGGTGGGGCATCTGTCTCAGAGTGGTCCCGCCCCTGGGAGAATGCTGCCTCTGTTGAGAGGTGCCTGTGACCTTAGCTGGCACCTTTCCAGCCTGCCGCAAACGCGCTTCTTAGAGTCCCCGAAAGCCGTCCAGGAGAGCCAAGAGCTGGCGTGGGAATGGCCGCAGACGTGTGGGCACTGAGGATTGGCCTCCCGCCTCCGCAGAGAAACTGGTCTCTCCCTGGCTTCCCGCCATTCACTGCTCTCTAGGACAGGTCCAGTGGCCAAGGCCCTCTCTGCTTTCCATCTGATGTCCTCCGGGTGTGGCTGCCGGTGCAGGAGCAGCTGCCCAGCCGTCCTGCCCGGGGTGGCGCCTCCTCCCGCTGCCCGGCCCCTCCGCTCTGGAGCCCGGGCTCCTGTTTGTCGGGATGATTATTTATCAGCCTCCTGATGCACGGCTTCCCTGCTGCGCGTGTGATCTTGTGCGAGACCCTCTCCTCCTGCGTCTTTGGAACTCTGCGCAGCGCTGTCATTTGTTCCCGAGAAGTAAACACGCGCAGGCTTTTTGTTCCCCTCAAAGCCTGCTTGAAGCGACTCCCAGTGTAGCCCAGCAGGCGCCTGCTCCCAACTCAAACGGAATGTTATATATCGGATTTGTTTTCCTCCGCGGATCATCTGCTCACAGATGTTTGTCCTTTGGCTTGTTTCTTTTGCTAATTAATTTTTGATTAAGTTTTGAAACACCTTCTGTCTCCGCCAGTTCCAGCCACCCCAGGTAATCCTGCTTACTCTGAGCCCAGGCTGAGAGCCCGGCTCTCGATGGCTCTGCAGTCCCAGTGGCTAAGAGGGGCCAGGGGCTTCAATTAACTGGCTAAGTGGTCTTTTCCCTCTCATCGAGACAGGAGGGAAAGCTACTTCCACCTGAGTCAGGAACACGAATGAATCCAGGCAGCACTTGGAGGTGGTGGGTGGAGTAGAGGAAGAGACAGAGGCTGGGGATTACCTGCCAGGAAGGATTGGAGCCGGTGTTGTGAAACTTGTTAAGAACATGCTTGTGCACACACGCACACACATGCACACATGCACACACGCGCACACACTCATGCTCTTTGAACCAGGAACTTCACCCTTTGGAAGTATTTGCAGGAAGGAGAAAGAAGAAATGAACAAACCATCAATTGCTGGCATCTTGTGAGTGCAGTGCTGTGTTAGGCTCCTCAGTAAAGTACCAGCAGCAGCAGCTATGGAAGTAAAAACAGAAGGTCAGGGATGTGAGATGATGCGTCTTGCACTGCTCTGCACCAAGAACCTTCTGCACGCCTTGTGTGCCTTGCTGCATAATAAATAACCCTGTAGCACTGCCATTAGACAGCAGGTAAGCGACCTGAGGCAGGGTGGCAGGGTGGAGGTAAACTAGAGCCCAGCTCCAGAGCCTGACCTCGTTTCCTGCACCTGCCGTATCAGGAGGGCCCCAGGCCGCTGTCCTGTGAGGACCCCAGACTTGAGCTGCCAGGCAGAGAGACAGGTCTCTTACCACAGGAGAGGTGAGGGAAGTGACGTGTCAAAGGCTGTCCCCAGAGGCTCCTGTGTCCTCTGAGCCAAGCCGAGCTGCGGGCATCTGGGAACCTTCTAGGTTGGTGGTGACTGCCCTGTGCAGGAAGCACTGCAGGCCCCTTCCCACCCCTGGGCTTTGCACCCATCCCTCCCTGTTGCTTGTGGATTCACCCTCAGAAGTCACCCAGCCAGCCTGGACTACTGTGCCAGAGGCTCTCGAGATAGTAACTGCCCGGATGATGACCTGATTCTGGACTGTGCTTGACACCGGGCAGGGCGTATGTCAGGATGCACTCAGACAGGCCCTAGAGCCCCCAACCTAACCAGATGAGCTGCCATCCTGGGAGCAGGGCGAGCCCTTTACCTGTGTCCCTCAGACACTGTGCAGGAGGCTCCACTCGCCCAAGGAGCGCTTCCCAGGGCGGCCCCTCCCGGCACTCTCCACCCCTACCCCCCGTCCCTGCCTGTCCTCTCTGTGTCTTCCTTCCCACTGCCAACAGTGTCCTAAGATTGGCTGGTCCTGACAAGGAAGATGAAATACCCAAAGGTCGCCGGGCAGGACGAGGTAATCAGAAAAGCAAATGGTCACCAGCAGCCTGGGCCCCGCCAAGCAATCACCAAGTTCCTCCGCAATTTCCAGAGACACCAGGAGGGGGGACATAAATTATGTCATCGCCGCTGTCCAAGGTCCTGAGCACCCTTCCTAGGGTCCTTTTCATTTTGGGTCCATAAATACTGTGTGTCCTCAGAGGGGCGGGGAGACGAGGAGCTCAGCACTCTGTTGGCAGGTGCTTCCCGGGAAGGTGGGAGTGAGGGAGGAGCACGTCTCACCTGGGCTAGAGGTTCCGAATGCCCAGGGCATCAGCATCATGGTTCAGAGCGGGTCACACAGCTGTGACCAGAGGGACTGAATTCAAAGTGCCAGTCCTCCAAAGACCTGCTGTCCCAGCTAGGGCTAAGTCCCCTCGTTGATCAACAGTTTTTAAAATTTGGGAGCATCACATATAGGGTCGTGATGAGGTAATGTACAAAAGGTTACTAAAGCAGAGTGTTTCACACCTGTGCAATCACCAATGTTATCTTTTTAAATTATTAACTAGAGTGTAGACTGACCTTCCTGAGTCAGGGCAGCTCATCCCACCAAACCTCTGTGCATGCCCTGCCTTCTGTCAGGAGCTCCTGGGTCCTGGGTCAGGCAGTGTCCTGTAGGGGAAGAGTTGAGGTGTGAGTCCTGGTAAATGAATATTGAAGGAGGATTCCTCTCGGGGGAACCTGGGGTCCAGTTCCAGTACCACGGAAGAAAGAGGGAGGGAGGTCAGGGCCCAATAGCAGCTGAGCTGGATCCACTTAACAGACAGTTTAGGGTCAAAGTCATGGGGGTGGGCAGAGAGGCAGGACAGCATGCTAGCTAAGGCCAGCAGTTTTACAGTCTTACGATCAAGTCTTTAATCCGTTTGAATTGATATTTGAATGAAGCGTAACATCAGGGTCAGCTTTGCTCTTTTGCATATGGACATCCAGCTTTACCAGTGCCGTCTGCTGAAGATGGATCTTTCCCTGTGTGTGGTGTGTCCTCGGCATCCTGTGGAAGGCGGGTTGGCTGTAGGTGGGCATTGATTTAAATGTCCATATGCGGGTACCATATGGTTTGGGTTACTGTAGTTTCATAACCTATTTTGAAGCCAGGGAGTGTGATGTCCCAGTTTTGTTCTCCTGTTAAGATTGCTTTGACCATTTGGGGTCCTCTGTGGTTCCATAGAATTTTAGGATTGTTTCTTTTATCTCTCTAAAGAATGCCCTGGGCATTTTGGTAGGAACCACATTGAATTTGTGGATCACTTTGCATAGTATGGATTTTTTACTCATATATATTCTTCCAATTCATGAACACAAATGTCTTTTCATTTTTCTATGTCTTCTTAAATTTCCTTCGTCAACATGTTATAACTTTCAGCACACAAGTCTTCTCCATCTTTGGTTAAGTTCACTCTTGAGTATTTGATTCTGTTTGGATCTATTGTGGATGGAATTGCTTTACTAATTTCCTTTGTGGACAGTTTGTTGTTTGTACAGGAAACTAAGTGATACAACCATTGGGTAGAGGAGAAAATCATAAGTGAATTTAAAAGATATCTCAAGGCAAATGAAAATTAGACCAAAACATTCCCAAACTTGTAGGATGCAGGAAAAACCATAGTCAGTGGTAAAGAAATATCAATAAATATCTACTTTAAAAAACAAGAAAGGTCTCAAGTAACTTAGCATCTTACTGAAAGGAACTAGATAAATAACAACCAACTAAGCCCAAGGTCGGCAGAAGAAAGGAAAAACTTAAGATTGGAGCAGAAATTTTTTTTTTTTTTTTTAGAGAGAGAGAGAGAGAGAGGAGAGAGAGAGAGAGAACTTTTTAATATTTATTGTTTTAGTTTTCGGCGGACAAACATCTTTGTTTGTAAGTGGTGCTGAGGATCGAACCCGGGCCGCACGCATGCCAGGCGAGCGCGCTACCGCTTGAGCCACATCCCCAGCCCTGGAGCAGAAATTTTAAAATGGAAATTAGAAAAACAATATGAAAAGATAAAACTAAGAGCTTTAAAAAAAAAAAAGAATTCAGAAAACCAAGTCTTCCTTAGCTAGACTAAGAAAAAAAAAAAAAGACACCAATAAAAGCAGAAATGAGAAAGGAGACATTACAACAGACGTTCAGAAGTGAGAAGAATCAGGAATAAATGTTCCAAACAACTATACTCCGACCAGCTGGTAACCCAGAGGGAACGGATAGTCTGGGAAGCATGTCGTCTACCAAAACTGAAGAAGCAGGAGGTCCACACCCGCTAATGTAACAGGTCAGGGTCCAGTGGACAAAGGCCTCCCAGCAAAGAAAAGCCAGGACCAGGTGCCTCATGAGGGAATTGTCCCAGCCCTGGAGGAGGAGGCTGATGTCAAGGTGTGCCTCGACCCTGACCGGCTGTGCTACCTAGCGTACGCTCTTCTCCTGCCCTTACTGCGGTGTCTTTAAACTGGAGGTCATCGAGGGATGGAACTCCAGGGTGGTCCTGAACTTGCCATGAGTTTCTGCAGGATTTTTTGGCCATGGCACTGGCAACATCTAGGGACGGACATCATTTGCTGCTGTGGGGATCTGTCCTGCGCGTGGTAGGATGTCTGCTGTCATTCCTGGCCCAGATCCACCTGATGACAGGAGGGAACCTCCGCGCCAGTTATGACAACTAGAAATGTCTCCGGATATTGCCAAAGTCCCTGGTGGCGGTGGGGTTCTCTGGCTGAGAACCACTGAGCTGCTACCCATAAAGCCCTTGACTAAATCCTGAGATATTCTAAACACTCAAACTGGGCTGTCACGGTCACCGTGTCAGCATCAGCCATATCGTGAATCACAGTGTGCATTAGTGACGTCAATGCTTGTTTGGGTTAAAAAAAAATACCTCAAATTTCAGTCCTTTAACAATAAAGGTCATTCTTTGCTTCCTTGTGAGCCCATTACGGGGTTCCTGGGGGTCTGACAGCCTTCTGTGGGGTGATTCGGGGGACAGGCTCCTTCTGCTTTGCAGAGTCCCCCCCTCTCAGTGGGCAGAGGCCTCCATCCAGAAATGCATAGGTGACACATGGCTTCTGCAGCTGCCTGGCCCACCTTGCCATTGGTCACATGCCGTTGGTAATAACTAGCCACGCGGTGCCATCTAGGTCTAGAGAAGCCCGGGAGCTGGTCCCTGACTGGGTGGCTGTTTCCCAGTGGCAACTCCTTCCATTGGTCAGGAGCACACCTCTCTAGTGGACAGTCATCTCTGCTGTCCATTATCAAGAGCAGCCGGCATTTCCAGACACTCGCTTCCCTCCCTGCGTAGCCTTCATGTTGCGATGTCCACTTACTGCTGTTGCTGGCTTCTTGAAGGAAATGGAGCTCTTTTTAAAAAGGAGATGTGATGCTGGACAGCCAAGAAGGACCAGTGTGAAATTCTTAGCCTGCACCATGGGTCATAGATGGAGCCCGACACCTTCTCCCCAGCATCCACGCCCCAGGCCAGTGTCCTCTCCAAACTCTACCCATTCCTCTCTGGGACTCATGCCCTGCCACCTCTCCCAGAGCTGTGTGCATTTCCACAGAGGACGCGGAGAGGTCAGAGTGACCGCTGTTTGGCCTAAGGGAAAGCGCCTCCAGTTATGGTTTCTAGGCACTGTACCTGCGGAGGAGGAAGGTCCTGGGGAACTCCAGGTCTGTTTCCATAGCAACTCACATTTTACCAGTAGGGTTTGCAAAAGGAGGTCTGCTACATCTAGGACCCCACCCCGCGCTTCCCCCCACCTGGGGCTGATGGCAAAGAGGGAAAGGCACAGGACTGGGTGGATCCCCCCCTGGCCCACATCTCCACTCTGGCTTTTATGACTTATGTTGCCTGGGAAAGTTTTCTAAGCTTGGGGCCCTTAATTTCCATAGCATTGATGAAGTGCTGCCTCCCTGCAGGCTCCGAGGACTGAGAGCATAAATAAAGCCCACGCACAGTGCCTGGCAGGAAGTGCACGGAGCTTTGGTCAGTCTCTCATCTCTTTGCTTTGAGCTCTTTGGAGTCACACAGCCCAGCTTTGCCCTGGGACAGTCCCTCGGGGAAGATAGCATGAGGACAATGCATAGACTCTTTGCAAGGACCAGTAGGAACTAAGCAATGTCTAGACAGTTGCATCTTAGAGAAAACTTGGGAAGAAGAAAAAAAGAGAAAGTAAAATATCCAATTTTACCTTCTAAAGAAATGCTCTTCTTTAAAATATATTTCCTTCCCACATTTCTTCTTTGCATGCCTTAATACCATCAAGATCAATGATGTCATTTGTATTGTTTGTTTTTTTAATAGAAGCATTTTCCTATGCTATTTCAGACTTGGCTCCACCATCTCTTTAGTGACTCTGGGACAGTCCATGCAATAGGGATGAGTATAAGGAACAAATCCCCTATTGCTGCACAACTAGGTTGTTTTTTGTTTACATTTTCCATTACAAAAGAAATGACAAAACATCCATTTTTGCCAGCAGCCCTCTGCTATATTTGTAAAAAATATGTAGGACAGACTCCCAGGAGCAGAGGTACTGGGACAAAGGATGGAGGGTTTGCGAGGACCTTTAACCACATTTTCAGATTGCTGAGCTAAATTTGAAAACAGAACCTTCTTAAACGTTTTTTTTTTTTTTTAAACCTTACATCGTTGCTTCAAAAAGTATCGAGGCCACCAGGGAGGAAACCCCACAACACGGCCGCCATCTTCTCTAAGATTCCGGGGTCCAGCAGAAGGGGGCACGGGCAGGCCTGGCATCCGCTTCTCACTCAGGCAAGCCTCGTTCCTCCTCGTAATTAAGCTTCAGATAATGTTTGCAATCTCCTGGTGTTTTGCAGCAGGTGTCAGGGTGACTGATGGCCTCGTCACAGCTCAGACTCCCATCAGCCCAGGCTGTAACCACCTTAACCTTCCCTAACACACCAACTTCAAGGACAGCCCCAGGCTGGGGTGAGGGCTCCCTGCCTGCACCTGCCCCTGCGGTTCTGCCATCCTTCTCCTTGCCCCCCCACCCCCCGCATCTTGGTCCCCTTTCAGCATCATCTGCGAGATAGACCTAGGACAGTTGTTCAGCACCATAAGTAAAACTATTCTTAGGTTACAAGCTGCCAGAATTTTGAAGCAAGTGCATGTAAATATTTCATCTCTGACAAGTGAGAGTTATTAAGAGAAACCTTGTGCGCTTTCGAGAAGAATTTTAAGAGACATGTATTCATTGGACGTGTCTGGAGCCTACAGAACTGGGTGGGGGTGGAGGTGGGAGATGACTCTCCTCCATGAATGGGCTCTTTCCTTTTTTACATTTACATCTCCTTAAGATGTGGGATGAGTTCTGGCAGCTCTGGCTGGATCCAAGTCCTGGGCTAGAGTGGAGGAGAGGGAGGAGGGAGACGGGGAAGCTGGCTGCTTTCAGAAATACTCCTCAGGGTGGACTGTTCACTAATAGCTCCCTGAAATAAAATGGGGAGCATACTTTGGGCACCAGAGATTGCCAGTGCTATCACAGTGACACCCACAAAGTGACTGAAGCCACCGTCGGCCCCTGTCCATCGGCAGCTCCAGGCCAGACTTTCTCATTGAATCCCCACAAAAAATGCAGAGAAAAAGAGATTTTTGTATCCATTTCCAAATGAGGAAACTGAGGCTCAGAGAGGCGAGGGAACCGGGCCATGTGGCTGTGCACGGGGGCTCACAGGAGCTGGAGAGAGGACTTGGAAAACTGAGGTGTTTCTAACTCCAGGGCAACTCACGTGCATTTCGCCGACTGGAGATCAGGGTGAGGGCTGGGAAAGCCTCCCCTTGACGGCAGATAAAGGTGACCATGTGTGGACATGCACAAGGAAGAGCGTGGGCATGCGTGGTTGTGTAAGTGGAAGATAAAACTCTCTGCTTACTGTGCACGGGGGACCAGGCCAAGTGCTCGGAGTGTATTATTTTGCTCGATGCTTACAAAGAATCTTGTAAAATATATATATAAGTCCTATTTTACAAACATCAAATTATAGACGTAGCGAGGTTAAGTACCTTTGTTTGGTTGTTATAATTGGATCTGGAATATCTCCCGAAGGCTCGTGTGTGGAAGGCTTGGTCCCCAGCTGGTGGCACTCCCTGGTGGAAGAAGAAGGTCACTGGAGGTGTGTCCTTGAAGGTTATATCCTGTCCCTGGCCTCTTCTCCCCCCGCCAATTCCTCCAATGCCATGAGGTGAGCAGCTTTGTTCTGCCACATGCTTCCTGCCTCCCCACAGTCCCACAGGGATGGGCCAAGTGACTCTGGACTCAAACCTCTGAAATTGTGAGCCACAATAAATATTTCCTTCTGGAAGCTGATTTTCTCAGGTCTTTTGTCAGAGCAACAAAAAACTATCATGGTGGTGATCTATTTTAGTATAATTAGTGCTCAAGAACCCAGTGACTGCTGATGATACCCAAGTGTGTGGGTTAGGGGGAGACTTGCTGGGCGGGTTGATGGCGCTGTTATGGTGGCACTTGGTTAGCAAATGGGCTGCCTGGGTGGTTCGAGGTCCCTGACACATTGGCCAGCAAAGCTGGAAGGTCAAACTCCACTAGGGCTGCTTCAAAGTGCCTAGATGTGACCTCTTCAGTGTGTGTGTCTCAGAAGAGCTGGATTTCAGACATTGCAGCTCCAGGTGCCCTAGGAGACGGCCACTGACGCTGCCAGTCTTTCAAGGTGGCATGGCCTCCCATCTGCTGCAACCTGTTGGCCAAGGTTGGGATGGTTGGAGCCATCTCAGATGCAGGGGTTTGGGACATAGGCCACACTTCCTGATGGGAAAACTACCAGAGACTTCATGGCCACTTTTATTTCTCTACACACCCACAAGGACCTATCTAGAAAATGGTGGAGATGGTTTTGAAACTGGGAGGGACTTGGCTCTGGGGCCTGGCTTCTCGTTACTGAGACCACTGTGGACCACTGGAGAGGCTGCTGCTCACCATTCGAGAGAGCGCTGGTTCAACAGCACTGCGGCGGGGCGGGGCCACACGGTTCCCAGAGGAGTGGACTCTCAGAGCAGGGCAGCGTCCTCCTTAGAGTCCCCAGCTTCCGAGCGGCAGGAGCCCCACTAATCTTCTGCTTCTCCGCTGTGGCTCTGGTGGCTCCAGGGCATGACGTTTATACCAGTGCCAACAGCCCAGAGCTCCCGTCAGCCAAGCAACGGGTAAACTCTGTTGGATGAAGAATTTCATCCAGGCAGGTCCCTTGGGTCAAGGTGTAGAGGGGATGGGAAATAAAGCCTTTCCTGTGACCTTAAAATGAATCTAGGACCCAAAGTTGAAGAGAGAAATGTGCCTAACATCTCTTACATTTGAAAGAGAGGACCCCCCAAATGGGGTTCAGATGCCTCCTCGGGGTTCTTTGAGGGGACAGTCCAGCTCTGCCATTGCCAGCACCCCCCAAGTGTGCTTCAGCAGAAGATCAGAGAGGATTCGGGGAAAGAGTGAGCAACGAGGAGTCATGGTTCAGTGGCTGCCCCTGTCAAACTGAAGCAAAGCTGAGCGCCAGGGGACCCCTTACAGACACAGGGGAACCAGCAGCGGGGTGCTCAGGTATGCGTGCCACTTCTACGCTGACCACCCTCCAGGTGTCTTTGAGCATAGGGAGAAGAAAGGGAGCACGTGAGGAATATGGTGGCTCCAGCCTCTGCCTTGCTCCCGTCTCTTGTAGCAGGTGAGGACCTGGGCGTTTCCCCAGGGCTCAAAGGACACCACGGAAGAGCTGGGTTTGAACCCTGCAGCTGGTGCAGCCAAGGAGACCCGCTTGAAGGTGAGGGGACCTCAGCAGCAAGAGCCAGTGGGTTATGCCACCAGAATGTTGCCTCCAGGGAGAGGAGGAGTTGGAGCAGAAGATTGTCCAACAGAGAACCGTGGATCTCGGGCAAGGAAGGGCACGGTGGGGTGGGGCGGCCAGGCCTCCAGCTCTGTCCACCAAACCGCCTTCTCCTCAACCTACAGCGCGACTGCGTGGCCCACCCCCCGTGGCCTTAGAGATGGCCGTGTGACTCAGCTCTGGTCACAGAAAGTGAGCTGAAGCCTAGTGCATGCTGCCCCTGGATCTGGTGCTTAGGGACCATCACTCGTGTCCTCCACGCGGTCTCCTCCCTTTGGGTTGGCCGAGATGAAGGAGACTGTGCAGACCTTGGAAGCAACATACTGAAGGTGGAAGGAGCCTTTCCAACCCGGGTCCCTGCATGACCCTGTGGAGGAGGGCCACCACCTAAAGTGATCTCCTGCCTTGGACTCTTAAGTGAGCAAGAAATGAACGTCCGTGGTGTTGATCCATCATTCATTTGGGTCTTTCACTTCAGCTTAGATATAACTGACAGATACAGGACACCTTCACCCCCAGGACTCCCCCAAATCCACCTGTACCCCCCCAAAACGCACCAGCATTTGGATGCCTTTCATGAAGAAGACACCTATGGCCGTCGGAATCAGCCTGGCCGTCAGCCCGGATGGCAGATGAGTTCATGGGTTCCATGCTCAGGCAGAGAGAATTTGGCCCTTTCTCCCAGATCCATCATCTTGACCAAATGGCAGCGCTGTTAGAACCGTGAAACCCAAGGACCATGCATTCCCCCGTCAGTGCCTCTGGTGGAAGCCTGGCCAGAGCAGGGGTGCAGCCTTAGATGGTACGTGAGCTGGAAGAGTGGCACTTGGCTGGAGCATGTGGGCTGAGCTTCCCAGGCCTGACAGAGGCAGGGAAGCTGTCCAGGTCTTTGTGGGGTGTGGGAAGCCGGGGGCAGCCTCCCTGGTGGAAGAGAGGGGCTCCTGTTTGTGCAGCCCACGCTGTCCACATGCTGGTTCCGTCAGAGCCACAGAGCCGCCGACCTGGCAGAGATCACTGTAGACCTCGTGGTGTGGGGAGTTCACAGTTTCATCCGAGTGGTCGACTTTCCATAGAGGAAATAGCCTGAATACTGCCGCAGGAGGGCTGTCCCCATGGGCCCCTACCGGGAATGTCTGCTTGAGTGGCCCATGACCTCACAGGTGGGGGTTCCCTGTCAGCACCGTGGTGTCCCTGGCCGCCGGGGAGGGGAATCTGAAGGCCCCACTGGGGCGCTGACGGAGGGAGGTCAGTGTTATCGAGTCCTCCCCAGGGGGGCACTTGCCGCAGCCTGGGCCAAGCCATGGGGACCCGGATGTGAGTCCTGGAGGAGAGGAAGGGGGCAGAGGACACTCGCCAGTCCACGAGATGGGATGGGTAACCTCCGGCTAAGGAACAGGAAACGGCCACCAGGGTCTGGATTGGGGCTGGGAGGGGGCTGCGCAGAGAGCTGGGTCCCGCCAGAACCAGAGACACCCCTCCCTCGCCAGAGAAGCAGTGGAAGCCCTTGGATCCGGATCAGGACCCTTCCCAGGGAGCTCCATCCATGGCGAGCTAATACCTTCTCCTGTGTTCTTTGGCCCTTTCACGTCGTTTCTGACCTGTGCCACCAAAAGAGTCATGTCCACCACAACTGTGCACGTCAGAGTAGCACCCCAACCACCCAGCACAGAGACTCCAGGCCACAGAGGGCCTCGTCGGAGCAGTGGGGCCTCGGGTGGGGGTGTTTGGGCCTCTCAGACTCAGCTGTGCAGGGAAGCCCGGTGGCTACAACCGGTCAGGGCCCGGCATCTACGAGTTGGTGGCAGTCTCCACTGAGTGGGCAGAACCTGCCTGGGCATCTGACTCGGGTTCAAACATGGCTTCTGACCCTCCCTGGTGTGGCCGCAGGAGAGGTGCTTCACGTCCCCAGCCTCAGTTTCCCCTTCTGAAAAGTGGCTGTGGAGTCCGCTGCAGAGGCTGAGGCGAGAGTGGAAAAGGAGTCGGCACCTTGAGTTCCCGGCAGAGGGAGGGGGACAGACCTACTGTGGGGGTTTCACACGCACGCTCACACGCTCGTGGAAAAACTGGAGGAGAGGCCAGGGGATGATTAAAGCGATGCGGAATAGCGGGAACAAGGCTTTAAAGTGGGTCCTGCCGGGAGTTTCCTGTGTCCCTCTGCGCCCTGTGCCGGTCCACAGAATGGCCCGCCTCAAACAGGGCTTTAATCATATCAGCCCCCTACGGGAAGGTCTCTGATGGCTGCTGCGCTGGCAAGATAAAAGCCAAACGCTGTCGTCTGGTGCCGGCGGCCCTTAAAGAGCCCTCACTCATCCGGCTGGCCTCTGCAGTCCATTCCAGCTTGACCAGCGTGCCCTCCAGCCCCAGCGGGGTGCAGACAAGCCCCGAGTCTGAGGGTGCACGTTCCTGCCTAGACTCCGAGCCGTGGGCATGGAAGTGAGTACCTGAAACCAGCGTAACGGTGCCCAAGAATGCAGGGAGGAGAGGTTCCCAGCTGCCCAGAGCGACCTCAGCCCGTGCCACCCTTCACTTTCCATGTATTTCTCCAGCATGTGGAATAGTGAACCATAAATGAAGTGGGACCGCAAGCCCTACCACTCCCTGTTGCATTCCTGCCCGGCTTATCCTCTGTCCTGTGTCGCCTTATACAAACGGGTGAGAAAGTTCTTTTCAGTTTCCTCTTCAATGGGGGGGGGGGGTGTGGATGAAAAAGAACAACATGGTGACATTTCTGTGCAGAGCTTTATGTTTATTGCATTTTGAATTTATGTTTAATTTGACAAATGGATACATTCTGTAAGTGAAGTTTCAAACAATTCATAAAAGGGGAACGTTCCCCGTGACTGTTCTTAACACACGGAATCCCAGTGGAGTTCCGGCTGCCCCTCACGGGTAAAGCTGTTGTCAGTTTGGAGCGCATCCTCCTGCACGTTTTTCAGACATGGAAGTGTGTGGAAAGAATAGATCCAGCCTTGAGTTGTGCCTTCCATTTGCATCTTTCTTTTTCATCAACAACGTGCGCTGTGGCGTTTTTAACGTCGGGACATTAGGATCCTTCCTACGCGGCATTCATGTTTTGTGATACAGACGCATTGTAATCAGTTTTGCTTAAAGGATCATAAACTGAAAGTCCAACTCCGTCACATTTGGCCTACTTGTGGGTTTTGTTTGCCTGCATCCCTATTTTGCCTGTTAAATCTGGAAGGTGAATAGCCTTTGCTGGAGCAGGCGATCTCTAGCCTCTCGGAGGCCTCCACTCCCAGCTGTGAGGCCCAACTCTGGATTTCCCTGCTCTAGTTCTGTTTTTCTTCATGAGCTGGTATCGCGGACAGCGGTGTGCTGAGAGCTGGCATGTGGGCGAGGGGATAAAGGGACTGTGCGGCGTAGACTACACAAAGGCAGCGCACACTAGGACCACGGAGCGGAGGGAGGTCAGATGAGGACGGTGTCGCCCGCGTGCTGGGTGAAGCAGAGGACAGAGTCATGCTAAGGCTTGCAGCTGTTGGCATCCTACTCATCCCTCGCCCACTCGCGGGTCTCAGCACGGAAATGCGCACACCCACACGCGCACCTGCCCGTGCGTGCGCGTGCCTCCGTAACACCCAAGGTGGTGCGATCAAGGCATCTTCCTGTACTTTAAGGATGTGGCCGAGGCTGGAATATCAACTGCGCTCCCAGTGCCGGCCCTGAACGGGCTTCAGAGAGCAAAGGGAAGGAAGGCTCCGGCTCTGATGGTGGTTACGCCTCGCCGTGTTTTTCCAGGGCCAGCTCCTGGATTCATGACTTGGCAGGCCTTCTGCCGTGGCTAATGGACTCTCCCGGTGGAGGTCCCTCTGAAGGATGGCCCCTGGTTTAGGAAGCTAATGATGCATGAAAGCTGCTCAGTGGGTAGCAGGCTCTGCTGAGCCCCGTCTGGGGCTCATGGCTCAGGGGAAGATGGGTCTGGTTTCTTGAGGTTGAGCCCGTGCAGGCCGCAGGGCCGGTCAGCTATCTCAGGAAGCCATGCCTCCTTCAGCACTTTGCTGCATCCCCAGCCCTGAGTGATGTTGGTCCGTATCTTAGAGACCTTCGTGGGCCCTAGGAAAATACCATGGACTGGTGGCTTAAACAGAGGGGTCTGCGTGTGCTGGTTCCGGAGGCTGGACGTCCCAGACCAGGAGCCAGCCGAGTAGCTGTCTGGTGAACACTCAACTTGGGGGCAGATGACCACCTTCTCTCTGGGTCTTCCCATGGCCTTTCCTTGGCGTGTCTTGGGTGGAAAATGCAGAAGCAGTGCTCCTCTTTTCTCTTGCTCTACCGGCACCGACTCCACAACAAGAGCCCCCTCCTCCAGACCTCATCTAAGCGTACCTACTTCCCAAGGCCCCATCTCCAAACACCATCACCCTGGGGTCAGGGCTTCACCTTACAAGTCGGGAGAATGTTATTCAGTGCGTGACAGTCCTATTTTCCGATTAGAAGACACGGCTGCGGTGGCCCAAGTCAACAGGGAGTGTTGCAGGGTCGAAACCTGCTTAGGAGGGATCGGAAAGAAATGTTGCTTGTAGCCTGCAGACCCAGGAGGGGTGGTGTCGGAATCAGACCCTCTGAAACAGGGTGGGGGACAGCACGTCTGTGGGCCTCTGCCTTGGAGTCCAGTCTAGTTTCCGTCTCTTAATAACTTGCATATCTGGGAAATCTCCCTAACTTTCCTAAGCCCCATGTCCCCTGCCATGAATAGGGGATAATAAAACTTGCTCTGGGGATTAAATGAGACAAATAAAAAATGTAAAGGACTTGGCCCAGTGCCTGGCACAATCCTTTCTTTCACAATATTTTGAGGCATTTTGCAAACATAAGGCCTCTGTTGTTGCCGTACTTGCAACTTCTCATAACACTGACTTGAAACTTAAAGGGAGAAAAAAAACCAAAACTCCAAAATGTCTTCAGTGCCTTTGCTTTGCTGCGTTTGTGTAATCATCATCCCTTGCACGGGCACTGAGCACAGCCCTTCCCCTATTTTTTCCTGGCAAGATTGATATAATGTGTTGAAAATATTAATTATCCTCTTCACCTCATAAACAGGGCTGGAAAAACAAATCCTGTTGCTGTGCTTGGTGGAAGGAGGAGTACCCAGTGTGTGTGTGTGTGTGTGTGTGTGTGTGCGCGCGCGTGTGCGTGCGTTGTCCCCTTGTCCCCTCAGGTCATAACAAATTATTGATTCTAGTTCCTTTTAAAAAAGACAATTAATCCAATTACCTTCTTGTTGAATCAATGCTAATGTCTTTTTTTTTTCCCCCTTTAACTTGCAGGTTTCGGCAAGTCTGGCTCCCAGCAAGGCTGAGGTAGGAGACGTGGTTCTGTTGCACCTTTAAAACGCGTTCTGAAATGGTTTTCTTTTGTGCTGGGGTGAAATGAGTATCCTGGTTGCGATTCCTCTATAGGTGGTCTGCTGGTGTTTGGGATTGGTATATTGTCGGTCGAGTGGTTTCCGTGGTGCTGGGGTGGGACTGACCAGGTCGGTCATGTGATTCTTCGAGGAGGGTGTTCGGAATAGCCTGGTAAAGATGGTTGCAGCTTCAAAGCCGGTTCTCCTGCTCAGACCCTTCTTTTCCGTTCCTTGCTCAGCCTCCGAGGCACAGGGAAGCTGTATCTGATGTTGACAACACTGGGAAAGAATAAAAATGAAGTAGGTCAGAGGTCCCTGGGAAGGGGTTCACCCTTTAGAAATTGCCCATGATGTAATGAGCACCTCCAAAATGCACCCGGTGCCACGGAGGCAGTCGCTCTCCTAATCCCAGATCACTATGTGCATAGAACAAAGGGTAGTGACTTGGCTCTTGGAAGCCCTGGGTTCTGTGTGACGTCATGCATCATTTCAACGGTTGGGGGTAGTTGTCCTTTCCTTTGCTCTATTGTTGTTAAGAGGGCATGGTGGAAGGAAGCTTTGGAGATGGATTCTGGAGGGTTCTATGAAGTCTGAAGGCTGATCATTACCAAAGAGCGGGCACTCCAGTTCTAACGTCTGATACCCTTGGATACAGTGTCTTGGTGTGAAGGCCTTTTCCAGCTGCTCTAATCCATCCACAATGTAAACTCAGTTTGGATCCTAGTAAAGCGGGTATTTGGGAAATAATCATCGAGAGGGAAAGGGCAGGAGCACAGAGGCAGGGTGGAGGACACAGCCTCCAGGACACCTGCTTCCCAGTGACTTGGGACCAGCCACGCAAACGAGTTGTTTATACATGCGAATAAGTTTCCCCACTCCAGGGATGGAGATGACAAGGCACAGCACAGACGGCTGTTGAGAACATGAAGGTGACGGTGGAGGTGGCGGTATCTGTCAGTGTGCTGTGAACGGAACACCAGTGTCCTTTTATTCTGTACCTAGTACATTCAGGTGTGATGTGGATGCTTTGCAGGATCATGTCATGGCGTCCTCATCACAGTCTTGTGATGCAGACGCTTTCATGATGTCCATTTTAGAAACAAATAGACTGAAGCTCAGGACAGCTTGGGGACGTTCTGAGGGCCACCAAAGTCTTGAGGGTAAGACAGTACTGACTCTTAGCTTCCACGACATGCAGCCCCCCCCCCCCCCCCAGGTCATGGCCTGGGCACAGTGGGCATTCCATAAACCCTGACTTGCTGCTCCATTCTAGAGCACAGGACCTGTCTTTCTGTGGTCAGCACCACGGACAGCTGCCCGGGTCTCTGCTCTGCCATCTTCCTTCTTTTTCCGGGGCACATGCTCACATTCGTGCCACATTTGGCCATTTAACACCAGGACGCCTTTACGTGTGTTGCCGCTTTTCAATTTCTCAGCATTCGCATATGGAAGGATGTTCTTTTCTCTCTTTCTTCTTTTTTTTTTTGTGTCTTTAAACAGACATCTTTAATTTTTAATATCACTTTCTGGACATTTCTATTGGCATGCTACCTGAATTTCTCATAGGAAAATGGATTACTGAGTATGCTTTGTCCTTACTAGAAAACAAGATCGTTTCACACATGCACATGTGCACACAATGTAGCAGTGTGATTTATCCAACATCATTCCCTAGCTCTTCCTTCCCTCCTTCCCTCTCTCTCTTCCTCTGTCCCCCTGACCCTTTCCTCTCCTCCACTGATCACCCTTCATTTTAATGAGACCCCCCCCTTTCCTTTCCCTTTTCTTCTCTAGCTTCCACATATGAGAGAAAGCATATGACCCTTGACCGTCTGAGTTTGGTTTATTTTGCTTAACATAATGGTCTTTAATTCCCTCCATTTTCCTACAAATGACATAATTTTATTCTTCTTTATGGCTGAATAAAACTCCATGTGTATATATGCCACATTTTCTTTGTGCATTCATCTCTTGATGGACACCTAGAGTATCCATCCATAATTTGGCTCTTGTGAATTGTGGGGCTGTAAGCATGGGTCTGCATATGTCACTGAAGTATGATGACATTAGGATAAATGTTGAGAAGTGGTACAGCTGGGTTACATAGTTCCATGTGTGGCTGGATATTTATTATCACCATTGTACAGATTAAAACATGAAGGTCTGGAAAATCGTGGTTCTTAATGCATTAGTGAAAAAAAAGGTTTAATGATTCAGCAATTCCATTTCTGCCTCCGTGTTCAAGAGCAACAAGTACATATGTTCACTAGAGGACATGAAAGAATGTTCATAGGGTTTATTGGTGATCGATCATTGTTTCCAAAACCTGGAAACAAACCAAATTTCCATTAACCAAATAATAAATAATAGTGGTCTAGTCATCTAATGGAATACAAGACCACAATCAAGAAGAACTGTCTATCGATACATGGAAGAGTGTGCGTAAATCATGAAGACGTAACACCGAGGGAGAAAAATACCAGAACTGATAGTGTACCCCGTGTCCAAGTAAAGACAGCCCTCGTCTCGAGGAATAAAAGTAAGAATGGTCACTTCTGAGGGTGTGGCAGGGTGGGGCTCAGGGACCTGCTGGGTGATGGACATTCTCCATTTCTGTCTGGACGTGGTTCCGCAGGTGACCATGTGTAAGGTGTATGGGTCTCTGCATCTAGGGGGTGTGCACTCTATGTAACCAGGAAAGGGCCTTTTACTGGGCAAAGGAGGAGGGAGGGAGAGGTGAGAAAAAGCAGGTCGGAGAGGTAGAAAGGGTAAAGGAGAGAAGGGGAGGGAGGAGGAGGAGAAGTACAGCCAAGGATGGGAAGAAGGAGACCCCAAAAGGATAAACCAGAATAGTGGGGGGCAAGAAGAGCCGATGACCAGGGTGGGGGCCACAGGATGGAGGGAATGGGGAGGTGTGACATAGGACCCTACACCCAGCACCCAGGCAAAACTTCAGAAGTGGACTTCATCCATCCATTCAGTCATCCACTCCAGAGTCCCCTTTCCCAGATGCACACGTCTCTTTTCTTCTTTTTCTTTCTCCTAACCATTGTTCTAAGGCTAAGTTGTTATTGCTGCAGCCAGATCATATATTTTTTTTTTCACGACTGCAGGGAGGTAACCTTTTATTAATTGAATTTCTAATGGCAATTCATCAGAGCAAGCCATCACCGTTATTTAATGCATGCTCCGTGCGCGTGGCTAGGTAAATAATAGCGGCTCAGGGAACGTGCCTCTCTGAGGTCCTCTTCTGAAATCTCTTTTTCTTCCCCCTAAGTATAGACAAACAGTTGTAATTTAAGCAGGACAAACCCCACCTGTGGAGGAGACCCTGGTTAAAAGGAGACAAAAGGAATTACAATCCACAGAATCAGTGATGAGGAATGGCTTTGCCAGTTCCCTTTCTCTCTGCAGATTGACAGTGAATATGCGAATAACATTTGCTAAATCTGGACTTTGAAAACATGACAGCAAGCTGTTTGTGCCAATAATTTTTCATGGCATATGCCACCCCTCCCTCACCACACACGGTTTTAATAGGATGGCACACACGGGCTATTGAGAAATGTTAAAACCCTGCAGAGGAGAGAGCTTTATCTTCCGACCAAATTCTGCCCAGCAATGTTTATGACAGCTGAAGAATTTATCTTAAATTCCCTCTGCTAGCCGCAAAGCACATGGCCCTTTGTCCCCAAGCAGCCTGTAAGAACCAAACTAAGATGTCACATACATAATATAACAGATAAATGGCCCAATTTCCATGTCCACATGATGAATGGAATGCGAGTCCGCACACACATATTTGCACATTAATTGGCCCTGCATGGTGCCATTTTGTTCCTCAGTTGCTACTGTGCGTCTCGTGGACTCCTTCCCCTTCAGAATCATTAAGCCTGTTTTATCACACAAATGCATACACATTTTCCCCTATTTATCGTCACGCAGCTTGCCCTGCTGAGAGAGAACCAAGTTACCTGGGCGCAGCCGTTGGAGAGCAAATGTCTACGTCGGTGCTCTCTCCACCACCAACTGCAAATTAACACAGAGATCTGAGGCCCAGCCCCATGATGGCCACGCTGACAGCCAGACAAAGCGGCTTGCCAGCCAGGGCGCTCGGAAGAAAGCCTTTCTTTTCAGTTACCAGTTGGTTTCTTGCCTCACCTTAATGATTTCCTGTTGATAGTTTAATGGCAATATAAACCCAGTGGAGGCCCTCAATTTTGATAAATTGGACTGCTTCTATTTCACGGCAAAGGAATCGAACGGAGATTGATTGATATCACAGTTTTGCTATCCCAAATAATTGCAAGCGCGAGCGGCACAGGTGGCCAGACCCAGTGGCTCTGGGAAGACGTAGGTGGAGCGTCCCTCCCACCGATTTTCTTTTCTTCTTTCCAGAAGGAAACTTCCTCCCAGGCTGAGGAATCATTTATTGCTCCTGTCTCGAGCCTGGTTCTCAGGAAAACAAAGCAGGCTCTGCCCGAGCCCAGGAGAGGCACTCTGGCCCAGTGGAAGGGAAACCCGTGCGTTTGAGAAGGGGCTGAGCTTCCTTCGCCGTGAGTGGACTAGCCCCGACTTCCTTTCCCGTTGGAGAATCCAGTTATTTTCTAGGGGACAAGGGAGCCATTGCATTGAGAGGGTTACAGTAGAAAGGGTATGAGCTTCAGGGTTGTTTGGATGAGGCAAGGATCACAAACCCACAGCCGACAAGTTCCATGACTGGTCAAATCCCTTTGCTGGCCTGAAGGAATCCTTCACCTGCAAAGTGAGGATAATTGGACACCCACGGTTGGCATGAACTTCAGTGGGCTCCTGGTATGCAATGCCGAAGACGGACTGGCACTAAGCGGTGTTCCACGGCTAGACTCACATGAACCCCCTTTCTTTTCTCTTTCATATAAAGCAAAAAAAAAAAAAGTGATTAGAAATCATTTTGAGGTCTGTGGCTTGGACTGTGACTGTACCACACCTCACCAGGCACAAGTTCACTCGGACGGCTTGCTTCACTTTGGAATCCATGGCCCTCTTCCCTCCACCCAAAGACAAGGCCCACGGGAGGACCAGCAGCTCTTTCCCATGAGCACTCTGTGCCTGGTTGTACTCGGTCGTCTTTCCTTGAAGTTGGCACAAAACAATGCTTAAAGAAACCTGAAAGATCCGCTGGCTTTGATTCAAGGGCCTCGAAGTTTCAGTGGCAATGTGGTGCGATTTCGACTTGATGGACCTTTAGGGGACAGCTGACTATATTCCAGACCCAGTACTAGGCACTAGGGTTAGACCAGTGGTTTAGATTCGATAGGGGAGGAGGGTTTATGGGGGCTTCCAGAGCAGTCTGCGGAGAACCCTCTGGGCAGCCCAGAGCCCTGAAGGATGAGTTAGGTCAATCATCAAGTTAAAACAAAAAAATGAGAGTAGAAGCGACAGAGGAGGAGAAGAGCCAGAGTCAGAATTCCTTTCGCACATCCCCAAAGTGAAGTGATCGGAGCGAACACAGGAGAACCAGGCCGAGTGTCTGACGAGTAGGAGGGCAGAAGGAAGAGGAGGACCCTGAACTGCTCTGTGAGGTTGAGGAAGAGAGGCCTGGGTCCGGCTGGGCATGGCCAGTGTGTGACCGTGAAGGTCCTCGACAGCACCCCGTCCGACGTGGGCAGTGGAAGCAGGAGTTAGCTGTGGGGAGCACCAGGAGAGAGCCAAGGGACAGGATTCATAAGCCACAGTGGACACTGGCCAGGATCTGAGCCCAGAGAATGATGGGCCCCTGGCCAGAGGGAAAGACAAGATTTCAAAAGGAATTCTAAGGTGGCGGAATCTTGGAGAAGAGGCCTTAGGATACCAGGGTGGGTCAGAGCTCAGATGGGTGCAGCCGGAGGAGGAGCATCCCAGAGGGTCCTGGCCTCGATCACCACTGAGTGGCCCGGCTTAGCAACCTGCTGGGGAGTGGTGGTGCTGACCTGACTGAGAAGGGACGTTTTTCCCCTGTGACATGGAGGAGACAAAGGATGGCAAGTACATGTGGATGAATCTGAGGGAGAGGAAGAAAATTGAAAGAGGTCGTGCTGGTGGCCTTCATTTTCTTGGTAAATAGCAGAGGGCAATAAATGTGCTAAGAAGAGGGAGAGTGGAGGCAGGGCTGGGGGTTGAGTGGGAAATAAGCTGCAGGAAGAGCAGACATCAGGTACCCGGGACAGCCGTGGACAGCGCTCCTGGCCAGCAGACTGACACCCAGAGGCACCAGTGGGAAACGGGCGAGAGCCTCCCTGGCAGCACCCATTGCCTTGGCCATTGGTCACCACCTGTGCACGAGTCCCAGGCACCAAGTGAGCTTCAGAAATCTCCAAATTACTACAAATGTCTGCATCTTACAGGTGAGGAAACTGAGACCCAGAGAGGTGACACAGGCTGACCAGACTGACTTAGGAATGACGCAGCCGGGACTGCGTGTGACCCGGTGTGTGACTGCGATGCCCCGGCTCTCTCTGCTGTGAGCAGCACCGCCCCGTCCCCAGCCGTGACCTGTCATTCCTCTCTGTACCTCCTTCACCCTCCACAGGGTGAGGATAAAGAATGAGCCGTGCAGCACAGCTTTTCTGAGAAGGGAGAAGGGACCCTGTGACATTATCACCTGGTGCATAGTAGGCTGAATGTCACGAGTAGTTGTCACTGGAGCTGTCACTTTGCCACTAGGCTTGGTAGTTCCTTCTGCACAGGACACAGCAGAAGCACCAACTGGATCCAACTCAGACCTCTAAACCCAAAGGAAACCTCAGCCCTAGAATCTTCCAGAAGCTCTTTATTCCATGGGCATGAATGAAAGATCCCTGGAAAAGTGCAGAGTTGATAAAAATCTCTCTGTCTCTTCTATATACATATGTAAGAAAGGAGTGTCCATTACCTTAAGATCTTGAGGGTGAGTTAGGACCCACCACTTGCACACTGCAAGTTCCTGGATAGAACGGATTAATGAAGAGAAGGAATCAAAGGGAGAGAAAGTTGACTGTGCGTTAGTGGCTGAGCGTCGCCGGCAGTGCACAGTCCTTCCGCGCACCCGATCGTACTCAGTTCTACCGTCACTGTCGTCCTACGGGGGCATGACAGTTGTTTTACAGGTGAGCAGGTTGAGGCTTCCCGTGGCTGATTAATGAGTCACAGGTAACAGAGGGAGATGGAGAATCACCCCCAGGGCTGCCAGGCACCAGCAGGGGCACCTGGGAAGTGGGGTCAGGACTCGCTCACTGTCTCTCAGGCTGCGTCCTGCAACCCTGAACGGGAAACCCGGTCTCTCGTGTTCTGAACCCTCTTCTCTCAAGGGGCTCCCCCGCTGCAGCCCAACTAGCCCAGTGGACTCTCTGTTTTAAGGTTTTGCGAGCGCTCGCTCTGTGATCACAAAGCCCATTCCCACACCATAAATTATTTCCTACAGTTCTGACACCGTTTATTTCCATAGCATTATACCTTCCACCCTTCTGACTGTTTAAGATCAAAAGATGTGCTCCCGGGCTCCGACTTCACTCCAGCTCTCAGACTGCACACCAAATGAGGCTGAGCAGCGGAGGCTCCAGCCTGTCACCACCGGTAATGTTGCATGATCCCAAGGATCAGCATGTTGTGTCAACGGCGGGAGGGGAAGTGGACTCAGCCACGGCGGTGGGGCTTCTGGGGAAGAGGCAGGTGGAGGCCTGGAGATGGGACCCCAGAAGGAAGGTGTTGGAACCGTTCAGAAAGAAATTAGGGATGGGCCGTTAAACGGGCTGATTGTGGGGACTCCAGGCCAGGAGAAAGGGTGGGAGAAGAAAGAAGAGGTGCAGCTGGGGTCCTGGGGGCCCCTGAGGGGATAATAGAAGTTCTGGTTCCAGCCAGAGGGGAGGAGAGTTGGGAGCTGGGGTGGTGTCCAGGCTTGGCTCAGGGACCTGCAGCACAGCTCACTGTGTATTTGTTAGCAGGTGGACCTCTCGGGGGGAGCTTGCCGCTCTTGAGGCCCTGATAGCTTCAAATGAGTAAGACACCATTGTCTGCTCTCAAAGAGCCTGAGATGTAGTAAGGTCCAGATGGGCAGACAGATGCTTTCAGCCAAGTTCTAACCGAGGTGGGCTCAGGGGGCAGGGAGTGAGCACCTCCCTGTTCAAGGCCCCCAGGAAGCCGGGGTGGGGGGCTTCAGACGGGCTGGGTCTTCCTTACTCATCCATACACCCTTGTTCTAAGCCCAGAAGAGGCGCTGGGAGCCGAATACCTGGATACCACCCTCCACGGAGTGTGTGAAGAGTCCAGAAGCACTTTTGATAAAGAGCAAAGAGATGGCTTTGGAGTGACTGTGAAGAGCCAGTGGGGAGAGGGGGGCTGGGGATTCAGCTGGACACGTGGATGAAGGGCGTTGAAGGTGACGGTGGTGGTGCCCACGGTGGTGGCCGTGGTCGCCGTGAGAGCAGCCAGCATTTATTCAGGGCCCCCTGGACACTAAGCTCCGTGCTAAGCCTTTTATGTGCATCTCCTCTTTTATTTCTTCCGACAAACTTGGGAGGGTATTACTATGACCTTCATTTAACGGACGATAAAACCGAGGCTCTGAAGAGTTTGTGGATCTATCCGAGGCCATATGGCTATAGGCAACGTTAGTATTTGATTCTACACACTCTGCCCTCTCAACCAGCTAGGATGGGAGAAGCAGTCCTGCTCACCCCGTGGGCTCAGCCTGCATTGCTCAGCACAAAGCCCTCATGACAAATGATGCTCACACACTTTGCAGAAACTTAGTGACTGTGCCCGATTCTCGGCACTAATGTAGCTTGACGTGGGGCTGAGATCCCACTTATCTCACCAGAATGACAATTAGGGGGTGAGAAGAAGAGAGTTATTGCCATTCCGGCTTCCTCTATTGAGCTATGAATAAATGATGATAGCTGTGAAATAGTGTGGTGTTTAGATCGTTTCTGGTAAATTAAAAAAATAAAAAAAACTAAAAATTCAATAACGTGGTAATCCATGCAGCCATTAAATAAGAGAAGTGAGACAAAATGAGTAAACTCCTCTAGTGTCTTCCTGGCCTTGTCATGCTAATGTAATTAGTTTGCAAAAAAATATTAATTAATACTCAAACATCTGACACGTTTTACATGCTGATTTGAAACGTGTTAATTACGTCTTGTGCTCTGCCCTGGCACAGGCAGGGATTCTGGTCCCATACCTGTCCTTACACATGGGCAGCTCCCTGCCATGCTCAGAGCTACTGCGTTTTTGGAGGAGAGAGAGAGAAAGCTGCGTTTTTGGAGAGACGACAGTGTGGTAGTGCTTTCTGCTAACATGGGCTTTGACTGTAAAGGCCATTCTCTGAGATGCAGTCAGCCATCGCTGAGCAGTGGATAGATAGCTGAGACGCAGAGAATGTCCACTGGTATCCTTCCTTAGGCATTCTCAGTCCTGCACTAGATCCTGCTCAGACCCTGCAAAGGGGTGGCATGCTGTGGGCTCTTGTCCTGGAGAGAGACCCTGGTCTCCAGGTGTGTCTCATAGAAGATGTAGCCATAGCATTGGAAGGAGGTGCTGCCAGCTTTTTGGTTTTCCCATTTAATCGGTGGATTAGGAAGGCGAGGCTGAGTTGAAGTTCAAGGTGGCCAGGAAATCTCAGTAGCCCGCCCACTGCGGGGGTTATCTCTCAGACTTGCAGCATATCCAGTGGGAGCTGGGAGACTCTCGGGTAGCTCTCTCCAGGTAGTGAGGGAGCCTACCTAACCTTCCATCTCCTGCTCCTCTGTGTCCCCAGGCACCTCCCCCATTTCCACCGGCAACAGGGCAGAGGGAGAAAGAGAGTGGGGATCTCTCTGGAGGTTTCCCTCGCCCTTCCATCCACAGCTCAAACCAGGTGCCGTCCTCCGTCACTCCCAGCTAGGACGCATTCCAGGGTGCCCATGACTGAGGGTCTGGAAAGGTAAGGGGCACATAGGTGTCCCACGAGAATTAAATGCCTTCCACAGTGTGGGAGCCACAGGCGTGACCGGGATGAGTCCCCTCTGTTCCCATCTCATCTTGTGCCACACTGGGGTCACTTGCCAGGCACTCTCTAATGCATTTGTCCGGTGAGGCTCATGCCACCGTCCTTCTTTCCACTCTAAAGAAGAGAAAACAGTCTCAAAAAAGGGCTGTCCTCCGCAGTTGCCGTTAGTAAGGGCACAGCCAGGATTCACCCCCAAATCTGACTCTGGCATCTCCACTGGATTCGCCAGGCAAAGCTCTTGGCAAATTTTTCTTTTTTCGGTCACATCTTAGGAGGACCTGGGGCGGCGCTTAGGGAACACGCTTGAAGAGTTGGGGGATAGGATCTATTACTGCTCCAAGGGATGATATGATTGACGCCCCAAGTTTGCGCAGAGTCTATTACTTTCAGCCGTCAGATTCACCTGCCGCATCATATTTGAATCTCACAATAATCCTAGGAAGGATTTGGGGAGAATATTATTAGCTCCTGTTTACAGGTGCAATATCAGAAGGCCCTGGGGAGTTAAAAGGCCTGCCAGAAGGTGCCGGGGCAACCACCAGTGGGTTTCTGCACTGCACACCTAGCTCCCGTGTCGGGGTGACTGAGGGTCTTCAAACCCAGAGCCCCTCAACTGCTTCTGTAACTTGAACCCCTGGAGCATCTAGGGAGAATTGTGGGCCTCACTGCAGGACAGAGTTTTAAAATACGTCACATAAACTACTTAGAATCACAAAGGAAATTATGTTGAAATACATTTAGTACAAAAATAACGGGATTCAGTCAAATCTTTGCTTTCATTAATAACATTTTAAATAAGCAAGTCTAGTAATCACCATAATTTGGAAGTTGCCATAAATATTATGGTACTTTGAGTTATCTCTGACAATTATAATGCAACTTAAAAATAAGAAACCGGTGATTTCTGATGGTAACATAGTCACAGGTCTTCATCATGCTACGTGATTGTGTGTGGCTGGCCGATGTCGGGGAAGAGCATCGAGCTTATGGTTAAAGACCAGTGGAAATAAAGTTCTCATTGCTGACCTAAGTTCATGGACCCATTGTGCTCAATATGAGATCCTCAAGGGTCCTGAGTGCCCGTTCAGAACCCTGGCCAGGCTTGCTTCTGGGTTGTTCTTGATTCTGCCTGGGTCAAAGCCTCAAGGGTCCCAATTTGACCTAGACTACAAGGGCAAATTATGGAAAATGTGAAGACTGATTTTGTTGTATTCATCCACTTGGCCTCCACTGCCTTCCCCCACAGCATAGGTGGCACTTGAGACCAGAGTCTATTAAAAGCTCATATTTTTCCTAATGCTAGGTAATATGATAAGACTATATACCCATGATTCTACTAGTTCTGGTAGATTTTTACTGTTAGACATATTTTGCAGAAAGTAGTAATGATAGTTAATAGCAATATCAGCATACTACACACCAGGCACTCTTCGAAGCACTGGGGGTACTAAGATACTAGCTCTTGTTGTAACAGTGGCAGTAGCAATGACAGCAGTGATGGCTTGTTAGCATTTCTCGGGGGCCAGGTTTGTTATGTCCCAAGCATTTTACAGTTGCACACTTAATCCCACTTATTCCCCACCGTGTTGCTATCAGATACAGAGAGGTTAAGGGACTTGTCTTAAAATCTTGAGTTATTCAGCCCAGGGAAGGAACAGGAGAGAGTGCAGTGTCCATGTCATGGAAGGGCCTCTGGGCCATGCTTAGAAGAATCAGACTCTTCCACCACCTTCCATTGGCCAGAGCTCAGTCACATGACCCTGTAAACTGCAAGGGAGGCTGGGAAATGTAGTCTAGCTGCGGGCCCAAAGGGATAAAGAAATAGGCTTTGGCGAACTCAGAACTGTGGGAACTAAACGGACACCAGGGGCTCATGCTTCCTGGTCTAAGCTGATCCACAGAAGGAGAGGGATCAGGGCGGCATTTGGGGAGGTACCCAAGTCTCAAGTAGCCCTGGTCCACAGCCCCACATGAGGCCTGGACTCAAACTTCAGCCTGCTTTCTCAGAGGCCCAAGTGCCAGTGTTGTTCCCTGGGGGCTTATAGACTGAATTTGACACAAATATATTACTGCAAATTAGAGAATGTGAAAAATCTCATGCTGTGGGGATTTGAACTCTGGGTCTATTTTTATAAGCCACGGAGAGTCTGCAAATGAAATACTGTCAAATGGAAAACAGATTAAAATGCATAATGGTTTATTACTATACATTTAAATGAATATTTAAAATGTAGTGCTATTTTTTTTAAAGGGAAGTGGTTGTTGGCTTTTTCCCCCCTTAAGTTTGGTTTGTATTTTTAATTGGAATGATCCAGCCCTTGCCTTTAGGATCTTCTATTCAAAGCCTCTACAAGTAGCCAGTTTATTATCACAGGGATTAAGTCCACAGGGTGAGAGAAATGGATACTTGAATCAGGTCCCATACAGAACCATGGGTTATATTCTCTCTAGTCTCAGACGCTATGGGCTATCATTCCCAGCCTCGCTTTAATGTAGGGTATTTGGGGGGTGGGGGTGGAGAGGATATAAAAGCAACACCACATTAAATGTATATATTGATTTTAAAACACATTCATATTTCAGATGTTTTTTTTTAAATACATGCATGTTAATATTGTAAAAATCCCTCCAGACTCCAGAAGAAGAAAAATCCAATAAGCTGCAACACAAATATAATCCTCTCCCTGATAATTTTCCCTCGCA
Organism: Marmota flaviventris; assembly: GCF_047511675.1. Taxonomy (NCBI): domain Eukaryota; kingdom Metazoa; phylum Chordata; class Mammalia; order Rodentia; family Sciuridae; genus Marmota; species Marmota flaviventris. The sequence goes on along the minus strand of NC_092516.1, from coordinate 4,478,747 downwards.
TTCTCCAAGTGTGAAACAAGGCTCCTCTGTAGCAGCCTGATAGCTATCCATCTCTCAGCATTCCACCCGCCATATTGGTAAATAAACCACCCCGGAGGAAGAGGCAGCCTTTGATATGCATGACGAACACCCATGGTCCACTCACTGTTGCAATGAGGAATTTGATCACACGGGTTTCTCTGCATCTGGAGTCTGGACCCTGTATGCCTGGGGCTGCGTGCCATAGCTCTGCCTGATAAGCAAGGTGTCTTTTGCTAACCTACCCTCTTTTCATTCCTTGTTCAGGATGGAACACCAGACTCCTATGGCAGTCGAGTAAGAAAATCACTTTGATGAGTGACTTTCCTGTGGATATGTCTTTTCCTTCATATTCCACATCCTGAATATTTTATGAAAATGTTTTCTCTTCCCTGCGAGCTAATGCCTTGGTTCAAATAACACTGCTAGAAAGTAGGAACCCTGACACTCCGCCCTCAAGGGACAGCACAGAAAGCCACCTGGTGAAGCACTTGAACTCTGGGGTTACAGTGACCTGGGCATGCCGGCTCTGGGCATTTCAGCTTCTCCTCTGCACGGGGTGATCCTTGTCACTAGCAGTACCATCAAGGTGGGGGGATCAGATGGGACAGGCAATTGCAGCCTGGGGACCCGGCCCTGCACATCCCCAGCTGTCAGCCGGCAGCACCTCCGTTTCACATCTAAGTGGCAACCTGGCAGTGTCCTGCTTTCTTCTGCCTGTCTTCCTCTCAAGGTGCCGTTGAGTGACATAGTTGAGAGTTTACTGTAACCTAAGGGTTGCGTTTCGGGTAATTGAAAGACAATGGTGTGTGTTTGTGCCTGGCTTCCCAGACTGATTTGAGCCTTACAGGATTTTGCTTAATGCCTACAGTAGAGACAGCTCTGGTTACATCAAAACCCACTTCTTTTTCCCCTTGTGCTCACAGATAGATTCCATTTCCCAGCCTCCCTTGAAGTTCACGGGGCCACGTGATGGAGTTCTGGCTAAGGCAAGGCGGGCAGAAGTGACGGAGGACTCTTCCCAACATCATCCATGAACTCCCCTGCTCAGTGATGGGCTCTCCCCTTCCGTCTTCCACCTGAACAAAGCAGACTCCAAGGCAAAGAGCTCACTGGGGTTTTTCCTCAGCTGCCTGATCTGTAACTTTTAGTCCTAATGGGTAGAGAATCGAGGAGCGGTTTTCTCTAGAGACCTTGGCGGATGATGGGAGGCGAGAAGGCATTTGTGAGAGGCCCCTGAAGCACAGTATGGCTTTGGCTTGGGGAGGAAGGCTTTCCCCCATTTCTTGATGCCCTGGTGCACACAGAATCCCTTTGGATTATCCCACAAATGCATGTGGATTCTGTGGGTGTAGCTCATTTTGTCCCAGAGACGGGGGAACATTGAAGGACGGTCTCCCTACAGCCTGCATGTTACTGGCCCCCTGATGCCTACAACCCGGTTAGTGAGGCCAGATGGTCTCTGGGTCCCTTGTGGATGGATGAGCATTCTGCAAATGGAGGAGCTCCCAGACCTCAGAGCCTCTCCCCCTCCCGAGATAGGGTGGCAGCATGGCTTACCAGGCTGAGGCAGGTTTCCTGTGATGTCGCTCTCCACCCCCTCGGTGATCTGCCACCATGAAGAGATTTCATACATCATTAAGAGAGATGTCATATGCATCAACTGATGCTGTGTTCTTACCCAGAATGTCACATTAGACTCCCGGAGGCTTTAAAAAAAAATAAACTTCAAATACAACCATATTTTTCCCCCTTAAATCATCCAATCTGCCATCTGATGCCCCAAAAGGAAGCTGCTAGTAAAATAGCAACTTGCAAGGTTAAGAAAAGCATCGCCCAGAATGTTAGCTAAAAATGTGAACTTTAGCAACCTGTGCTCAGGGGATGCAGTCAGGGGGTGAGCTATAGACACATCTTGCACAGGCAGAGCCTCCAGAATCCCCGTTCCCTCTTCAAAGTGATGAGCAGAGTGTTTGGGATGTGGCTAATGGCCCCTGAAGCCTCCTGCCTTGAGTTTTCAGCTCTGTGCTCAATTTCAGAATTTCTTTGTGCTAATGTTTCCCAGAGGCATTGCTTTCACAAGTCAAAACAAGGAAACACATTATACTTACTCATCGAGTTGAGGGCAGGAAGTTATTTTCTTCCCATACACTCATTGATGAATGTGCTAGTTCTAGGTGCTCTGGTAGGTCCTGAAGCTCCTACTCTAAACTCTTTGCTTTACTATCTATGTTGCCTTGGACAGGTTATCTGATGTCTCGCCATCCCTCTCTCCTCATCTGTAAAATGGGGCTGGTGGGTGGTTATGAGGTTTGAATAAATTAATTCTCTAGCTGGGCACGTGGTGCATGTCCAGAATCCCAGCTGCTCAGGAGGCTGAGGCAGGAGGATCTCAAGTTGAAGGCTAACCTCAGCAACTTAGCAAGACCCTGTCTCCTAATAAAGATGGAAGAGGGAGTGGGGGTGTAGCTCTCCACGGAGAGGATCTGCCTCGCACGTGTGACCTGGGATCATTAGCCAGTGCTGCAAAAAAAATAATGATTGATTAATTAATTAATGTACATAAAGTGCTTCTCCCAGGACCTGGCAAAATAAGGATTTTTAAAAAATCATTGGTTATTTTAAGTCACAAGGGAAGTCCTGTGGAAGGAGCTGGAACTGGTTGATGCACGCTCCTGGGATTAGGGCAGCTTCCTTCCCCCTTGGGCCATTTGGGTTCACAGAGGCCGTTTTAATTAGAAGAGTGATAACTAACATTTGGTGACTTCGTGTGGATGAAAACCGCTGGGTTGTTAACTGGGAATGACTCATTCAAACTGCCCCTTCCATCCATCCATCAGTCAATCATTCCTTCCTCCCGTCCCTCCCGTAGACCAGGTGTCTCCCCCTCAGCCCAGCTGACAAGGAGGCCAGATCACTCTTTGCTGTGGGGGGCTTCCCTATGTGGGCCAGGATCTGGAGCAGCCCCCTGGAGTCTACTCACAAGAGACCAGCAGCTTCCCCCTCTCCCCAAACTGTTAATAAAAACACTTCCAGATGTTGGGAAATGTCACCTGTGGGTGGATTCATGGGCAATTTAAGTGGTGAGAATACTTGGAGATGACCCCCATTGGTGGATTCGTTGTTTCCTAGAGTCCCCCGTGCACAACGGCAGTCAGCGTCCACATCTGTCCCACCCTGGAGCCTGAGGTCTCAGTGGCCCCCCCATCCTGCCGTTTATGATTATTAGAAGGACTAAGTGGAATGATCCACCCATGCCATTTTATCTGGCATGGTTTCAGAAAACCTGATGTGGCCAGCCAGACGTGGGTTCTAATCCCAGTTTGCGCTCTCACCAGCTGTGTGACTCCTCGAAATGCTTCCTTTGTCTGGGTCTCGAGTTCTGCACTGTGAAATGGGAACACGTCGGGCTTCGGCCTCCTCTGCAGAAGCATCCGGTGAGAGGAAGCACGCGACTCGCAGCACAGCGCCAGGTCACAAAGGCCAGCTCTGCTCCCTCCCACCCTCCTGAGGCTTCCTCCTTGGCACAAGGGGTTTCAGACATGCAAAGCCCCTCATCTGTCTCCGGCTTATGAGGGACAGTGACAAAAGCCAGGGCCAGGGGCAGGAGCGGTGTCCCTCCAGCCGACTGCAGTGTGCATCCAGGCAGGGGGATGCCCTTGGTTTGAAGTTCTTTGTGTTCTTTCCCCCAAACAAGTGCCTTCCGTGCCAAGCCATCTTTCCTGTGCAACACTTTAATTTACATCTTTTAATAACTCCGGTTGCCATGGAAGCGTTGGAATTCAGTTTTAAAATAGACAAACTAATTGTTTCAGTCAGTTTGGGTATTTGCTGTCAAGGAAACAGCCCGCTTTCCCCCATCACCGAAAGCCCACTTAATTGGATAGCTGAGGTGGCAGAGGGGGTCCTTCCCCACCACGGCCAGGTGGGGGAGCGGTGGCATCCAGGAAAACTCCTGCTCGGGCCAGGTGCTAAGGAGGGTCGGGTTGGGCTAGCAGAGGGGTGCCTGGAGGGGGAGAGGCAGCCAGCCAGGGCAAGCTGCCAGGAAGAGCCCTAGGTGACAGACCCTTCCTGAGGCTAAGTGGCACCGTGTCCCATCAGTCCAGGGAGGCTCGAAGGTCCTCCTCCCCCCCTGGTTTTGGGGACTCTAGGAACAACGGCACAGACTGGCACAGGGCTGGGGGCCACTTCCTCAGTGAGAGTGACGAGGAGGCAGGACGTCTGTTCAAGGACAAACCCTCACTCGTCTCCTTTGTCAGCACGTGCTGGGCTCCGGCAGTCCAGGGGAGCCGGTGTGCGGGTGACACGATCGTGCACTCACTCGTCCAGCCTGCGGCTACCGCATTTCTGCTGGATGTGCCCGTGAGTGCAGAGCTCCATTCTTAAGGTCTGTGTCCCCACGGAGCTCGCCTGTGTCCCCACGGAGCTCGCCTGTGCCCCACGGGGAGCTCGCCTTCCAGCAGGTAGACAGACAAAGGAGGAGAGCTGCACATTACATATATTGACGTTGAAAGTTAACGCCTGCAAGATCCCAGGAAGAACAGTGTGACCGAATGGGGACTGGGATGTTGGGCGCAGCTATAGTGGTCGGTTGGGCTGGCTCAGTGTCCTGGAGAAAGGGAGGTTTGAGCAAAGACTTGGCGGAGGTGAGCGGGTTAGGCAAGAAGGATCTTGGTGATTATGGGTGATTAGGAGGGATTTAAAGTCCCACCTCTGTTGGAGCAGACCTGGGTGGGGATTCCATGGTTCATCCCTCAGTCCCAGGGTACGGTGCCCATGGCTGCACCTCTACATGCCTCGATCTCCTCCCTACACGGGGCTCATAGTGTTCTGAGCAGTTTAAGTGGGCCAGCGCTCGTAAAGTGCCTGGCATGTTCGGAGAGTGATGCCGAGGACGGTGAGGACGGCAGAGCCCGTAATCCTCTGAGGGACATGCGTGGGAATCAGTGGAGGATGTGGGCCATCTGTCACAAGAGGCTCCGAGTGGTGGCAGTGTGTAGCACAGCCTCCTGGGGAGGCTGCAGGGTGACCCCATCCACCCTGTTGAAGGTGGCTTCCCACAGTGACCAGGCTCTGCAGGACAGGCAGGGGCTGTCCAGGTGCAGGGGGGAGGAGATGGTGTCCATGCTGGGCAGCAGCATGTACGGGGGCCAAGGGCCATGTGGAGCCGAGCGTGTGAAGACCCAGCGTCATGAGACACAGTGGCTCACGTTGGCAGGGCCGGGAGGCCCTGGAGAAGTGGAGCTTCATCCTGTGGCTGGGCTTCCTCCAGTTTTCCCACAAAGCTTTCCCAGAGGTAGAGGAGAGGGACCCAGAATGCCCTGGGCTCTCAGTGCCCAGCCCAGTGGGGTCCATAAGCACCTCCAGCTCCGAGTCCATATCAAACGTACGTGCACATTAGCATTTCACTCTGTATTATAAGGCATTTTAAACCAGCACGTTGATGTCCTAAGCCACTCACAGTGGAGTTAACCAGTGCTTCCATCACACCCTCACATAGCCTTGGGTATCGCTCTCCCCATATCCTGCGTCCAGGTTTAGAATCCTGTCTAAGTAAATGTGTGGGAACTTCTGAAGGCTGTAAGATGACCTAGTGGCAGAGCCGGGTCTGTCAGGACAGTGACAGATTTTGCTATAAGATAGAGAAATAAGGAGTGAGAAGGGGGGACAGACTGGAGACCAGACCCCACAGGAGGGCTGAGCCATCCAGATGAGGAGGATGGTGGCCCGCTCTATGGTCATGGCACCAGGGGAACAGGGGTGCCCTGGGGCATTTTAAAAATATGCCACCAAGTCTGAGAGCTCCGTCATCTAGTGTGTTCCCTGAGACACTGTCCGGTGAGCTTTTAGTCTTTTACGGCATCACACGGAGGTGATCAGATACAGCCAAACCTGACTACAACGAAATGCCTGAAAACGTTCCAAACACGTTTAAAAAGGACAAACATTCATTAGAGCTCCGAATCCATCTCTGAGCTTCCTGGAAGAAGAGGCAAAACGAGAAGCACATGGAACCACACAATCCGTTTTGTACGGTAAGAAGAAACGAGAAATTCATCTCCAGAAGGGAGCATCACACCAGCCCCCGCCTCTGAGAGGGAGTCGGATCCACATTTCGGGGGTATTTGGGAGCAGAAAGGCGAAGTCTTCAAGGAGACTGTCCATGCCCACATTTCTTGCTCCCATCTGCTGCAAAGGCTGAGGTCATGGTGTTAGGTCTTAACTTAGTTAAGGCAGGTTCACGGGGGGTGATAGAATAATGGGGCCAGGTGCCTGTCTTCCTAACTCAATACAGGGCTGGAGCTTGGAGGATCCCAGGAAACGGGTGACTCACATGCCCATTACATTATCTGTCTCAGATATTAGATTTCTCAGACGAGAGTCTGGAGGCCGGAGCTGGATTTCAGTCAACTCATGGCTGGACTCTCCAGTGAATGCCAACCTCTCTGTCACTGACTGGAGAAAAAAACATACGTGCTTGAAATGCCAGGGCCGGGGACTTTTTTTCTTTCTCTTTATTCCTCCACGATGACTTGGTAGCTGGATCTTTATTCTCATTGAGCTAGGGAAGGAGCCAGTGGGACTCGGTGTATAGAAAATGAGTTTGGGGATCGTAAAAACTTGCTGCTTCTGCCGAGGACACGTTTTGTGATGCCGAGAAAGGTGATCTGCCTCTTGTCGACTCAGTCTCCAAAAGCGGGCGTCTCGTCGGGCCGCTGGGAGGTTTCGAGGAAGTAGGATGGCGCGGGGCACGCACTTCAGGCACTGGGGCTCGCCCTGGGATTTTAATCGTGAGCTGAAAGCTACATCACTGTTTTTACTGAACCTTAAAGCCAACCTCAGTATTATCACCGCCCACAAGGAACAGGACTAAATTTTAAAAAATGGAAGAAGTAGCTCCATTTTCCTGAGGCCCCCAGGGCAGGGAGGAGGAAAGTAGCATCACAAACCAGTTTGTGGGTCTCAGGTGCTCCAGAGACGGCCAGGGATATGCCACCAAGTCTGAGAGCTCCGTCGGGGGGTTCTTATTAGATTTTGGGGGTAGTGCTCTGCCCCCAAAGGGGACTGGAGAAGAATAAAGAAAGAGAAGCGCTAAGCAAGGCAGTAGATCCATTCGGAATCCAGTCCCAGGTGGATCCCCCTGGGAGGGGTGGGCTCTGGACATTGAATGGCGCCACAAATTTGGCCCCACCCAGAGGCAGGGATCATGGGATTTTGTACCCCCATGCCATAGGCTGAGGTTCGCATCCAGGGTGCTGAAGGACAGGTGCTGCCTCCCGGGCCAGATGGGGAGCCAACACACCGGTGTCTGGAGTCGGGTGCTCTTGCAGGCCACAGGGTCTTGGTGAGGCACAAAGCACACTGTGCTCCCCAGCCACCCTCTCTTGATCCCCAGTTTGCTCTCCTTTTTAGCAGCTGCTCAAATCTCTCCCCGCCCCCTCCCTCCTTCCAGTCCCCCTTTGCAATGTACCCACCTCCCCTTCCCTGAAGACCGAGGCTGTCTTCCCTCCCCCTTGAAGCCTGCCCACCCCTGCTAAGCAGAGCAGTCATTCTGCTCTGCCCCTTCCCTTTGCATCCGTACCCACCCTCCTCAAAGGCTCCTAGGTACTAAATCTTTAATATTTCATATTCCTATCATCACCACCTCATGGGAAACGTGGGCAAGATCAATGTTATTCTCGAAAATCAGCTTTGAATCTGCAAAACACATGGGGAAACTCACAGTAGCCACCCCCGAGGTTTGCTCCACTTACCAGAAAAGAGAAGCCGCGGGAGCACGTGCTTCAGCACCTGGGACAGGGGCAAGGGTGGGCGGCCTCTCTGGGCCGGGATGAAGCCAGAGGACCTTCTCAGCAGGCTGCTGCCAGATCCTCAAGAGACTGTTCAGTTTGAAAGGGTCCACACTGGTGTCCCCCCAACTTACTTCTTCAGCCTGATCACTTGTGAACGTGTGTCCCAAGACAGATGATGGTACTCCTGCCTTCTGCTGCGGTTGGTCTGGCTTTCTCGTTATCAGCTTGAGCTTTGTGGCTTTGGGTGGCTTTTTGTACCTCTCTGAAAGGCCAGGAACTTAACACCCAGCTTCCGTCTATCATGGACTGACAGGAGAAGGGAGGGAGCAAGGCAGGGCGGTTCTGAAAGACCCTGGGGCCTCCTGCTCATACGCAAAACCACCTCTGATACATCCTCACCTAGAGAATGATCCAGGGGCTAGCACCCACTGTCCTATTTGACCTTCAAGGAGGAGGGACTCTAACACAGGTTAACAGTAGCAGGTAATCTTTTTGGCACCTGCCTATGAAATCATATTTAACACTCCCCAAATGTAAAGAGGTTCTTTTCTCAACACCATCTTGCAAATGAACACATTGAGGCACAGAGAGGTTGAGCACCTCACCCAAGATCACCCACCCAGTGTGAGTGACAAGTCCCGAATCTGAGCCCAAGCATTTGATTTGCCTGACAGCGCTTGGAATGGCCATGATCTGCTGCACTGCAGTGGTCCTCTTATTAATTCCGATCAACCGGCGGTCACCAAGGACCTCCTGTGAGCATCTATCCTAGCTGGCGAACTAATGCTGGGTTCACAAAATGTGACTATTCCAACAACTGAAGAAAACTACAAAGAAAGCACGCAGAAGTACCTTTTCAATAATCCAGGGATGGCTCTGACAGCTTAGGGGTGTGTGGAAAGAGAGCGAGCCACTGGAATTCTTTATTCTTATATAGGGGACATACAACATACATAATAGAGAATATTCTATCCCAAAAAGAGCAAAGGGGAGGATTACAAAGGAACAGGTGAGTGTAACTCAACCTCACCAGTGACGCCAACCCCTAGAGCCACGCCTCATTATCTGAGCAGAGGTAAAGCCCAAGTTATTGCGGGGTGCAATACTTGTTCAGAACCCCGGTGCATCAGGACCTAAGGCATCTGCATCCAGGGCAGCTCCCGACAGTGTGCTGTGCTGGTGTTGGAGACGCAGTGTGAGGATCATGAACTCAGTCCTGTCCTCAGGCCAAGGGGTAAGAGAGCTCCTGTAGAAGGCCACAGGAGTGAATGCAGGGACACGTGGTGGGGGTTTGGTGGAGATGGCATCCTGCTGACTCTGCTGTGATGAGGGACGTGACCTGGTCCTCGGGGTCAAGGACGGCTCTCTGACAATGGCAGGCTGCGTCAAATGAATGAGGAGCACCACAGCAGCGCTGAAGCATGCTGAATACGCTGCTCGACAGCCAGGAGGGGCCAGGCCAGCCAGCAGGTCCAGTGGGTTTCCAGAGTGGACCAGAATGCCTAGCTGTTGAGCACGAAGGAGGAGGGCACCAAGTTGGGCCCGATTCTGATGTCAGGCATCTGGAGGGCTTGGAAACCCCCCTAAGGACAGGTTGTATCATGGAGGCTGGGGGCTCTGGTGTCAACAATGCTGGTGTGCACCCCAGAAAAAACTCAAGCTGTCCTGGGGACACTCCCAGATGCATCTGCATGGCCAAGCTCTAAGCATGACGGGTTTCCTTCCGCAGCATTATCTAAGTTTGCAATGGAGCCTTCACTGGGGCGGTTCAGTGGTTGGTGTCTGCTCTGCATGTCACGGGTGGTGGGTGCAGGGCTGTCTTGTGTGGTCAGAGAGACGCCCTCAGTTTCCAGCACACCTGGGGGGGCACGTAGTTGGGGCTCAATACGATCGAATCCGAGCGTGTGTGGATGTGAACGGAGAAAGTAGAGGAGAGAAAGAATATGTTTTCCAAGCAAAGAGAATAGCATTCATCCATGGGGCGGGGGAAGGAAAATTCCCCAAACCATGGTGTTTCCGCAAAGCGATCCATTCCAGCAGCTGTGCGTAAAGGGAGGGAGATTCTGTTTCCTCCCGGGCCCTCTTGCCCCAGCTCTGAAATCCACGAGGCGACCTTTGAACAGACCTGCCTGTCACAACCTCCCTGCTCATCCGTATTCTTCCCAGGACACCCCTCCAGCCCAGCAATCCGTTTCTGTCCTTTAAAGAAGTTAATAGGACAAAAACAAATCACCGCTCTTCGGCAAGTCATTTAGGGACCCGGCGGCCAGCTCCAAGAGGACATGGGAGTAGTGGGCAGTGCCAGGAATGCGGAGTAGCCTCTTCCCCGGGAGAAACCACAGCCACCCTCGAGGTGGCCAGGACACTGCAGGAGCTCCCTCCAGGCCCCGGACCCGAGTGCAAATGCCCACAGCTTTGACTACGTGGGGAAACCAAGTCCAGCGAAATCCTCCCTTCTGGGAGGGCCCGGTGATGCTCTGCTTGGGAGGAGCATGAGGCGCACAAGAGAGGAGCTCGCGGCCTTTGTCCTCAGACATGCTGCTTTGCTCCGTGGCTGCAGACCACAGGCTTTCTCCAGGCTCTTCTCTGACTGCTGACGGGAGAGACCGAGGCGCACGTGAAGCCTCACATCTCAGCTTTTCCTCCATCACATTCGTCTCCCTTGACCCTCCCGACTTACCAGCCCTTGAAGGCTGTGTGTGGAGGCCGTGTCTCACCTCCATCCTCTCCTCCTGATTCTTACCATCCCTGATGGAGAGGGACTCTCATTACTACTCTTCTGAACATTTTAAGGTCCTGGTTGACCAACGTCCTTACCTTTAGGGCCGGCTTCTATAAGTCGTCTTGCCGTGTCTTCCCGGGGTTGAGCCACCACATCTCACAATCTGAGGATGCGTGCAGTGCTCAGCAGAGGCTCCCGGCCCTCCATCCTTGGATCCCAAGTCATTTGTCCAGATGGTTTGCCCATCATTGCCCTGCACACCTGTGCTGACCAATATGGCGGCCACTGACTGCAGCTAGCCACGACGCTTACGTCTAAGTTAGTTCAAGTGCTCAGTGGCCACACAGAGCTCATAGTTTCCACACCGGACTATAAAAATTTGGGACATTTTCATGACACATAGCGGTGTTTGCTGGGCAGCAGTCCACACCAGAAGCCCTACTCACATGGACCCTTTCTCTACCCTTGGCCCACGGCCTCAGCCTCCCCACCTGAGCACGGTGGCCCACGGTCTCTCCTCCCCTGGAGACTGCTCCCTCAGAATGCTCATGCCTCCGTCAGGGTCCTGCCTCTAGTGTCCACCCAGGAGTGACTTGGCCTCCCTTAAGCCCTTGGGGCCCCTGGTACTTCTGATCCAACTTGTAGTTCCCATGGAGGGTCACGTGTACTTGTGTCACAGTGCCCATAACAGGGTGTTCATGGCCCTCCCCTCTTGGACCGTAAGCTCTGAGTCCTGACCATGCCCGTGGTTGTCCACCACCGTGAGTCCAAAGCACACTAGGAAATGTGTTCTCAGCCTCTGACCCTCGCAGCAGACCCAGTGACAGGTAGCAGTCCCGTGGCATGCGTGTAAACCGAGGCTCAGAGCCCCTTGGCCCTCCATCCCAGGCCCACTGTTGACCAAGAGTGGACCTGGAGTCGGACTCCAGGCGGGAGTGACTGTGAGCCTGTTTTCCCAGGGCCGTGAGTGCTGCCTGACTCGGAGGCGACGCTCCTTCCTCTTATGTGGGTGGGAAAAGGCTCCATGCCCCGTGTCCCCCACTCCTGACCACCTCCCCTTCAGCTGCAAGCCCAGGAGCTGGCAAGTCCCTGCTGCCCTTTAAACAGCGAGTAGTAAAAAGCTTAGCTCCAAACGCTGCCCAGGCAGACCCTTGAGTCTGGAGATGACCTGCTGCCAAGTGGCCGTGGCGACCCCGCTCTCTCACGGTTCTCCACTCAGGCCGTGCATCCTGCGCTGAACTCCTTGACATCTGCACCTCCTTCCCACCCCCTCGGTTGGACATGGCTCCCAGCTCCTTTGGCACGCGCTCAAGCTGCCTCACCGCTTGTGTCTCAGAGGTGTGTGTGTGTGTGAGAGAGAGAGAGAGTGAGTGTGTGGGTCTTGGGGGACTCATGGTCTCTCCTGGAAAATGTCGACAACACACACCCAGTTTTTTTGGAAGAAGTTCCCCAAATGAACACCTGCTGCAGTGACCTCCATTCCTCCCTCCCCTCCTTCCGTCTTTCCAGAACGACTTTCCTCTCCCACTGGGCCCTGTGGTGTGTTCTGGTGTCTCTCCGTCTCCTGAGGAGCTGAGCCTGACAGCCCTGCCCTTCCCGACGTTCCCACCTCCCTGGGAGCCCACAGCACAGGGGCTGATGAGAGGTGCATGTGCAAGAGGGGGCACTGGTTAGACTCACCCTCTCTCTGTTCCCCTTCTCTCTCACTCCCTACCCCTCTCCTGCCTTTGGCCTTGGGGACTGAACCCAGGGGTGCTCTACCACTGAGGAACATCCCCAGCCCTTTGTATTTGGAGACAGGTTCTTGCTAAATTGCTGAGGCTGGCCTTGAACTTGCCATCCTCCTACCTCAGCCTCCCGGGTTGCTGGGATCACAGGGCTGAATCATAGCGCCCAGCTCTGCTTCCCTCTCTCATCTTGGGCGTGGAAGAGGACCACTTCCATTCACCTGTGAGACCTCAAAGGCTCCACAAGGTCCACACTTCTGGTCCCTGTCACCTCTGATGGTGGAACTGGACTTGACCTCGGTGTCTGATCCAAGAACGCTGCCTACCAGACCCAGGCCATTGCAGACACCTCTCCTGCCCCTCAGGAGGCCACCTCTCCCAAATGCCCCAGTCCTCCCTACCAGGGACAGGGGCGCAGCTCTGGTGCCTAGGGTGCCAGCCTGCTGTGCTGGCCACAGCAGATGCCCTCCCTGGTTGCTGAGGGAGCTGGTGAGGCACGTTCCCCTCTAAGCCAGGCATATGTCACCTTCGGGCAAAAGATGAGCTAATAGAATTGAGATGAATGTAATTGGCAGAAGGTCAGCAAGGGAGCCGTGTGCGTCTGGAGCTTCCCGAAAAGGCCAGCGTGTTTCTTGCTCCCCTGCCTCGTGATTAGTATGCAGGTGAGGCGAGTGGGCTCTGCAGAGTAATTGGATCATTCCAAGATGGGCAATGCCTGCTGTATGTACAAAGCCTCAACAGTGATTAGATCCTGCCCGCGCGCCTCAGCAAGCCTTGGAATTCTCCCCACTGTGAAAAACTAATTTTCTGTGGGAATTTATTAAATAAGAAATCTGCATGCCACTTTACCTGGTAAGTCAGGCCAGCAGAATACAAAGATTCCCCTCGAATCTGACGCCTGTTTCCGGCAGAGGCGTCTCCATCGTTTGGGGACAGGTGTTTAGGGGCCGGTTTTGTTTTGGGGTATGCACATTTCTCACGGTAGCCTCAGGATTAGAATAGGGAAGCTCTTAGCTGGAGCCCTCCGAGAGAGAGAATTAGGACCAGCCGGGCGTGCGTGGGGGGAGGAGACAGGCGGTGTCTGCAGAGCTTGGTGGGGTGTCTCCTCCTGTAACGGGCTCAGCGTGTCCCCCAAGCTCACGTGCAGGAGCTCTAAGCCCTGGGATTCTAGAGTCAGATTGCATCTGGAGATCGGTTCTTTAAAGAGGCCATTAAGATGAAATGAGGTCATTGAGGCAGGTTGGACTCCGATGATCAGTGTCCTTGTCAGAAGAGATGAGGACACAGACCCACACAGAGGGAAGGCCACATCTACTGGTGATCTCAGAAGACCAGCCCTGCTGACCCCTCCGTCTCGGACTTCCAGCATCCAGAACTGTGAGGAAAAACAGCTGTTATTCAAGCCGCCTGGTCTGTGGGAGTTTTATACAGCAGCCCTGCCAACCAGTAGGCTCCCCACATGACTCTTCCAGAGCCTTCTAAGGGCTGTTGGGAACAAAGCTCTCCTTCCCCCTAAATGCAAGCTAGTGGGGACATCCCTGTGTTGGCTCTCGTGGGGTGGTGGGGGGTGGCTGCTGGAGCCCTGCGTTGGGTGGGGAGGGATGAGCTGCTGTGGCCAGGGAGGGGTGGTGGCCACCACGCGCCCTGCACGTGTGTCTCTTAGCTGGCACCCAGCTCTGAACTCACGTTTCTCTTGAGAGGAAATGAGTTATGGGTCGAATCATGACCCCCCAACGCAGAGGCTGAACTCCTAGCGTCTCAGACGGTGGCCTTGTTTGGGATAGGGTCACGGCGGATGCAGCTGGTTAAGACAAGGTCATCCTGGAGCGGGAAGGCCCCTGATTCAGAGGGACTGGTGTCCTCGTGAGAGGGGAACTGTGGGCCCACACGTGTCCCCTGGAGAGCACACCTGGGACGAGAGGGCCTATCCTGCCAAGAGAGCCACCAGCCCTGCCAAGGCACGGTTCACGCTGGAAGGAGCCAACCCTGCCAGCGCCTCAGTGGGCACTGTCAGCCTCCACAGCCCGTGAGCCATGACCCCTGGAATGAGCTCACCCAGACATAGGCTTGGTCAGGACGGCCCTGGCTGGCAAGCCCTCGCAGGACGCTGCCCTTCACAGGATGCTTCTGAGGTTGAAAGTGTGGCCCCGGATTCTGATCTGTGACCCTTCCCTGAGGTGGCTGTGTGGCAGGCGGGGTTTCTGAAGAAGAGCGCTTGAGGACTGGGGGGTAGAGCTCAGTGGTGAGTGCTGGCCCAGCCTGCCCGGGGCCCTAGGAAGTCTTTGTCCACACAGCGAAGACCAACAGCAGGCAAGCACAGGAAGAGAGACACGGGACGTGGACTCCCAGGTGACCAGTGTACTCGGGACGCATTTGGACTGATGGCTGCAGAGGGGAAGGGCCGACAGGAAGTGGGCAGGGGAGAGTTGAGCTATAGCGGCATCTTCAGAGGACTCAGCTGTCCATGTGGGGAGTCTGCAAGATGCGTGACTCCTCAGACTGCCCCTGGGCAGGGCCACAGGGCAGATCTCTCCTCCCCAGAAGGAGCCAGGAGGAGGGCTCTTTCCAGCCGGGGGGCCCAGGAGACGGCTGGAGGGCCAAGGGAGCTGGCAGAGGGGGTCCTACCTATGGATGCGTCTTGCGGCCCATCTGGTAGATCGCCCTGTGATCTGCGGCCCCCTGGACTCCATCCACTGCCTGTTTCCGGCCCTAGAGGAACCTCCTGCCCCTGCGTGGGCTCCAGAGTTCTCACTGATGCCCATGTTCTCTGGGGATTTGCCGAAGGTCGGAGACTCTGAAGTTCCTGTTCCCTTATCCTGTGCCACAGTCACATCTGCAGAGCTCTCGCGTGCTGTGATAAGTGTGCGTCCCCAGGGCCTTGTCCTCATCCCTCACTCTCCGAGGCACCCATCAGCGCACCCTGCACGGAGTCTCATCGAGGTCCTCCCATCGAGGGGCTGAGGCATGCCTCGGACTGGGCAGCTGTGACAGGGTGCCGCACACTGGGTGGCCTCTCAACAGGGGCATTTCGTTTTTCACAGTCCTGGAGGCTGGAAGACCAAGGTCACCAAGGGGCCAACAGACTTGGTGTCTGGCAAGGGCCAGCCTCCTGGATCATGGATGGCACCTTCCAGCTGTGTTCTTGCATGGTGGGAGGGCAAAGGCAGCCCTCTGCGGTCCCCTCGTGAGGGGTACCACGATCTCATCATTTCTCCAGGGCACCTCCTAATGCTGTCATCTTGGAGGATAGGACTTCCACATACGAGTCCAGATGCCAGCAAGCATCTTCATGGGAGGAGTTCTCAGACAGGAGGCTGTTGGCAAATCTCTAAAATAAGGGTCCCACTACTCTTCCATGCTCACCTCCCCACCCAAGTGCTGCATGGAATAGATATCACTGGGGTGGGGGAGCAAGCATTGCAGGTCAGGCCGGTGTGAGCTCCAGACCCACGCCTGCATTCCTTTCCTTTGTGGCTTTGCCTACATTACCGACCTTCTCTGAGCCTCTGGTTTCTCCTCTGTGTAATGAGCCTGCTGGGAATGACCTCTTAGGCAAGTGTAGTGGGTAAAGGAGAAAAGACATCCGTTTCCGAGAAGCGCTTAGGATTCAGTAAGTGAGCAACAAATGTGAGTGGTTGCTTTCACTTGTATCCCATCAAAGCTCACTCCAGAGCCCTTCCTGGGCGGAGATGACCAGGAAGTAGCCCTGCTCTGGTCAGAGATGGGGTTCTACCCTGGGAACACTGGGGTCAGCGGACATGTGAGAGCTGTTCGGTGATCCTCCCGCCACTCCCAGCTGACCCCCATCCCCATGATGCCACAGCTGTACAGGAGGAAGTTGAAGGACTTTGATGACAAAGTCACTCTTCTACCCATGACCTCTTGTTTTTGTACGAGAACTTGGTAGGTGTCTGGCGGAGCATCAGCCAAAACCCAGATAAAAGTATAATTATTTCCTATTTGCTTGCTGGGGTTTTCAAATCAGTGCAGTAATTTAAGCATGACTCTTGGAGGCTTACAAAAAGATGTTATGATTAGTTTTATCTCCTTTGTTAAGAAAAAATAATTACAGTGAAATAATTAGAGGCGGCAGAGTTGACACGAGATTAGGAAAGCTGGCTTGGCATTGAAAGTGAAGTTCTAATGAGCAAGAGGATAACAAAAGGAGGAGCCCACAGGGAAAGTGCCAGGAGCTTGTCCAGTTCTGGCCTCAGAGCCCAAGAACAGAGGGGAGGCAGGACCACGCGCTCAGTGGGGTGGCCAGCTTCGCAACGGAGCTAACCGCTCGGGGACAGCCATCGCTCTGGTGTCAGAAGACCCGAGTCTACATCTAGACTCTAGCATTGCCAAGGGGGGGGGGGAGCTCAGACAAGCCCCCGGCACTTCTGAGCTTTGTTGGGGAGCTATGTGCTGTTTTGACTTGTCTGTCTTTGTAGAACTTAGCTTCATAGAGGTAGGACCAGGAGAACGTGGTAGTGCCCTGGCTTTGCTGGGTAGAGAGCCGTACGAGGGCAAGGCCACCATCTGGATTATCCCACAGATTTTGATAAGTGTTTATTTTATCATCTGCCTCTGCACCCCTTCCCACCATTTATTGGATGGTTTGAAGGTCCTTATTCTGGCAACTCAGCCAAAATAACAAGAATTCTGTACCTGACCTTTGTAAATAACCAAGAAAGATATAAATACCAACTCACATTGCCTTAGCATGTTCCATGTAACAGGCACCCCACTGAGCACCTTGCATGTATGAACACCATCTCTTTATGCCAATTCTAAAAGGGAAGGGGGGGTCACGAAGGTTCTATTGTTCCCCTCATCTTCTCCTAAAGACACCAAGGCTCAGAGGTGGTCATTAACTTATTCAGGTCCACACAGCTTGGCAGAGTCACCCTTAAGATAAGTAGGATTTGATTCAGGGGTGGAGACACTAACCCCAATTTTAATGAGGTCCCTTGGAGACTTCCAAGCTTTTATTTTCTCATTTGGTGATGGATTCTAAGAACAAAGGAAGTCAAGGCCCTGAAAAAAATTGAAGAAAAATGTGGGAAACTCTCCTCATTCTGGGTTAACCTTATCTGTGTGATATCTTCCCACATGCATAAGTAACCTCCTGCTGTGTAACAAATGGGCACTTTAGAACAACAAATGTTTATTATCCAACAATTTTTGTGCATTGGGAATAAGAAAGTGGGTGTCCTGGGCACCAGCTATATTCTGAGGGTGCTGTGAAACTATTAGCCAGGTCTGGAGTCTTGTCTGAATGGTTGGCTGAGGCTAGAGAATCCACCTATAGGTCCAGTCTCGTGGCCGATGGCAAGTCTCAGACCTGCTTCTCTACTTATGGAGTTGCTGGTCAGTCTTCGTTTCTCACCACATGGGCTCCCCTATAGCCTGCTTGATGTCCTCACATGGCCGCTGGTGGACAGAGCAAAAGCACATCAGTGAGATCCCACCAGCCGGAGGGTGCCCATGTCAGAAGCCACAGTCTTTTTATAACCTAACCTACAAGTGACATGCCATTATTTTTCTGTGTTCTATTCATAAACATGCTTAAGGTCAGGAGATTGCACAAGATCGTGGACACCAGATGGTGTGGTTAAGTGCGGGGGGTGGGGGAGGCACCTTCGAGACTGTCCACGGCACCATCTTCTTCTGCCACCCCTTTGTTTCTTCTCGGCATCTAGACTGAACGTGGGCCGTGCTGTTGCACACTCTGATGAGCTGCAGATCCTGAGAGGGGAGGTCGCCCATGGTCAGCCTTGCATCTGCCCCTTTTATCCATCTACCTCCATGTGGTTTAGACAGGGCCAAGGGGATTTAACTGGCTGCTCCAGGATTCTAGAGATGGCCAAAGTCTCCCAGGGATGGAAACTCCACCCAATATTTTTGCCTTCATGACATCAGTTCTTGCACTCAACCAACAATTCAGTGACACATTCCTTAGGGGTTAAAAGGAAAGAGTGAAAGAGGCTGACCACAAGGTCACCAAGGCTTTGACTCCCTTTCCCATAAGGAAGACTACCATGAAATAGTTAAATAAAATTTGGCTTGTACAAAGTATCACAAAATGGCTTAAAAGAATCATATGATATCGGATAACGGGAAGACCTACTTTTAGTAGGTAATCAGTTTCTAGAAGACAGTTAATATGACACATGACCGTCGTGAGCTAAAAAAGATAAATTGTTATCTTATTAGAATCCATGGTATCCACGCTGGGGATGATGTTCCTTCGTATTGTTCAGTGTGCTGCCCTGTGAACTGCACACAGCTGTCTTATCTCTCTAGCCTTCACAGAAGCTAATAATGGCTTTCCCCTGTTGGGTGTGAGATTGGATTGTGCGGAGCCCTACAGACCATGTCGGGATTTTAACCTCTGTCTCAAGTACAAGCAGAAGGCCCTGGATAGCGTGAGACCATGCCTGAGAATCCACACAGAATCTGAACGGACTCCCGGCCCTGTGGCATCTAGCCCAGATGAAGGGTCTACCCCCATCACCACAGCAGGTTAGAGGGCCTTATCCAGGACAGCCCTGGTGGCTCCTAATCCCTCCCTCATCAGAGGTGGCTCTCAGATTTATTTGTCTCCTTGGCTCATATTCCTTCTCTCTCTCTCTCCCTCCTGCTCCCATCTCTTTGCTTACAAGGACAAGCTCAGAGAGGAGTCTCAGGGCAGAGGCCTCCAGGTGACCCTTACTTCTAACTGGGGCCATTTGCCGCTAACCTTAAGCCTGCCTGGGGGCCTGGATGTGCAGGCCCCCAACGTTTTCCCGTTTTAATTAGAAGTGCTCAATCCCCGGAGTACCCTGGCCCTGGAACTAATTTTGGAGGCAGCGAGAGGAGGCTCTCCCAGAAGGGAGAGATAATTCTCGTCTTTTCCTTCTCAAAAGCCCCACAAGTGGTTGTCAGGTGAGAAGCCGCTAGGTCAGCACCAGCCCGAGCGCTAAGCCGCTTATCGCAGCCGCTGCGGCTGCGGCTTTAGAAGCTTAACTTCTCCGCGGAGCAACTCCTGGGTGGAGCTGGGAGAGCGGCTGGCATCCTCTCAGCTGGGAGAGGACAGCCACCTCCTTGATGGGAAGAAGGTGTCACCCCAGTGGGGCCCTGGACGTTGGGCAGGGTTGGGCAGTGTCCAGCAGGGTGAGCTGAGGGGGCTGCGAACTGCCCCTGTGCCAGGTGGGGTACGCCTGGGAGTCGCCCTCGTCCTGCTCTACAAGTTGGGCCAGTCCTCCCCCCCCCCCCGCCCTCCACGCTGGACAGCTGCTTCCAGAGCACCACAGGGTGCCCGGCTGGCTCTGGCTCCCCGTGGGCGCCTGCCCTCAGAGCCCAGGCCCCAGGAGGACCTGACTGAGCCTACAGAGCCCCCACCGCGGTGCAGCGCAGCCGTGGACACGTGACACTGGTGAAGGGGAGGGAAGCCTGGGGCACAGCGTCCAGGGCGGTCAGCTCTCAGCCCCGCAGGTTAACAGCGTCTTCCCCTGCGGAGGCTCCTGGCAGCCTGTGGGCTTGGCGCTTTCGGGACTCACTGTTGTTAAATAAAGAATCATGACATTCACTTGTCTCCGGATCATCCACCGGGCCAAGTGTTAAGGACCCCAGTCAAAGAAGATGACAATCCCCGGGGGGTTCTGCCCCCACCTGTGGGAGCCAGGGTGGCTGGGAGGGGAGGAACCACAAGGGCGGGGGGCCCAGGCAAACTCAGCACCTGAGTTCTGCCTCCTGCCTTCAGGCGCTGGGAAGTGGTGCAGTAGGAGAGGTCCCTCCTGGTCCACGCCTCACATCCCCTACCTACAGGCCTGACAGCCGAGCCCTGGCTCCTACCTCTTCTCCACACGGAGGCAGCAGCACCCCTAGTGCAGAGGCACCCCGGGTGCAGAGGCACCCCTAGTGCAGAGGCACCCCTAGTGCAGAGGCACCCCTAGTGCAGAGGCACCCCAGGTGCAGAGCCCCCGGGCGGTTCTGGCAGAAAGCTGTTGTGGCTCAGGCTCCACCCAATCTGTCACCAACCTCCCCCAACCCCAGGGAGTCTGTTTATCTACATGTTCCCTTACTCAGATTTCTGTAAACTCCTCCGTCCCCACAGCGTATTCAGATGGAAATAAATGAGTTTAATTACTTAAAGTCAATTTGGAATTCAGGGCTGAGCGCTTTCCCTCCTACCTGTGAGCCCTGCCACGGAAGGAAGGAAGGAAGTGTGACTTATTCACACCTTGGGAGAAGGCAAACCACTGGCGGCAGGCGGCACCTTGTCTGGATGGGCTCCCTGCTGGGTGGAAGAGATGGGCCCTTCCTTCTTCCCAGCTCCGGGGGCCAGCAGGGTCAGCTGAGCCGGCTCCTGGTCCCCTTGCCTCTTCCGGAGGCCGCCCTGCGGGGCCTCTGGCGTTTTCCGACATTAACCTCTGCAGTCGCTGGCTGGAGCGGCTGGTAATTCCACTCTGCGCCGAAGGATGCGTAGGAGTGATCAAAAAAATCTGGAACCTGAGGGGGCAACGTCTGCTCATGCGGTGGTGATAGGGCAGTTTAGGCGAGACTTCCGGGGAGGAAATTTACAATTTAAATAAGAAAATTAATAAACTCTAAATTAACAAAAAGACAGGGTGGCTACAGCTGTGGGGCGGGGGTGGGGGCTGCAGTCAGGTGAGGCTGGGGCTCTGTGGGTGGGAGCCGGGGGCTCGTCCTAGGCAACGATGCAGCACGTGGGCCTGGGTCTCCCCGGGGGCACATGGAACAGGTGGCAGATGGTGAAGTCACAGTCAGTTCTTAGCCATCATGGCTTCTGCCGTCACCCTGAGGGGACCTTGGTGGCCTGCCTGGCTGTCCTAGGGTCCCAGGAAGCATGCTGACCGTGTCAGTTCGTCTCTTTCTTTACCCTCATCTCCAACCTTGATATCCTCCTTCCTTCCCAGGGTTGGCGTGATTCGGTAGGAACAGGGATGGGGAGCAGCATCTGGCAGGCTCCACGTTCTCCTTTGTGGAGACCAGAACCTTCCCTAGGCTGAGCCACAAGGTCACCCCCTGTGTCAATGTCAGGGTGCCCCTCTTTCTCCTGCTTTGGCTTCTCCTTTGGAAATTTGGGGCCATCCTGCCATCTAACCCCCACCCACTGACTCCACCAAAGCTATTCATCCAAAATGTGCCTCCCCTCTGGGCTGGCCTCCAGGCCCACG
Organism: Marmota flaviventris; assembly: GCF_047511675.1. NCBI lineage: Eukaryota > Metazoa > Chordata > Mammalia > Rodentia > Sciuridae > Marmota > Marmota flaviventris. Next base: position 4,457,320 of record NC_092516.1, on the reverse strand, counting down.
AGCCTCTGCAGACAAACTAGGCCTTCCTCCACGGTCTCTACAGCTGAGCAGGAAGGTCCACAGCAGAGCCGCGCACAGAGACAGGAAGCAGCCCAAGAGCCCACCAGGGTGTGGACAGCCAAAGGAAATGGGGGTTATCCAGCCCCCAAAGGAACGGAGTCCTGACGTCCACTACGGTGTGTGAGAACCCCGAAGACATCTTGCCCTGTAGAAAAACCAGACCCGAAGGTCACACGCCGTGTGACTCCATGTACGTGGAAGGTGCAGACAGGGAGCCACAGAGACACAGAGCAGTCCGGTGGGGCTGGGGAGGGAGGGCGGAGCCACTGCTCAGGGGGAGGGGCCTCCTCTTGGGGTGACGAACGTGTTCTGGAAGCTCATAATGGCGCCGGCCACACGACTTCGTGAAAACATTCAGTGCACTCAGTTGTGCACCTTAAATGATCGAGATGGGGAATTTTGTGTGTATTTTGCCACATGAGGATGTTGAATTATCCCTTCCTCCCGTCTTTCCCCATCCTCTGTCCCGGAGCTGCCGGGGATGGACCCTCTGGCTTACCCTTGTCCAGGGGAAGGGTCAAGGCCTGGGGCCTTGAGGCAGCGGGAGGTCCCCCTTCAAGCCCCAATCCTGGTGACCAGGCCAGAAGATTCCAGACAAGTCCTTCAGAGTAACAGGCCTGGGTTCACTAGAGGGGATGGGGAAGGGGCAGAGGCAGCGCTCTTCAGGGAGAGAGTGGGTCCTCTCAGGAAAAGGACAGCGCACACCACCGGCCCTTCAGGTTAGTGAGGGTCCCAGGGAAGCATCCAGAGTGCTGTCCAGGTCCTGACATCAGACTTTCAAGGCCCCACTGTGAGTGACCACTTAAGTCCCTTTGTCCCATGCTGACTTGTTCTCATTGGAACCTGTTCTTTCAGATTTCTGGTTAGGGGGAATTGTCCTTATCTCCCCAGGTTCTGGGAACTGGTCTGTATAGGGTCACAAAAGTCCCCAGCAGCCCCTTCAAGGTAGTGTGTGGGTTGTTTTTGATTTTTTTTTTTTTTTTTGATACTGGGAATTGAACTCAGGGGCACTTGGTCACTGAGCCCCATCCCCAGCCCTATTTTGTATTTTATTTAGAGACAGGGTCTCACTGAGTTGCTTAGGGCCTCACTTTTGCTGAGGCTGGCTTCGAACACGCCATCCTCCTGCCTCAGCCTCCAGAGCCACTGGGATTACAGGTGTGCGCCACGGGCTTGTGTTCTTTTCATGGGCATTTCTCCTGCGGACAACAGGTGCTTTGCTAAGGAACGTAACATCCTGTGTGCTTGAGCAGGCGGGGCTGCAGGTAAACTGCTTTTTAAAACTGAAAGCATGTGGGCCAGCAGCGTGGGCCCGGTTTATACAATTATTCCCTAGCCTCATGCCCCCACCACTCACGTCTGTCTGTCCCCTATCAGAAGGTCCTCATCCCAGAGGGTCCTGCCCCATTGCCGGGAGGAAGAGGTGCTCACAGCAGGGATCAGCCTCCACAGACAGGCCTGGCTGGGGGTCCCCCTGGGCTCTTCCGGTCAGCTCACACTTCTGCACAGTCCAGTCACATTTCCACGCAGCAGCCGCCCTGCTTTATGGAGCCTGAACATAACACAGACATCCCCCACGTCCCTGTGCCATCCTTGTGAAGGTGACCATGTCCCACGAGACTAGGACCGGGTCAGTTCATCATCTGTCTCTTATTACAGGGGTACTGACCTTAGGATGAGGAGGAAAGGGACCTGGCCCCCCCTCCCACCCCTCCCCAGGAGAATCAGCTGTCCTTCTCTTTCCTGGAGGAGGACTGTCCCCACGCAGGCCTCCCTGCAGGCTCTGATGGCCACCTCCACCCTCTTGGCTTAGCTCCTGAGGCAGCCGCTCACTGCCACCAGGGGAGACCCCGAGTCTGGGGGGGCCCACCTCGTCTCCCTCTGGTCATCTGATGCCAGGCATCTGGAGTCCCCCTTTCTCTACTGTCCTCCATCTGTGGATGGCGTGGCCTTAGCTGGGAGGCAGAGGAACAAAGGAGAGCCATTGTGAAAATATCAGGCCACCCCCAGGCAGACTGTCCTCCTTCCTGGAGAAGGGAGATGGTGCCGTTTGAGAAGGAAGCATTCCTTCCAGATCTGATGCTATTTCAAGTAAGATCTGTGCAGAATTAATAGTAATTAGTCCCAGGACATTGCAGTAGAGCCCAGGCCCTGACTCTGCTGCCCGCGCTCTCAGACCCTGTGTCTTTTACTAGAAATCTTATTTCTGAAGTCCTGCTGGCTGGCACAGTGGGCGAGGGAATGAGAGAGGGACCTCTGGTGCCCTTCACCAGGGTGCAGTGAAGGTTGTCTTACGGCAGATGTGGCGTAGCTGGGCTGTGCCGCTCCTGGAGTGCCTCGGGAATGGAGCGTGGACAGTGGACAGGGATGCCAGAACCCTGCGGCCAGCGGGATAGACCTTCAGCCAGTACCCACCCAACCTGCCTGAAGCCCATTAGCAGAAAAGAGAGCGGGGTTCTCCTGTGTCTCCGACCCAGATAAACCTCTTACACCTCAGTCTCTCACTTCCGTTTTCCCAATGACTGGGTCCATGGCTGACAAATCAAGTCCTTCGCCATGGACTCAGGTCTGCAGCATGCTCCCTGGCACCTGCAGACTCCCGAGATTTGTTTCCCTCTAACGGAAGCCCAGAGGTCTTCTAAGTTTTAGAAGCATTAAGTTTATTTTTAACAATAATAGAGAGTCGTCGCTGCGTGATTTCTAACTGTGTCAATCTCAGGGCAACTTCTCCCGTGGGTTATTTTTGTTAGCTCTGCTTTGCAGAGAAAGCACTGGGCTTGCTCGGGTTGGGTCAGCCGCGGGTGATGGAGTCCGAACATGAGCAGATGCAGTCGGTCTGCAATTCCCAACCCCAGTCACCAAACCAGTGTCCCAAAATTGGCTTTCTCCAACCTCTTTAATTCTGTAGTATCCACCTATCGGTGTGATTTTTGCTATATTTTATACTCTAGCTCTTATTTCCTTTATATTTTAAAAGTTATTCCATTTTAACTAAAATTTATTTAAATTAGAAACTGATCATTTTCCTTAAAATATAGCAAAAACAAGAAAACAATGTTACTATATTTAAACCAGATTCCTTAAGGGCCCCAAGTGTAAATGGAGATAAAGGAGTAGGAGTTAAAGATATATTTATATATAGGAAACAGAAACTTTTTGCTTGATAAATTCTAAAATATTGCAAGAGAATTCAATAAGAAGTGACTTTCTCACTCCCAGTTTTGATGGCTTTGATAGCCCACCTGTGAGTGATCTGGAATCATTACTTAGGCTCATATGAGAAAGGCAGAGGAGCAATTTTGGCAGGGATGTGGAGAGAAAGGAATCCTTACATGGTACAGAGAGAAGGTGAACTGGGCAGTCGTTATAGAGCACAGTGTGGCGCTTCCTCAAAAAGCCAAAACTGGGATCCCTGTTCGGTGTGGCGATCGTACTTCTGGGTGTATATATCTGAAGTCTACGAAATCAGTATGTCCACGGCTTATCTGAACTTTGGTGTCCGTTTTAGCGTGGTGTCTGTGGAAATCCCAAGAGTCTGGTGGGCTAAGCTGCCACAGTAGCCGAGACCTGGAAGCAACCCGAGTGCCCATCAGTGGATGGATGGGTCAGGGAGATGTGGCCCGTGCACACAGTGGAATAGAATTCATCCTCAAAAAGAACATCCTGTCTCTTGGAACAATATGGATGCACCAGGAAGTCACCTTGCTAAGAAGGCCAGGCACAGACACACAAGACTACACGCTGTCACTTAAACGTGGACTCAACAGGTTGAACACCAAAGTAGAGAGGATGGTGGTTGGCAGAGGCTGGGTCGGGTGCCTCGGGAAAGCTGGGAGTTGAGAAAGATGGTACCGTTTCAGTTGGAAGGAATAAGGTCTGGGACCCACTTCATGGCAGGGTGATGATATTTAATATAACATACTGTATATTTCAAAGTAGCTGAAAGAATAGATTTTAAATGTCTCAACACACACAAAAAATTAATTTGTGAGGTGATGGATATGTCAATTAACTTAGTCAGTCCACAAAGTATCCATCTATCATATTGTATTCCATAAATAGATACATTGTATTCGCCAATCAAAAGCAAAACTGTCACCTTGGGTTCTGTTGGAGAGCACTGCCTTTTCCGCTGCCCCTGGGTCCCCTCTGCTATGGCAGTGACCCCAAGACAGACGCTGTCCCAGGTGCTGGCTGCCTCTGCTGCCTGGGCTGCTTCGGGGGTCCAAGGCCCCTGCAGGGCCTTCCCGGCTGGCCCAGCCCTCTTATTGTGGGTGCCATTTGGTCCCACAGTTGTCCAACCGGCTCCTTCCCACCCTGGCTTGGGAAGGTTAGGGATCTTTTGTTGTTCCTCCTTTTCAATTACAAAAGCCTGTTTGAACAGCCTCGGTGACAGCCTGTGTTCAAACAAGCTTTTGTAATTGAAAAGAGAGCTTGCAATGTGGCTGCAGGGACTCCTGCCTCAAAAGCAGGGGATGCAGACCATGCTGTGAGCTGGTCCCTGAGGCCACTTTCAAAGTGTTTAAAGCTCCCTTCCAATTTAAAAAAAAAAAAAAAAAAAGGAAAAGAAAGAAAATCCTGTTTAAACACACACTCTACACCAACTGGCTTGGGTGATCAAAAATGGAGATTTTTGACCTGGGCCAGTTTCAGGGACAGCCTTCCTGGAAGTGGGGCAGGGGAGGAGAGGCCCTGCTTACTAGTGCCCAGTTCACCCTTCCCAAGTCCATCCTGCCTCTGTTATGTGGGGTCTCTGAGACTGGATGCATAGGTGACCCCAACAAGTTCCCATTCAAATTCAAAGTCTTTCTCTCTTTCCAAGCATTATAGATACTGTCAGCAATGCCTATGCAAAGATGATTCAGTTCACGTCCCAGCTGTGTGACATTGCGCAGTCATTCAACCTCTCTGGGACTCAGTTTCCAATTTCCTTACCTACACAACAGTATCAAATTATTACGTAGTTTGGAAGACTGGTTTGAAGCTTAAAGGATGTGATCTGTTTAAATTCATAAGGCAAAGACTCAACATTCTCTAACGTGTAGTTATTCTTGCTCTTAATGCTAACAACGGTATTAAATAAAATATAATGGTAAGGAGAAAAATGTCATGATGGTTAGGAATGTAGATTTTAAAGTCAGTGTGGTTTGATTGAACTCCTGGAACCTCTTTTATCTTAAAATGAGAATGCTGATAGATTTCTACCACCCCCCATAAAAACCTACACATACGTAACCAGGCATTTACTGTGCGCCACACCCTGAAATGGATGGTGAACAGAGGAAGCTAAAAGCAAGCAGAAGGCACAGGACTCGAAGGCAGGTAGATATCAAGGAGCTCTCCTGAAAGTCCGGTCCTGGGGATGCAGCCCAGGGTCTCATGGCCGCTAGGCGCGTGCTCTGCCATGAGCTATATCCTGAGCCCTAGCATTCAGATCTTAGTGGGTAGGGGAGACTTTAGGAACAGGGTGTCATTTCAGCTGGGCGCAGCATGGATGGGCAGCGAAGGACAAAAATGCCACTGGAATATCATGATTTGTCATGATTGAAGAAGAAAACCAGGGACTGGGGGGCATGTTAGTTTGGCTCGAGAAGCAGAGAGGTGGCCCTTGGGAGAGAGCTGAATGGAAGGAAGGGTGGAGGTTGGCCCTGGAGCACCAGCGCTAGGCCTTTCATCGCAAGTCACAGAAACAACACCAAACAGCTGGAAAGAAGGACAGACAGATGGGCGGACAGACGGATGGACGAGTGGATGGGTGGGTGGATAGATGGATAGATGGATGGATGAGTGGGTAGATGGATGGATAATCTAGCTTCAGGATAAGTAGGATCAAAAAGTCTCAAATAATATCCTCAGGACTCCTTTTTTTTTCGTCGTAGATGGACACAATAACTTCGTTTTATTTATTTATTCTTATGTGGTGCTGAGGGTCCAACCCAGTGCCTCACTCATGCTAGGTAAGTGCTTCACAGCGGAGCCCCCACCCCAGCCCCCTTAGGACTCATTTCTTATCCCCTGTTCTCAGAGCTGCCCTTCTGGGCTGGCTTCATTACTGGACTCCACTTGGTTATGCGACCAGATTTTGACCCCCGAGGCTGGGCTCTTTTTCCCTCTCCAGAATCGTGAAACCAGCCACAGGACTGAGCCCTGACTGGGCAGGGAAAGAGACTTTAGTTTTGGGTCAAGAACAGACGTGGGAGATGAGCTCTCGAGTCAGCTTCCCACCACCTGGGAGGAAGGAGTTCTAGACCCAGGTAAAAGGGATGACGGAGGCTAGGCCACTGGAGGGAGGGACACGTGTGTCTTTTATTATGATCATAAGGAAGCCAGAGGTCACCGTGCAGCCATCCTAGGTCCACCTGGTTCCAGCAGTACCTGAAGAGGGACTTCTGTCCTTCAGGCATCCTGTCCTCAAGGACAAGCAAGAGCATGGCAGGGTACAAACTCAGCTAGGCCTCCAGGTAGTACAGGACCCGGGCGGCTAACGCACTCTTCCTGGGAGCTTCTGCCCACGCCCTGGGCCCGTCCTCTGCACTGGGTTGGGCCATTTGAGCATCCTGATCCTCAGCGCTGATGGAGGCAGAGGGGGCCTCAGGTGGTCAGGTGGCAGCATTTTCTCACCCAGAGCTGGAGATGGGCCCTGGATGGAAGCACAGGACTTAGAGCCCAAGAGGAGTTTGACAGGAGGTCAGGTGACCCTTCACGGTGGTTTCCAGGCAGGAAGTCCAACCTGGCTGCCACGGCTCCCAAGGGCAACTCCCCTTGACCTTACAGTAGGCAGCTGGGGAGGGAGGGCATGTCCAGCGAGGGGCTTCCGGGACGAAAGGGATCAAGCAGGAGTAGACTGAGCCATGTGGGGCCAGAGCCCGTGCAACGGGGCAAGTCTTTGTGGTGAACACGATTCTGAGATGGCCCACCATGTCTCTCCACACCTTCCCTGATCATACCTGGTGTCCCTCAGGGCTGTGACTAGGAGGGTGTCACTGTTGTGGTGGGACTGTCATATGACAAAGTTGATCTTCAGATAGGAAAAAAATGTGGCTGGGCTCCACCCATGGGTTTGTGGAAAGCAGAGGGTCGTCTCCTTTTGGTCAAAGGAAGAAGAAGAAGAAAAAAAGAGTCCAAGAATCACCAAAGACTAGAGGCACCGTCGTCAGAGGCCTGAGGAAGGAGAGCGTGATGTAGAGGATGAGTAGCCGGGAGGGCCCAGCCACCCCTGGCTGACAGCTCCAAGGAAACCGGACATCCATCTTTCAACCACCAGGAGTCATGTCCTGCTCACAAAAATGAGCCGCGAAGTGGTTTCTCTCCATTGTCTCCAGATGAGAAGCGGCTCATGGACACCTCTCGTTCCGCCTTGTGACACCTGGGCAGAGACCCCAGCGGCACAGCGCCAGATTCCTGCCCCACAGACCCGGGGGCCCATAAGCAGATGTTGTTTTAAGCTCCTAAGATGGTACCACTTTGTTATGCAGTGACAGAAAACCAGCACCACCCTTCAAGTAGAAGACTCAGAATCAGGATTTTAAACTTAGGCCCCGGATGTGACATTTGTGGAAAACCCACCTGTGGGAGTTGCTTTGGCTGCATGTGCCACATCTCACGTCTCCCCCAGTCCCTGAACACACAGGACGGTGAAGAAGTCACGCGCCGGTTTCCTGTGTGACCTCTGGAGTGCAAGTCTCCTTGCTCTTTGGCCCCAGTCCCCACCCCGCTGTGATGCTGCTGACCGATTTGGTCCATTTCCCTTCCTGGCAAAGAAGAAGAAGAAGAAGAAAAAAAAGTAAAGCTCTCAAAATTATTAGGTAATGATATCACTTTAAAAAGCGACACAATGTTTTAACAGCATGACTCCACTTAGCTGTGGTTTAATAAAATGTAGAAAGCCCAGAGCCGAGGAAGCCCGCGTCAGGTGGGGGCAGACAAACAGCTCTCGAAACTCACATCAGGAAAATTACTTTTTCTTCAAATGGAAACTTTTCAATTGCTTTCAAATAGCTGGAGCTGATAGAAATAATTTCCTTCGCACGTTTGCATATGCTGCCTGTGTCTTCCCCGCACGGTGCCAAGAGCTTCATTAATAAAGATGGTTGCGAGGTGCCGATGCTGCCAGGCTCTCGTTATTTAGAAAAGGCACCAAACCAAGTCAAGGGGAGTCAATTGATGACTAAATGCAATTCCTGTTCCGTGTCCCCGAGGCAAATTGAGGCCAGCAGGGGAGAGCGGGTCCGTGGGTCTCTGCGCAGGCACGTACAGGCGACTGAGCCACGCGGGCACTGAAGATGCACCCTGACGTGGCCCTCTCAGGTGTCTCCTTTGGACAGCAGGGGCTGTCGGGGTCACATCTCCTCCTTTGACTGATGGGCAGAGTGAAGAGGGGACGAGGCTCAGGTGAAATCACATGGAAGACCAGAGACTTCTGAGCCCTCAGGAAGGCCAGGCCGCTGTTTGGGGTCTGCAGAAATGTGTCTTTGTAATGAACCAGGAGTTAGGTTTCCTGGTTCTCTTCCCAGCCTTCCTGTCCATAGCCCTGAGGGCGGTGCAGAAGTCGGGGTAGAAAGCTAATGAGTTCACAGTTTGCAGTGATGAGGTCTGGGAGCACTGGTGGACGTGCAGCAGTTTCGTAGGGGCCCAGTGTGACCTGGGACAGAGGGGCTCACGGTGAGGAACAGGCTCTCATCCCATCCCTCTCTGGCCCTCGGGGAGAACGGCCCAGGTAGGTGTGAGTGGAGCCTTAAACATCTCCAAAGCTCCTCACCTTCCCTTTGGTACAAAGACACACAGAGCCTTGGGAAGAGTGGTACCCAGTTCAGTCTATTTATTGTCTCCATTATATTTATTTTTGATTGCCTATTGTTTATGGGCAGAGATATTGATTTTGCATTTAGGTAAAGCTTCCTTTTTACATCCATTATTTACATTTTTAAAGTGAATCCACTTAAAGAAGTACATGCAGGGTGGCATGAATCACAAGACTTCCTGGTGCGGTATAGACCCGTGACCTCGACCGTGGCTCATGTTCCAGACCAGGAGACAGGTGTACAGGAAGGACAGACCCAGCCACGTGTTTTAAAATGTCATGCATTACTGGAAAGTTTGAGGTCTGCTGAGGCCAACAGATCAGGAAATGCCAATGAAAAGCTGCCTTGGGACAGGTCCCATCGAGAGGGGTGGGGCACACCACAGAGGCCACCCAGGGAGCGCCGGTGCTGGTCAGGAGGCAGGAGAGCACAGAGGTCCGAGCAAGAGCCTTCATTGGGATTTCTGTGGAAGGGACAGGAGAGACCAGAAGAGGATACTAGGGCAGCCCCCACGCCCCAGAGCCCCTGAAGTTATTCCAGCCGGCCCCCTAGAGCCAACCTAGTGAGGGGGGGCCAGGTTCCTCTGCCTGTGTCAAGCACAGGGCCGTGTTCTGCTCCAGACCAAGGCTGGGGGCGGAGGGGAGAGCAGAGATGGAGGAGGCCACACGGGTGTGGGTGGCGAATGTTTTAAACACCGGGAGCCCAGGGTCGCTGTCTTCAAGTGCCCATTCTCCACCCAACTCCCCTCCTCACCTGTGTCGCTGGACTTTGTATAAGTGGAGTTTTTGTTGGGAGTGAAGAGCTGAGTCAAAGCCTTCTCAACAAGCCACGAGGGCTCCTAAGGGAGGGGGCCCAGAGAGCACGCCCCTGAGTGTGGCAGGGATTTCCAGAGGGCTTTGGGCCAGGGGGTCCCACTAGCCCCACCTTATCTCAGGGACCAGAGATCACTGCCAGCATCTGCCTGACACTTGGGTTTCCAGGGACAACATACCACCTACTGGCTCCTGGGTTGTCTGCGTCCTAGCTGGACTGTGAGGGACAGGCCAAGTCTGGGAAGTTCGTGAATAAGGCCAGAACATTGGCAGGACAAGGTCCAGTCCTATCCAGTGGGCGTGTCTCAAAGGGAACCTATGCCGTCTCCATCCTTCACTCAACGGGCTCCTGCTCATTTGAAGAACACGAGAGATGGTGCCCCTTCCCATCAGGGTGTGGATTCCCAGGAGCAACGGCACGCTGCTCAAACAAACGTGGCCGACCCCGGAGAGCAGAGCTGGAGGAATAGCACCTGTCCCTGCACCAACAGACACCCCCCCCCGTCAGACGCCACGGCACTGAGTGCTACAGGAAAACCCTGAGTTCTGTTTTCAAGAGTTAACGAAAAGCCTCTAGAATAAGTAGGAATTTTCCAAGAGGGAATATATCCATATGTAGACATAGTTCTGTAATATATAAACATTTATCATATAAATGTATATAATTACATCTGTGATAAAAATATAGCTAGTTACTTGATAATGTCTGGTTACATATTGATATATATAAACTATATATGATTTCCTCCTGAAATTATACAAGTATACATAGATAGCATGCATTTATACATATATAAGCTTATATATGTATATACGTGTGCATACGTATTTCAAAATGTGATTTTCAGTTGACTGGCAATTCTTGTTGACATCAAACATATATTGCCAAGGAGAATAACTGTGGGAAGCCATTCTCACACGTGATTTGAGTTACCTCCCTGGCTGGGTGAGAGGTGCTCAGACACAGCCTTGTCAGAGCCTTCCCCACCCTGTCTCAGGTGCGAGGGCTTGTCTGTGTGGGGGTGTGCCTGACCACTGACCTGAAGACCGATCACTGATCCTGACCTTGGAATGCTGCCCCCCTTGACCTTCACTGGATGGAATTTTCCCTTGAATTTTTTGTTCCCCAATAAAAGCTCACTCCCTGGCGTGTTCCCTCTCTCTTGCTGGCCTCTTGTGTAAGCCTCGCTACCGCATTAGGTGGCTGGAGGCAGGAGCTAGGAGGAGCCATCTCTGAGCTGGGCAAATAAGTAACGAGAGTCATGTCTCTTTAATTTTAAACTCACTAGTTAATTTTTATGCTTTCGAACCTCTATTATGAAGCTAGCGTGCTGGTTGCGTGGCTGAAATAACAACCGAGCCATCCTAGTGACTGTTAACTTCACATTCAGGTTTCTGGCTTCTGTCTTTAATCAATCGAGGAAATTCCCTTTGAGAATATTTTCTTTGCTAACCTTCCTTGCCCAAAGCCGCAACACCTCTGCACTTCCTCCGTTCTTCTCTCGATTCTTTCCCCTTCATTTGCTTCAGCACTTACCCAGAGAAGCCCAGAGCAAAGCCTTCCTCCTGGAGTGTTCTCCACCTTGACGTCGTCCTGAGTACTCTTGGCTCCTGGGTGCACGGGCTGTTTTCTGGACATTGAAACTACGGGCATCCATAAGACTGGAGCTGTTGTCCAGAGCTGGTCCCCTGCAGCGTCTCCCTTCCTCTCTCAGCGCCACTGAGGACGCTTCCACCTTAGCCCACGTCAGTCCACATTCCCAGATGGAAGGGCTTAGCGACTTGGAATCCTGAGACCACCCGGCTGCTGCTGCTTGTGCTGCCCATGGTGGTGCTGCCTGCCGCCAGGCTTCAGTTGAGCTCAGTCTCTGTTGCAGATTGCAGAAGGTTCTCCACACCTTCCCGGAACCACGGGCTTTGCCGCGCTCTAAGGCTTATCCCAGTAGGAGATGCAGACCACTTCTCCGCTCCTTGGATTTCAACTGGCCTTGGGCCTTGCTTTGACTAAGGAGATGCTGCAGATGTGCCTGCAGGCAATCCCAGCAGCAGAGACCTTGAACCCTGTCCTCTGGAACCCTGCTGATCAGCCTGGAGGCCCTTTCCCCTCTTGTCCCAGCCCACAGCTGGGTTGTCCCTAGAAACAGTCATCCTGCTTTCCTGCCATTCACAGGGCCCAGGAAGAAATGGATTAATCACTCAGCTGACCCCAGCCCCAACTGCTGATCCATTAGTAGGACAAGCAAAACAGAGAAAGTTAACCACGTTCGTTGTCTGCAGTTGTGTAATGTATCACCCCAAACCTAGCTTAAACCATGGATACTTCTTATCTCACAGTCTCCCGACTTCAGGAATTGGGGAGCTATTCAGCTTGATGGTCCTGGCTTAGGGTCTCTCATGAGGTCACAGTCACCTGAAAGTTTGGCTGGAGAACCCAATCCCAGGTTGGCCCATAGATGGCTATTGGCAAGAGGCCTGTTTCTTGGTAGGGGCCTCCCTGGATTGCTGCTTGAGCATCCACACAACATGGCGGCCAGCCTCCTCCAGAACCAGTGGTCAGGAGAGAGCGAGGGACAAAGGATGGTGCCTTTTATGACTTAGCCTCGGAAGTCACACGTGGTCATTTTTTCCAAATTCTATTTGGTAAAAGAGTCAATAAAGTCCAATGCAGAGTGGAGAGGTAGGGAGGGAGAGGCATGGGCTCCATCTTTTAAGAGCAGGAGTGTCACAGAACTTCTGGATGTATTTGAAAACCACCACCCGGATAGCGCCTCACACGGAGAACTGAAATGTTGAGCTAGACTTCCTCAGAGAACACTTGCCATGTCCCAAGCACATGGACATGTGGAGTTCCAAGTCAGCAATGCTGCGGGTTGGAGAAGAGTTGGCTTCATACCAAGGGTAGACCCTTGGTCAGAATCCTGACTTGAGAGCTGTGCATGGTCAGTTTACTTACCCTCTCTGATCCTCAGCATTCCTACTTGAAAATGGGGCAGATGCCGTCTTTCTCGTAGGATTATCAAATGATAGTGGTCATAGTGGAGCCTAGGTCAATTAAAATCCCTGTGTTTGGCCCTTTTCTGTCCAGCATACCCATCCCATTTTCCATACAGATCATGGTCCCCTGGGATCATGGGGAAATTGAGGAAGCATTAAATAGCGGTGGCACAGTAGAGATGTTGGAATAACCATGGAGAAACCGTCTCTAGTCATGCAACCTGAGGCAAGTGAGCTGCAAGTTCCACCTAAGGGATTCCCTGTTTGGATTGGGTGGTCCCAGGAGTCCCATTTAGCTTCATACCAGGTATCTACTTCTCCAGGCCTGCACTAAAAACTAGAAGTCTACCTTCTTGTACCCGCCCTGTAAAGCAGGGGGCAGGAAGTGTGGGGGCAGGAAGTGTGGGCGCAGTGTTGAGGCGACCTTTCCAAGGTCACTCACCTGGGAAGTAATGGAGAAATGCCCTCCAGAGCCCAGACCCGAGGGATATGAAGATGCTGACAGTGAGGTTTGTGGAGTTTTAATGATAGCTTGCTTTGGGAAATTATAATTCTTTAAGAATTCCAATCAGGCCTCTCTGAAGAGCACCAGAAGGCTCCTTCAGGAGGCAATTAAGGGGCCCGCCTGCCCCATAGTGAGCACAGCCATGGTAAATCAGCCCTGCAGCAGGCTGGTTTCTAGGCCAGGACATCGAGGGGAAAATGAAATCACTCAAGTGGACGGGGGAACAAAGACTTTGTCGCCGAGGCCGCCATTGGCCGGGCATGTCCAGGACTTTGAATGGAAGCTGGGCCGTGTGTCATCTTGGCGTTGGGCAGGTTTGGGAGGGCTGGGGCCCCAACTCTGCTTTCCCACGTTGGACTGTATATGGAAGGAGCTGGCTGTCTTGCTTTTGGAGCCAGACTGCCTGGGTTTGAATCCCAATTCTGCCATTAATGGAAGTGGTGTTTTAAGAACATGTTCTCATCTTCATAGTAGGAGCCGTGATACGCTTATCTGCTGTCGCTATGAACACGTTGTCTAGTGCTTGTCCCTCCTCAATGAAATAGCTTAACAGCTTCAACCAGCCAAAGGCATTTGAATAAGTTTTTTTTTTTTCCGGTGGGGGGAATGTCAGTATAATAACCTAGTTTTAAAAAGTGAAGGGGGCTTGGGTAAAGAAGTCAGTTTTGCCAAGTATTCTATGAGAGCTGAAATCGTGCTTATTTTGCACACAATTGTTTTCAGTATGTGCCTGGCACATACTAAGTGCTCAGTTAGAATTTGCTAAATAAAATAACCCAGTGGAGAGCCCACCAGGGCAACCTATGTGAACATGTAATTGAACCAGGCAGGAATTACTCCACTTTTTCCTGCACAGAGGTTGAAACCAAAGCCCAGGGAGACTAAAATCCCCTCCCAGGAGCCCAAAGCTTCTCGCTGGCTCTTAAGTTTGTCTTGTTCCAGGTAAGACAGACAAGAGCAGGGACTTTCCTGTGGGATGCAGCATCCTCTCTTCCAGCCTGGGTTTGCCTCAGAAGAATAGGGAATTTTCTTTAATGCTGAAGAACAAGGAATGCCGTTTTCTTGGTGTTTCTCTAAGTCATATTTGACACTGAAGCCTCAGCTTCCTGGGTGGAGGAAAACCAGGAACCCTCCATCAGCAGTGTCCACGGGTTCCTTCAGTGCCCTTGGCCAGCTGAGGCCCAGAGCCAGGGTTGGAGGACTGGTCCTTTATTGCTGCTCCTGGGGAGAGGCCATGAGTCTGTCCAGAGCTGGCCCTTTGCCCTGGGGGCTGGACGGCTCCGTGGGGCTGCAGGATCTCAGAGGGCACCAGCGGCCGTCACTGTGTGAACCAGCTCACCAGCGGCTGGGCTGGCAGTCGTGTGGCCTTCTGGGACTGTGCTCGCTGTTCAGCCAGTGCTGCTGGCGTGGGGTAGAAAGAGGCGGGGAGGACAGAGGAGCTCTCCTCAGCAGGATGGTGGCCGTGTCCCCTAGGGCCACCTCTAGTGGAGAAAGCAGGGCTGGGGGCTTAGCTAGATCAGGACTCGAATCCCCATCGGATCCTTTGGGAGCTGTGTGCGTCCCGCATCGATTGTGAAAATGTAAAGCCAGAGGTGATGGGACCTCCCTGTCCCCGACCTTGTCACCTCCGGAGAGCCCCGGAGAGAGCCATCCTCGCGGCCCTCCCTGTGTTCTTCTGGAGGGGCGTGCAGGCTCCATGTGGGTTCAAGTGCCAGGAAGCAGGTGGCCGGGCGCTCTCTGTGCTCTGTCCGTCCTGGCTCCGGTGGTCCTGTGGGGACGGATCACGTCGTCACAGAGTCCCCGACATGCTGGCATGGCCAGGAACAAGTGACCCCCAGGGAGCTGCCTGGCTCTGCTCTTGGCCAGCGGCCACGAGGACTCACCTGTGGCCTGTCTGGGGTCACCGCTGGGGACCCGGATTGAGTTAGGATGCAGGTCCCTGGACTGGGGACAGTCACCGGGCTCTGAAGAACGAGTCTCTGCCGTGCTGGGACATTGGGTTGTGACCACGAAGAGCTGTGCTCCTCTGCTCAGCTCAGGATGTTCACATTTATGGGCTGCGGGCTGCGGGCTGAGACCTCCGACCTGCGACCTCCGACCTGCTTGCTGTGATCCTCACCCTGTGGAATGGGTCTGGTCATGATGCCCTCTTACAGAGGAGCGCCTAGGGCTCAGAGAGGTTGAACACCCCCCCCAAGGGCTACACAGCCAGGGTAGAGCCAGGGTCAGGAGGCAGGGGGCTGACTTCAGCATCTGTCCCAGGACCCAGCAGAGATGGCAACCTCTGCTGCCCATTACCAGCCTCACTTCCCAGGTCTTGGTGGGTTTGGGTGTCTGTCCAGCGAGGGGACCATCTGGGGACCCTCGCTCACTAGGGGAGGGTCTAGGTCTTCCACCTGCACATGGGAGCTCCCCCCCCACCGCACCTGACCCCGTGCCGTGGGGAGAGAGGGACGGACTGTGCCACGCCCCCCCTCTGAGGGCTCCTGGTCTAGTCCAGGGGAAGGATGGTCCACACTGGAGTCCACGCTGGGCTTGCAGTCAGCTCAGGGGCTGTGTGCTGCCAGGGCCTTCTCACCCGCCACCCTCTCCCTCCTTCTAGACTTCGTTAATGGACCAGCCTCCTGTCCTGATGTGGCAGATGCCATGAAGGCCCGCAGGTCCCCAAGGGGGGGGGGTGGGCTCTGCCAGGCTGTTTTCTCACCTCTGAAAGGAGATGGTTGCCGCCGTGACGCCCTCGCAGGGCGCTGGGACTTGGTGACCGTGGGACTCGGTGACCGTGAGCCTCTGTGTTGGTGGATGTCTCCTCCCTTCAGTCTTTGGTTTGTGGACACTGCTTGGGCACCAGCCAGAAGCCACTGGACTGTGGGCCTCAGGACAGAGCGGTGGGAGGCTCTGCCGATACCTGCTCTCCTGGAGCCCGTGTTCTGGTGTGGACAACGGGCCGCGGTCACAGTGAGAACTGAGTAACCAGTCCAGCCGGTGGGTCCTGAGGACAGGAAATGGTGGGGCAGCACCTGCACAGGGGGTCAGAGAGCCTGAGGCCCCCACATTCCAGCAAAGACTGCACCAGTGTAGGGAGCTGTGGACGCCTGGGATTATCACCCGCCAGCCGGAAGTCTGGGCTTCTGACCGGTACCTGGAGTGGGGCCACTGCTGTGTGACTGAGCCCTGACCTCGCAGGATCTGACGCTCACCTGGGCAGAATGTGTCAGAACGGAGCAGAATCGTCAGACACACAGTCGGCGTCCACAGAGAGTCGGAGGATTGCGCCGTGTGGAAAGACCCCACGCGTTGGCATGTAGAAGTGTGCTGTTGAGTGGAGGAGGGGCTCACTCTTCCAGAAGAAAGCCTGGTCAGTGGGCTCAAGCCCAGGGCACACGAGGTGGGCAGTGAAGCTGAGTTCCAAGAGGCCAGGTGTCCTGGTGGACGCTGCCACTGAGCCCCGCTCCACCTGCGACCCCACTCCATGCAGTTCCCACCCCTGGAGAGGATTTGGGATTTCTTTACCCTTGTGACTGTGGAGGAGCTTTGCTGAGAGGGTGTCCCCCCTTGGCAACGCCAGGATGCACCCGTCCGTGGCATTTTTCTCCAAGGAAATGGAAATGTAAGTTGCCTTTTGAATTTGCTGAAGGTACCTGTTGTAATTACTGTGCCACCCGTAACGAGAGCTTATGTAATTATTAGTTTGAATGGCTCTGCTCATTATGGTATGAGTTTTTAATTGGCAAATGCATCCCCAGATTTGTGATTGGATTCCCTTTGGACCGTGAAGCTGGGGACATATGTTCATACATTTTCATGGCTGAAATCCTGATGAGCACCGGCACTGCCCGGGAGGGGCAGGTGTGGCAGGGTGATGGGCAGGCGGACTGGCAGAGCCACTGTTGGCGAGGCACAGTGGGCAAGGAACAGGAGAGGAAGAGGGCTGTCTCTATAAGCCTCTCTCTAAGCTTGTTGGCTTTGGCCTTAGGATGTGCACCACCGTGGGCCATGCACTGGCCACCAACTTGTGTGAGTGCAAGGAGAGAAGGGTCCCAGGGCTTTGTAGGAATCACGTGCCCCCAGCTCCTGGCCACCCTTTCCCTATGGCTCTGAGTCAGCAGCAGGGACACATTTCTCAAGCTGCATCCATAGACTGGGTTGAATTGTATCTCCTCAAAACCCGTGTCCACCAGAAACTCAGAATGTGACCTTATTTGCAAATATATAGTCCTTGCTCAAATGACTAGTTAAGGCAAGGCCACTATGGGCTAGGACATCCTGATCAATGGCTGGTGTCCTTACAAGAGGGGACTGTGGGGACAGAGCACAGGGATGGCCTGTGATGGCAGAGGCAGAGACTTGGGTGGCACTGCTGAAATCAAGGGTTGCCATAGATTGGGGGGGGGGACTCTCAGAAGCCACAAGAGACATGGAGCTGTTTCTCCCTCAGCACCTCCAAAAGGAACTGGCCCTGTTGACTCCTGAGATTCAGACCTGTGGCCTCCAGAACTGTGCAAGAATATATCTTTGTTTTTATTTTCCAGCACTGAAGATTGAACCCAGGGGTGCTTTGCCACTGAGTTACAGCCCTTTTTATTTTTTGCGACACTGTTGTGTGAAGTTGTTGAGACTGGCCTCCGACGTGTGATCCTCCTGCCTCAGCCTCCACTGCATCTGACTTAGAAATTCCTGTTGTTTTAACCACCCAGAGAGTGATACTCTGCTACACAAGCCCCAGGAGGGTGACACACACCAGCAGGCCGCCCATCGGTACAGGCAGTGTCTTCTGTCCACTTACCTGACAACTCCTGAGCCTTATGACAGGGCTTTCCATGACTCAATACTGTTGTATTTGGCATGGCCTCATTTTCAGCGTCTAGTCTCATCTCGATCACACACACACACACACACACACACACTTGTTTGAAGTGCTGTTGGAAGGCACTTGCAGACATCACGAGTGGCTCGCCACCCCTGGATCCTCAGGTGTGCCCCTCCTGAGAGCAAGGGTGATCTCCCTTGTGACCAGGGTGCCCTGAGGAACCCTAAGATGTGGGACAGGAAGACAAGGATGTTACCCACATGCCGCGTGTACCCGGCCCCCCAGTGGTCCCAGACAGGTCCTTCATGGCCATCTTGTGTTTTCAGGGATTAGGCATTGTATGTGGTCACTGTGTCCCCTGTGCCTCTGGTGGCCCTGGAGGGCTTCGCCACGACACTGACATCTAGAAGTCAAAGCGGGTGGCGTGACACAACAGTGGCCCTCCCCCTGCAGCATCAACTGGGAACCTGGGAGCTGATCACCTAGAATGTTCTCGGACCCACCTCAGACCCCCGGAGGCAGAATCCCCGGAAATAGGGTCCAGAAACCTGTGTCCTGGCAAGTCCTTCAGGGGATTCTCACAAGCCAAAGCCGAGAACCGCTGCCCCGGGGTCCACCAACTGGGCTTCCCCACTGGCTCCTGCCACGAGAGGCAGCACATGCATTTTGTCAAGATTGTTGAGTGGGTGGTGGGGATGTCACTCAGGGCACCAGATCAGTGAGCACCGAGTGACGAGGGAGTGTCACTTTCATCAACAAGCAGACCCTTCCTCACGAAGACCCCACCCCCCCAGCAACCTTCTCGGATGCTAAGAGTGTGAAAGATACAAGTGTAGGGCCCTGGTTCAGAAATGGACTTTCAAGAGGGCAGGGCGCGAAGCCCCTCTGGGGTGAGACCCATTCCTTTGCGCTTTCCAAACACACTGAAGCCAGCGCCGTGGGTGGCACTGAGATGGTGTGGGTCCTCGGTTCCCATCAGCCTTCCCCCCCGTGGTTATTGGTATCTGCCCATGATCTTGCTCCAGTGAGATGCCACGTGGCTGTTGCACAGTGGGTGTGGCTGTTGCACAGTGGGTGGTTTCCACCCCCGTTTCCCTGCATTTCTCCAGCAGGTCCTGCCACACCCCGTCTCGCGCATCTCCATGAGCTCAGGGATGCTTTAAACTTGTTGAGCATCTTACGGCCATGGCTGCTGGTGTTCTCCCGTGCTCCCTGTCCTTGCTGGGGTACTCCTTGCTGGTCATCGTGTGCCTACCGGGCCCAGCTCCTCTCCCACCTGTGTCTCCCCTCAGCCCAGCATTTATTAACCACCTACTG
Organism: Marmota flaviventris; assembly: GCF_047511675.1. Lineage (NCBI taxonomy): Eukaryota > Metazoa > Chordata > Mammalia > Rodentia > Sciuridae > Marmota > Marmota flaviventris. The sequence continues at coordinate 4,438,024 of NC_092516.1, read as the reverse complement.
AATGCTCATCTCAGGGCTGGGAGCCAGGGGTAACCATGCTCCAAGACAGGGTCCCACCCTTATGAACAATCACCCTGCAGAGCTAGCTCCCAGTGCCCAGAGTACGGGGACATGGGTGACATGGGACTATGCAGGAGGGCATCCAGGCCAGAGTCCCCAGGCTGTCAGTACTGGCCTCAGGAACCCATTCCCCTGGCTCACCTCTCCTCACCTCAGCCAACCCCCGGGTTTGATTGTTTTCCTTCTCATTTTATGAGCCCAGCACACATTTGAGGACCCCTAAAGGGCACAAGGGATGCATGGTTAACAGTTATTTATTTTTGTTTTACAAAAATATTTCCTAGCCGGGGTGGGGGTGGGGTCTGTCCCTCAGGTGGCACCACCAGGTAAAGTCCATAATGACAGTTAAACTTGAAAGTCAAACAGTGATAATTTTTTTTAAAAGTATAAATATGTCCAAAATATTGCATGGAGTTTCTGATACTAAGACATATTTATTGTTTATCTGAAATTCAAATTTAACTGGGTAAGGTGTGTTTACTTTTGCTGAACCTGGCGCCTGTCCCCCAGGGAATAACTGGAAATGCTGGGGCAGATTTGCTGTTGCAACTGGAGGGGGCGGGGAGTGCTACTGCCACCTAGTGGGTGGAGGCCAGGGCTGCTGCTGAACTTCCTACAGTGCACAGGCCGCCCCACAGGAGATGTCCATGGTGCTGAGGTCAGAAACATTCCCTAGTGCAGAACTGGGTCAGAAGTTAATGTCTCAGTTTGGGAACTGCTTGACCAGATGCACCGGCCAGCTGTGGTCTAGTGGAGGGAAGGGGCTGCCCAGGCTTGTGAGAGAGGGGACAGCCCCTGCGCCCGCCCCCCCTAGCATCTTCCCCTCTCTCCTGGGCCAGGAGGGGCAGAGAGCAGTGATGAAATGAGCAGGTGACATCACAGCTCGGCTTTAACCACCACAGCCGGGTACTGCTGGGACAGCAGCATTAAGCCCAGCAGAAAACGATTTCTGCAAAGGTACAAAACAGGGAGATTTTTTATCCTAATTTCCAAGAGGCTCACAGTGCCCTTGTGTGGTGCCTTGAGTCCTCCATTATTAAAGCTGTTCTTAATTAGAGTGGTTTATGACCTTCAGAGGGGCCAGGCCAGAAAGGGCATTGTCGTGTGGTACTAAGTGCAGTTTCTCAGCCCTGAGAAACCTAACGAGCGCTCATGAGTTCGCAGAGCAGTCAGTAATCACCCTGGACGCTCAGCAAGCCGCGGCTGCGTGCCATGAGCCAGCGCTTCATCTCTGCCCGGAACTCGGCCAACCCGCAGGGGCCACCTTCCCGGGACGCCTGCAGCCCAGGCCTGGCTTCGCCAAGACCCCAGACCCGGGTGGGGGGGAGAGAGTGCCCAGGGCAGGAGGGGGACGGAGGAGGAGGCCTGGTAAGGAGGGTCTCGGCCTTCTGTCCTCGGGTTCACGCAGAAGCAGCAAATGCCCGAGGCAGTGGCAGCCGGAAAGCCAGTCCTCCATCAGCGCCCAGCGCCGGCTGGAGCTCTTGGTGTCTCCATCATGGAAGGCAGGGAGCAGGAGAAACAGCCTCTGTGAGTCACAACCACAGCTAAGGTCAGGAGCACCACCACGTGTAAATACTCGCGACGTGATGCACGTCCTGCCTTCACTAGCAGTCCTGAAGTCTTTGAAACAGGCTCTGTTGTCCCACAGGGAAACACTGGTCAACTTGACGATGTCAGGAGTTTAAAATTATTTCTGAATAAAAGACATTTTAAAAGATATTTCCAAGACATAAAATGGAATATCGCTATCAATGAGAAAAAGGCCAATGGAGAATCAGTTCCCAGAGGGTGAAACCAACCTGTCAGGGCTGAGAAGGCTGTTCCCAGAGGAGGTGCAGGGGCCACACGGTGGGTTTCCCATGCGCAGGGCAGAAGCTTGTCCATCTGGGGACGAGGAATGCCGGTGACGATGCAGATAGGGTTGCCGATCTAGCAGGCAGGACACATGATCCCACGCTAAGTTTGAATTCTAGATGGACAAAGAATACATTTCTCATGTGAATATGTTCTTGTTTAGAAGGCAAATCCCTGAGCTTGTGAGATGTGTGGCAAAGTTTTCAGGGTTTTTCCAAGATGAGTTTAAGTATGTGTGGTTTGAAATCAGCGCGGTGGAGTAGTTTACACCACAGCAATTGGCAGTCGCTGCAGACCAGGGACTTAGATCTTTTTTTCTGGAAGAGCCAGTTATTAACCCTTTACCAGCTCACCCTGGAAGCAGGTATCAGCCTCAACAAGTTCCCCGGCAATTCACATGCTAGGGCTACACGTTGAGAAGCTGTTTCTGACCTTCACAGGGGACACTGTCTAAAGTGTAGACATAGAAGTCCCGTGGCCTGGTTTGGACTCTCAGTCACTGACTTGTTGACTGGCAACCTGAGACGGAAGACTTTGCTAACCATTCTTCATCTGTGGACTGGGAGTAATCATGGAGCCTACTGTTGGTGGATGGTCTGGGAGCTCAGTTTTGCAGAGGGTCTCCGCAGTGTTCATCAGGGAGTAGCTGGTAATGGTTTACCACCATGGAGCCGCCTCATGGTCCTGCTTTCATGGGCACAGGAGACTTGCTCAGAATTGGCACTATCTGCCAATCCTGTCACCTTTGTCCTGCTGATAAACCTCTTTGCAGGCCTGTCTGCAATCTTGATGCTCCTGTCATGGAGTGGTTCTGACCCTGGGCTCTGAGGCTGGACCCCTGGGTCTATAATGGGGCTGTGCCAATGACAGGGCATCCAACATTGCTCAAGTGACTTGACCTCACTGTACCTCTGGCTCCTCATCTGGAAGAAGCCGACGGCTGGAGATGAGGATTTGAATCATGGCATAGGGGTGTGCTAATTTTCTGTGGCTGCTATAAATTACAATTGGGGTCTGAAAATAATGCATTTGTCCTTTCACAGACCTGAAGGTCACAGGTCAAAGGCAGCCCTGTGAGGCAAGGTGAGGCTACGTACTGGTGGTTGCAGGGAGAATCCTTGCCTTTTTTACCTCCGAGCACCCTTAGTCCTCGCGGCATGGCCGTATCGCTTGATCTCTGTTTTTATTTTCTCTGCACGTCTCTGACTTTGACGCCTGCCTGACTCCTGTAAAGACCCTGTGATTGCACCCTGGACCCACCTTGGTAACCCAGGATGGTCTCTTCACCTCAGGACGCGTAACATTCACATCCCCCAAGTCCACTTTTCTGTGCAAGGTGACCTGGTATGGGGCTCTGGGGTCAGGAGGAGGACATCTTTGGGGAAGGCTCTTATTCAGCTCAGGGTGACAGGTGACTTTCTCCAGCTCCCTGTGCACAGGAAGCCACAAACACATGCCACCTGCTGTTGCAACGGAAGCATTAGGAGGCCAAGGAGAGGCTGTGGCTCTGTCTGTCACCCTGAGAGGCACCACAGTGAATATGCTTCTCACCGAGTGTGGCCATCTGCAGGGGGCTCTTGGGGAAGCTGTTCTGCTGCCTCTGACCCTGGAATGGGGGCCCCGTGCAACTTCTCAGTCGGGCGTCATCATCAGTCTCGTCTTTCTGTGGTTGGTGTCCCCAGAGTTCTTTCCCAGGAGCCAAAGGTCAAAGTGCACTAAAATTTCAAGCTGGCTGAAAACAGATGCCACTTCACACCGCAGTCCCCCCACCCTCCAGTGCCCACTCTCCTCCAGACGCTGCGGGGGTGCTTTCCAAGAGGAACGTTCTTTGTTTAGGGGGTCAGAGGAAATTCTGTCAACAGTCCAAAACGATTAAAAAATTTTTTTTGAGTTTATGATGAAAAAGAAAATTACATGGTGAAGGGGAGGAAAAAAGTCTGGATTGAGTTTTAAGGGTTCATAAGGCAAGATCACCAGAGCAGAGAGATGCCCTGCAGATCCTGGAGGAAATTATTGGTGGCCTTCTCTTCTTGCCCCTCAGTAGGCTGTGAACAAGTGTGTCAGAAAGAGCGGGATCCAGAGTTTACGGAAGCCCTTTATCAACGTTATTTCTCTTAATTCTTACTGGAATTGAAAAAAGTGGATTCATTTTTCAATCAAACTGGGCCTAAGAGAAGTTGCTACTCATTCGCAGTCACACGGGTATGGCAGGAAGGCTGGGGCACAAACCTGTTGAGTTTCACAATTCTCCCAGCCCTGGGCCAGTTTTCATTTAATTTTCCCCCCTCACTGTCCCATCCAAACTCAAACACCGTGCCGCCGTGACAGTGCCATCCTAGAACACGTGCCCGCAGGGAGCTCTGAGCACACCAGGCTCGCGGTTAAGATCCGTGCTCCCTCCCCCTTTGCCTCTTGCCTCTTCCAGTGTTGACGAGGGGGTCACATCCCAGAGACGTCCAGCTCCCCTGACTGTGGGGAGGTGAGGGAGTGGCCTGGCTTTCCCCAAGGGGCCTTCCGCTTCACCGTGCGCCAGCCGCGCCTCCTCCCCAGCTGTCACCGCTCATCAACGCCGACATCTTGAAAAGCCAAGCGTCCCTTTGATTTAATCAGACCCTTTTATGCAGAAACGGAGCCAAGAGCCGCTTCTTCCCAACAGCCCGGAGTTTCCTGGAACCTGGAGATCAATGGTGTTGATCGGCTGCTGACAGCGTGGTGCCCATAAGCCCATTAAACAGGACGACGCAGAGCTGCCGTGGGCGAGGACCCCTCTCCCGTGGCCAGGAGCCCGCAGGCTGGCTGTCACGGTCTCCCGTCTCAGGCTCGTCACTCACATCGCACAAGGCTTTTCCTGGAAGGACCAAGGGAGGATGAGGGGTATCTCCACCAAGAAACTTTTCTGACTTCTCCCAAACTTCTGGAAAAATACCCACCCACTTCCCATCACCCCCCGACCCCAGGAACCTGGAGCTGCTTCTCCTGGGACAGAGCATTCTGTCCAGTGCTGCACAGGAAACCCGCACCACGGAGCCCGCTGCCCGTGTCGCAGGGGTCGTCGAATCATCCCATTAATCTGTTAGGCAGGTGCCATTTATCGCCATTCGACATTTGACCCTTTTTGCCACCAAGGTGTGCGCTGAGCTTCCAGGGCTGCAGGATGGCCAAGGCAGACTGCAGACTCACGAATCCCGACTCCCACCTCCAACCACCTGTGACTGGCTGGCCACTCTCTCCTATCTCCCCTACCGGCTGGGACTGCATTCCTTTGCTTCTCGTGGAAATCCAAATAACAGCCACCTACATAAAGTAGCCGCTTGTTCTTCTCTGACAAAAGGGACACTCAGAGACACAGTCCTTAGTTAGTATGGCAGCCGCGGTGAGACTGAATATGAGGCCCAGCTCTCTCCTTCGAAACCCCTGTGGCTTCTATATGGTACAAGGTGGCCTGTGAGATCCAGCCGTCGCTTCTGTGTTTCAGATGGTCAGATGAAGGAAGGGCCAAGGAGGCTGCATGTCCCCGTTAGGAAGACTTCCCAGGGCCCCACGTGGCATGTCAGCTTGTGTGTCCGTGGCCTAAGCTTCGTCACACTCACTCTTTCATCTACATCTTTGGCAAGGCCCACGTCTTGACAGGGCTGAGTTGTGCAATCATCTGCTACCTCTTCTGCCTGATTCAGGTCTCGCTCTCTTCTAATTCTGACCTGTACCAGTGTCAGGACGGTTTTCTTTGAATAGTGCTATTCCACTCCAGTTCCTTGGTCTACAGACTTTGATGGACTTTCTTTATAAGATTAAATCTGAATTCCATTTTCTGCCCCAAATGCTACCCACTGCCCCCTCCTGTGCCATATATGTCCCCACCTCTCTTTTTCCCAGTCATGGGGTCCTCTCTGACCAGAATCTCTTTGTCTTCAGTGGGTCCAAGTCCCCTGTTCCCTTTTGTCTGTGACAGTACACGAAGCACTCAGGGGAGGGAAGATGGCAATCATTTTAACAGTAAATACAATAAAATGGTAATAGAGTCTGCATCCTGTTTTATAGACATTGGATTTGGAATCACATCCCTTCATTCTCCGTAATCCAGAAGCTGGGATGAGGGAAGTAAAAGATCTTCCAGATAATGATAATGGTGAATATGTCGCCTTGAGAGAAAGAAATTCCTTTTATCTGATAGAGCTCATCTTTGGGACTCCAGCCAGAGATCTGGGCTCAATGTGGTCTCTTAATGCTTAGAAGTAATTGCTTCCACTCTAGGCCTGAATTTAGGAGATGCTGACTTAATAAGATAGAATGACATGGTATTAATTGCATTATGTACTGCTAATTGGGGTGTATCTGAGTTAACATCTGAAGAAGTATTTTTATGTTTATAAGATACTTCACAGCTTTAAAAACTCTCTTGAGAATCTGCATGTTTGCACATGATTCTGGCTCCTACATCTGTCAGCACAGGTTAGATCTGAACAGCTTCACGCAGCGCAGCTTGGGTTCTTACACACGTCACACGCCCATGGCGGGTTAGTAGGGGCACTGGTCCAAAGCACAAGGAGAAATATCATGTTTAGCATTGGAAATGGGGGAAGGTCTGGGTTTAGGGGCATAAAATAGCTCCAGAAGGTTCAATATTAGTTTTAAATAATCATGACTGTATTGGGCTCCCCCTTTCTCCAGTCGGCCCATGGGGTGGCCCACAGGCCTCCTGCATTTTGACACTGAGTTACGGTCAGTTTTATAATTTCGTTCCTTGGTGACTCATTGGTTACTCTGTCTACTTCTAGTCTGGGAACTTTAAAAGACTACTTTTCCAGAATCCTGCATGATATTAACTACATGTGTCTGATGGGGAAATGAAGTGCCAGTGGCATGTTTACAGCTTGTTTGTGGTCACTTGGAAGGGACACAGCCGCAGGCTCTTCTCTTGATTGTCAGTCCATGGCTGTTAAGAATAATGAACCCTCTCCAGGTTTCAACGCAGAAACTCACACATGTGAATCACAAGTCCAACTTTGACCACAAGGCTCCCCGGTATTAATAAGAAAGAAACCTCGCCCTGGAGTAATTTAATGGTCTGTAGAGAAGACAGACTTTGAACTAAGTCAGATTTGTACCTGTCCATCTGCAACAACAGACAAAGCAGAATATGGATCTGGATTATGTGTATGGGGCTATTTCCTCTTTCTAGAGAAAAGACACCATCACATTGACTGAAAGGGCCATCATGACAGTTCACTCTCAAGATCCAAAGCCACGCGGCCCTTTTCTCATCGAACAGCAGGACACGGCTTGAGTCAAAATTCACATTCTGTTTATTCATTTTCTGGTTCTTTCTTAAGATTAACTGGACCATGAATATAGAAGTCATCAGGCATGTGCTGTCGGGGTGCCCCAAACCACACCTTCAGATCTGTTTTATACCCAGATGTTTTTTCCAGATCCATCTCACACCATGGAAGACATCTTTATCCTGGCTCTTTTATGTCTCTCTCCCAAAGGAGGTCCCCTGAGCAAGTCTGGAGGTAAAGCTGTGAACCACACTGACTTAGCATCTTCCCTTGAGGAGTTTTCATCATGATGACCAGAGGGGATGATCTGAGTGCTTATCCCTGAGCTGATTATGAGCAACAGTTTATGCCCCAACAGCAGGCAGGCCTCATCATGTGACAGGAAGTGACATCACATCTGGAAGTGCCCTTAAGGAAGAGGAAGGCTTGGGGTTCATACAGAAGAAATGTGAGGGTGGAGAAGCAGGAAACCCTGGGCCCAGGGACCCTAGACCTCAGGAGATCTCAAGGATTTAAAAAAAAAAATTCCATTTTTTTTTTTCCTTCACAACCAAATTATCTGTCATTCTGGGGTGTTAGATTTGTTTTTTTTTATTTTTTAAATTTTATTTATTCATTCATTTTAGAGTAGAGTGCATTTTGACATATTGCACACAAATGGAGCATAACTTCCCATTCCTCTGGCCGTACATGGTGCAGACTCACACTCCAGTAGTGTGATCATATGTGTACTAAGGGTAAGGTGTTAGGTTTATTGTTGTACAGAATCATTATGTTTGAGGAATTCCAAGGTCAAGAACAGCATCTTCAGTTAGACTACCACTAGGCCATTGTCTGTAATGCCCGTGAATAGCTTCCTGGGTTACTAGTTAAACCAGAGATCCCTCTACAGTGAACCAGGGACGGTGAGGCCCACCCTAGGTCCGAGTCAGAAGAGAGTGTGTATGAGGACCCTTTGGTACCATTTGGCATTTATGAATCATGTTATTATGTTGCTATGATGGTTAATTATGTCAACCTGACTGGGCCACAGGGTGCCCAGATATTTGGCCAAATATCATTCTGGATGCTTTGGGTGAGGTTAACCCCTTAGTAGAGTAAGAAAACAGATCAGCTCTATAGTGTGTGCGAGCCTCATCCAGTCAGCTGAGGACCGAGCAGTATAAAAGGCCATCCCTCCTCAGAGAGTCCCACCTCCCTGTCTCACTTTACCGGAGACCAGCTTTTTCTTGCTGTTGGGCTCAGACTGAAACCTCAGCTCTTCCTGGGTCTCAGGGCTGTGGGCCCTCAGCCTGGATCCATGCCATCTGCTCTCCTGGGCTCCTAGTTGCCAACCCAGCCCACAGACCTTGGGATTTATCAGTCTCCATACTCGTGTGAGCCAAGTCCTTATAATATTTTTTCTGTTTCTCTGGAGAACCCTGACTAGTACTGTTGCTAAGAGGATTCCTAGAATAAATGTTGTTCCTGTAGGCGATGCTCAGAAAACAGCGTCCAGAACCAGCCTTACAACTGGGCAGTGCGACCGACCAGCAAGAGTTCACGAGGTGGGAAGTGATGGGCAGGCTCCGCTCTCTCGAGATCTGGCTGGTGCCTGAGAGTTCATTCCATCCAGAGGTGTCCCCTCTCAATGACAATGCTTCAGGCACAGTGCCAGGAGGCTGGCCCTGAAGGCCACCAGCACCTAGGAGAAGCGCCCCCTCCGCTGCAGGGCAGGTGAGGAGATGTGGCAGAGCAGGCAGGTGCCTGCCAGGAGGTGGGGAGGGTCCTGTCCATCCTTTGACCCTATGGACTCAGGACCTGCTTGCTCTGTGCTGGCTCCTCGGGGTCTCCCATGGGACCCACCCCTGGCCCTCAGCCTCTCCACTCTGGAAGGTCTGTTACCTGTTTGTGGATCCTGGGTGCCATCATGCCTGGCTCTTTGAATTCCTGAGCAGCAGGAGAGATTGGCCTCATCTTCAAGATCAGCTTTGAGAATCTGAGGAACTTTGTGTGACACCAAATCACGACATCGCCAGCTCTCGCACACACAAAAACAAGATTTTCGCATGAGTCCTCAATTCCTTTGGACCTGAACATCTGCAAAAAGTGTGAGAAGGGATGGTATGTGCCTGGCTGGCCAAGTCTCAGACATTTTGGTGGCCCAACACGTACCAAGGATGTGTGGCAATAGGTTGAAAAGTCAGTTGACTCTCCCTAAAAAGAGGATTAAAAATATTGTTTGCTACTCTGTGATATTGAAAAATGTAGCTGGCTCTATTTAGGGCTGGTGGGAGGAGTTGACTCATCCTCATAAATATTATGCATGTGCAAGGAACCAGGGGAGCGTTGCACGTAGGGAAGGTGCGAAGGTGTGTGTGCTGATCCAGACCTCGAGATCCTCTGATGGTCAAGAGCAAGAGGATTTCCCTGAACTCTGTTTCCTGACCACTGTTTGTCAAGCTGCTATTTTCTGAGACGTCGCTTCTGTCACACTCATTACAGTTAGCACGGCTTTCGGTTCCAGGAGGGGCCTGTTGTCTCGCTCCCTCATTCACTTCTTGGGAGCATCACTGAGGATCTGTCACTCCCAGTAGCACGGTGTTCAGTGCACCTGGGGCTCATCCCCTCTTAGGACTGAGCCTCTGGGCCTTGCACTTAGCAGGGCTCAGAGCTTACTTAGGCAGTGGACTCTGGCATCTTGAAGACCGGCATTATTTTAATCTCCAGCTCACCATGAAGCTCTGGGTTAAATTAGTTTAATATCTGTAGGGCTTAATTTCCTCCTCTGTAGAACAGAGAACAGCAGTCCCTGCGGGGAAGAGTCAGAACGCAGAAGAAATGAGGCGTGGCATCAAGGGCTGAGTGCAGGGGCGGGAGTGGGGCAGGTTCTCCGCCGTGTCTTCCTGCATGGCGGGTCTCATGCCTCTGTTCCACAGCAGGTAATGCCAGGAAAGGCTTCACTCAGCTTCCCACTGGTGGCTCCCCGAGCAGTGGGGACGGCCTAGAGGTGGGGCAGGGTCTCACGAGTAACTGGGCCAGGCCTGATTTCCTCGTGTAGAGAGAATGCGCTCACGGAGAAGTGACTCACTCCCAACCCACACCTCGCCTGTAGTTCAGGATTCTGTTAATCCTGGGTGTTGGCAGAGAGCCATTTTATTCTTTAAAAACTGGAAAAACAAGACTGCAAAAGAAAGTTGGCTTTCCTTCTCTTTTAATAAGTTAAGCCAAAATAACAACCCAAAAGTGCCTTTGATACCTTCATTGTTTGGTACTTAATAAATCACAGCACATAATTATGTTGATAAATTCCACCAGCTTGGCCGACTCCTCTTTCCTGATGCTGGCTTGGGATGTCCCTGATGAATTGATGGTGACTTTCTCACTGCTGCGCTATCCGGCCCAGGATCTGCTCGGCTCCTCCGTCGCAGCACACGGGGGCAATACATCACGCGGGCCCTTCATCCTTCTTCCGTATCATTAGAGCAACAGCTGGTTCTGATAATGCATTAATGTAATACATCATGGAGCCGGGTGCCTGGCTGCTACATTACTCAAAAGTTAATGTGATAGGGAAGGGAGAGACCTAGTGTTCTGATAAACTCCCAGAGCTCGGCTTTGTTTGACAGCGTTGGTGTCTTTGGTGCGGCACTTGAGACTTCGGGACCCCCTTGACCACCTGTTTCTGCCTGCTCTGCTCAGCCAGCTCTTCCCGAGCTGTCTGCTCATCCTTCCTGAGTGTGGAGAGCTGCTTTGTGGTCAGCTCTGGAGTACAGGTCGTAATGTCACGGTCATGGCTCTTACCAACGCTCCAGCAGCAAATAGCATGATTTGAGGTCAAGGTCAGAACGCGGGGGTTGGACTCTGGGTTCCGAAAGGTGCCGCGAAGCTTTGGGCCCAGCAATTGTGTGTCTCAGTGAGCCCCTGACTGTCAAGTGCCTGACACGGTCATGACACCATCCAAATGAGGATCGTCTGTTGTCTCCTAGCCCACCAATTACCAAATTAGGTCTCCCAAGAGACAGTGGCAGGCCGTGCGCCGGGGGAAGCCGAGTCCTCTGGGCCCATGAGTCAGGAGCTCACATGCGCTCCTTCCTGGAGCACCCAGAGTCTGACGCGCCAGAGGAATGCAGGTGTGCCCCAGGGTGCCAGGTTAGGCAGGGCTGGGAGACTTCTTCCCAGAATACCCTTAGGAAGTTCCAGTGTGGTCCGGTTCCCTAGTTAAGACCCTCGTCGAGCCTTGGTGAAGGTGACAAAGTGACAAGAGGCAGCTTGGGGCTGAGACACCGCACCCCTGAGCCCCACTTCTCCCTCCGTCCCTCCCACACGTGCCCCCAGGGTGACCTGTGAGCACAGGGTCACCGGGAGACTCCTGTGGCTGACCTCGGACCTGCTGGATCAGAGTCTCTGGGGCAGAGCCTGGGGACCTGTAGGTGAGCACACCTTTCGGAGGGTCTTCTTGTGAGCGGGGGTCTGGGGCCCTGGCTGGAGCCATCGCGTCCCCGTGCGTGGTGTACCTGAGCTGCTGCTTCAGTCCTACACATGCCGGGGACTCGGGGACACGGTGGCCGCCTGCCCCTCTGCAGAACTCCAGGGCTCTGGAGAAGAGAGGTCAGGAGAGGCTGGAGGCCCCCCGGTGCCAGATGCCTCTGCAGGGGCCCTCACTGTGCTCTGTGGCCGGCGCTGGAGCTTGGAGCCCGTGGTCCTGACCATGCTCCTGCGGGGAGACGTGAGCGGTGGGGGAGGGGCTAGTTTGAAATGGAGAGACGCCCTGCCACGTTCCTCGGGAGAGAGCACCACCATGCTTCGGTTTCCATGGCGACCAGGTGACTGTAAGCTCACCTTTGGCCCCAGAAGCAGCCTCCAGCGTCGGGGAGCAATCGCAAGGCTGCTGCTGCTGATGAGAGGGGCCAAGGGGCCCGAACCGACCGCTGATTCAGAAGCCGCCCGGCTGCCCATTCTGAACTGCCCCAAAAGTTAGAGCCCAGCTGCAGGCCAGAGGAGGGAGCCTCGGGGCCTCCTGCCAGGAGAGCAGGGGACCGCCTGCAGTCCCCACCTGCAGGAGCAGTGACAAGCCTGTGGGGACCCTTCCTGACTTTGGCTCCTTTAAGGTAGGCGTTGGCAGAAACACACGGGCCTCCGGGGCTAGACGGGCTGCCTGGGGGGCTCCTTGTTCCCCACTGAAGCCGACGGCCACTGCCCTGTGGTTGCAGCCTGCCTGTGGCCCTCTGCCTCCTTCCTGCACTGAGCACTGAGGGATGGCGGCTGCCTCCCGGGTTTTAAAGTAAGCCCTGGATCCGGGAATAACTGGGGGGTCAGGGAATGTGACCATGTGGGGGAGTCCCGTCCGGCTTCCCCGTCCCCCCACAACGTTCACGTCTTGCCAAGGCCAAGTTCGGCTTCACAGGCTGGAGTCGGGCTGGTCCATGGAGGTTGATGCCTCTCCTCTCTACATCCGGGATTCACGGGACTGTCCATGAGGACCTGCTTCTGTGACAGAGTCCAGTCACGGGAGGGCACTGAAGCGGGTGGCCAACACTCCCTGGGCTCCTCTGGGCCGTGTGCAGATCTCCATGTTTCCTTTTGTCAGTGACTGTTTTGGGGAGGTCACATCCTGTACAGACGCCCCCCGCTGGGCTCGGGTGGCCTTCCTCCCATGCTCAGCCTGGCACGTGAATTCACGGGAAGGAAGGCCACAGTAGCCTGGCGCCCTGCACAGTGGGTACATACCCACCGCACTGGCCTGGCCGAGCCACGTTGCTGTGTTTCTCTTCCTGCGCTGTTAACAAGTTACTGAGAATGTCACTGGTTAGGCCCTCCCACACTAAGGATGCTGAGGACCCAACCCAGGGCCTCAGGCACCCAGGCGAGTGCACTACCTCAGCGCTCCACTCCCCATCCGCAGTGTTGCATGTTTAAAGAACCATCTGAGATGATTTCACTGCAAATAGGTAGATACTTTTAAAGGAGCGGCTGCTTCTTTGTGGGGCAGGGATGATTGGCAGCGAAAGCTTCTAATTAAAACTCTAATTAAACCTTTACCTGTCTGAGGTCATTCTGAGGACGCCCCTGTGCACTTCTTGCAGTAGCCGCAAACACCAGCCCATTTCTGCTGCAGAGGAGTTTTTCCTGGTCTGGAAAACATGAGATGTAGCATTCCTTGCAGGAAGATGAAATGTATCTTTTTGAGAATGTCCAGTAAACTCCAGTTTCAATATGACCCCTCTCCATGACCAGAGTCAGAAGCAGAAACTTGTTATTTTGTTGTTTCCCTCTTTTTATCTCAAGAGAGGAAACAGTTAGTCCATAAGAGATCAGTGACTCCCAACACTTAACGCCAGGGTTTCTAATTAACTGAGCATTTACTATGTGAAGGTGCTTCATGTGCATCTCCCCACCTCACCCCCACCTTCCACTCAGGTTTCACAGGGGGAAATGGAGGTGTTGGGAGATGACGTTGTGTCCCCTGGCCACTCAGGTGGTGAGCAATGGGGCTGGCATTTGGAGCCTCTGTGTTCTCAGAACTGCCCTGGGCCATCAGACTTTGTTAAGATCTTGGGCGGGACACAGGCGGGACACAACACCAACTAATATCGTGAGAAAGTTTCCTTCCCTCCCAGTTCTCCGGTGGCCCAAAGGAGGGAATCGCAGGCGGAGGCCTGTGTGTGCTGACCACCTCTTCATCTGCTAATGTCCCCTTTTAGCACCCGAGGGGGCAGGAGCTTCGCAGGCGACCGTCTCCTGCAGGTCAACGTCACTTTGCGCTCACTGGACCTGCTTTTTAGGACCTCCCTCTACCTTCCCAAGGAGGGTCTCCATTTCTGGAAGTGATGCGGGCTTTAGAAGTTGGAGGGCGATCTGCAAACCATCGGTGTCCTTGGGAGCTCCTTGCACGTGGGCTCCTCGTGTTGGCAGGAGGGTGCCCCAGCTCCTGCCCTTGACACCAGCTTGGGAGCAACGGAGATGCCCTGTGCAGAAGTGACATTGAAGGAACAGAGGTGGCCTGTTCAGGAAGCACAGGTCACTTCCCAGCACAGGGGCCGCAGCTGGGCAGCAGCACCGTGTTGGTCAACAGGAAGGACAGAGAGTGGGGACAGGACGGGGCCAGGTGGTGGGGCTGCTCACGGAGATCTGTCATCTGCCCCGTTCTGGGGCCCAGGCCCGGCGGGGACAGATCGTGTGTCTGCAGCCATGCCCTGGGATCCGTATCTGGGAAGAAACCTGCCGGGGAATACTGAGGTCCACGGGGACGGAGGCCACAGGATTCCCGCTTCCAAACTCAGGAGGTGCCCATCACCCGACTCACAGCCGGGAGCCGACACGTTCACCCATGAACCTGGATATTTTCATGTGGGAACTGATGCTGGCATCCAGTGGGTAGAGGCCAGGGAGGCTGGGGGACATCTTCTACCACTCAGGTCCCCCTCGCCCCCGTGAAGAGAGAACTATCTGGTCCCAAAGGTGAGTAGCACCAGGCTGTGAAATACCACGTCCCGTCAGCCCTCTGCCCCAAACCCACCAGCTCCTCCTCCTGGAGCATAAAACCCCGGGGGCCTTACAGTGGCCCCATTATCCCCGCAGGTTCATTTCCTCTTGCTCTCTCGGCCCCAGCACCCTCACCCGCAGCCACGCTGCCTCCAGGTTGTTTGGGAATTGTCCAAGGATATTCCCACCTCAGGGCCTTTGCACATGATGTTTTGAAAATCCTGCCATACCTGAACTCTCGTCCTTGTGGCTAGAGCCATGTTCTTCAGCTGGGCTTCGGCCACGCTCTCCTCTTGCCACTGCGGCCTCTCCTCACCCCTCGTGCTCTCTCTCCTTTCTCTGTGCTCTTTTCCCCCAGCCATGTGGGTTGGGTTCCCGTTTCCCTCCACTAGACCCTGAGCACCATGCACACAGGACTTTGTCCTGTTCGCTGCTCCATCCCACGTTGTGACAGTGTCCAGCAAATGAGCCCTTTTCATAAACGAGGAATGAGAGAGTGGCTGAATAAGTGAGAGCCGCCCTTATGGTCCCAGAGGGGCTGGGCTCAGTCCTCCTCAGGTCCCTCCCCTGTGGGGTAAGAGACAGTCACTTGGCCCACCTCCAGGGGCCCTTCTGAGGTTCGGAGCCCGGCGAGCGCCCCTTCGGCTGCAGGCCCGCCTCTGCCTCCCCGTGGCCCCCCTGCACTCTGCTGCCCCACCCCCACCACCCCGATGCCTTCCGTCAGAGTGAGCACCCGGGGAATCAGGGATGTCAGCAGTCCTCGGAAAGTGGCAGCTCCATTGTGTGCGCCACTGAATTGGGTAATTAGGGAGGGTGGCACTGGGGTCGGTTTAAAAGCTTAGTAGGTGGGGAGGAGAAGTGTTCCCTGACAGCTCTCCCATCACTCAGCCTGGGGCTTCTGCACGGAGGGAAAGCCTCCTTTTGTCACTGAAGGGCACTTTATTGGTCTCCCAAGGAGGGTGGGAGGAAGAGAGAGCAAGGGCTGGGCTCCTGGCTCACTCACAGGCCCTTGCAGTTGAGAGGGGGCAAGCCTTGACTCCCTCTCGGGGCCACTGCCGCACAGGGCAGGATCCCGCATCGCGCCTGGCCGTGGCTCCTCAGGACCACCTTGGCCCTCCTCACCCGCCATTTCTGACCCTACCTCTCCCGCCAGGCTGAAGGCAGGGGCCTCCGCCCCGCTGGGCTCCGTGCCCAGGGGACGTGTGCAGAACCAGGTGGTCGTGGCTGCTCCTTCCCCTGCTGGGTCGAGCTGGTCACCCACCCTGGTCCTAGCAGGGCCCGGGCTACAGGCTGCTCTAGGACCCGCAGCAGGTGACGGAAGCCCCAGTGTTCATCTTGCTTCCACAATACACTTTGGGTGCCCCGTGTGGGGGCTCGTGTTTTAGAGACCAGAGGCCGATGGGGATGTGTGGAGGACCTGCCCCTTCCTTAGAAGTCAGCTACCCAGAGGAGGCGGCTGGGAAGGAGGCCAGGAGGAGAGGAGGCCCACAGCCTGCACCATCTCCAGCCCCGGGAGCAGCAGTGAGCTGAGTGGTCCGGCAGGAGGCAGCACTGGCCCGGGGGTCTCCCGGCATCGGTCACCCCTCCGGCCCTGGAACAGCCTGTGGGGATGGCGCCTCCTGCTTCAGCTCACTGTGGGTCTGTGCAGGGCCCGTGGCTCAGGTATTCGCTCAGTGGATCCTCCCCACAATCCTTGAGGGCAGTTGCTGATGTTCCCATTTTACAGACGAGAAAAGGAGGCACAGAGGAGGCGAGAGATCTGCCCAGGGCCACACAGCAAAGTGAAAGTTGAGACGCAGGCAGGCTGGCCTCAAGGCAGAAGGGAGGAGGCCCCCCAGCCCCAGGTGAAGCACAGTGCCTCGTGCCCTGGGACCGTCCCCACACACCGTCACTGTATGGGGCCAGCTGGGCAGCTGTGACTTGAAAGCCCTGCACACACCGGCACCTGGGCGAGAATCCCACGCACCGCGGCTCCCTGCAGGGGTTTGACAGAGGGTACAAAACACCTGTCTGCCTTTGGGGACATCCAGGGGCCCCACTGCCCAGCCAGGCAAGCACGGCTTAGCAGTGGCATTTGTATCTGGGAAGAACCAGGTCAAGGCCACCCTGGATTGAGCTTTCATGTGACTTAGGAATCAGTTAGGACCCAGAAACACACAACCTACGGGATATTTTATAGAGATAATAGGGGCTTTTTTTTTTTTTTTTGGTACTAGAATACCCTATTTTACTTTTCAGTTGAAATTCACTGAGATAATTTATGTGCATGTTTAAGGAAAGCAGAGAGATACACTCACGCATGCCCAGTTTCTTCCAATGCCAACGTTTTGCAAAACTAGAACACAGGACTCAAAGATAGGACTAGGCCCACCACCACGAAGTCCCTCCTACAACCACTCCCGCCTCCCTCTCCTCCCATTCCTCGCCCCTGGCAACCACTGGTCTGTCGCCCATTTCTAAACTGTTGGCATTTCAAGAAAGTCAGGCGAATGGGATGGCGTGGTATGCAGCCTTTCAGGATCAACTCCTTTTGCTTAGCATGATTCTCTGCAGAGTCTCCGAGTCTCGTGTACCAGTGGTGCAGCCCTTCCCGTTGCTGCGTAGTGCTCCGTGGTGTAGATAGACTGCAGTTCATTTAACCATTTGTTGGAGAGCATCTGGGCTATTTGGGGATGTTATGGGTAAACGCGCTGCGAACCCTTACATACAGGTTCTCATGTGGACACAAAACTGTCATTTCTTTGGGATATTTATCCAGAGTTGCGGGATCCTGTGGCAATTGCAGGTTTATTTGTCCAGACACTAAAGATTGTTCTCTGGAGTGACCGGGCCTCCTTACATTCCCAGCAGGCAGTCATCTGACTTCAGGGCGTCCTCGCCAGCACTGGGTGTTGGTGGTTTAGTTTTATTTACCTGTTCATGGTGCCTTCTCCTGGGTGGTGGAGTATCCCCTCATGGGGGAGGGGGGGTATCGTCCTTCATGTCTAACAATGCTAAGCTCCTTCTTGTGTTCTCGCGGGCCACGTGGACCCCCTCTGTGGTGAGATGTCTGTCCCGTCTTCTGCCCGCGGTCTAATTGGATTGTTGTTGGGTCTGGAGAGTTCTTCCTTTAGCGGAGGGATTTTTCCTCTGTTGGGTGTGTGGTTTTTGCGCTTATTTTCCACCAGTCTGTAGCTTATCTTTCCATCCACTTTCCAGGTCTTTTGTGGGATAAGTTTTTAAGTTCAGTGAGACCCGATGGGTAATTTTTCGTCTTATGGATCATGTTTTGGGTGTGACGTCCACAAAGTCTTTGCATCATGGTAGATCCCAGTGGCTGGCTTCCCCCCACCTCCCCAGTATTTTTTGCAAACATCTTAGTTTTACCTCGTGTGCTGAAGTTTGTGGCCCATTTCAAGTGCATTTTTTCAATGAGACGTGGCGTTCAGCTCACCGTTCGTCTCTTTTCCCTTTGCCCACAGAGACCCTCTTGCTCTAGCCCAGGCTATTGGAAGTAGCTGCCTTTGGAGCCTTTCCACTTGCCTGATGATGAGGGGAGCCCCTTCTGCGGCACTGTGAAGCCCCCCAGCTGCCCTGGGGGGTGCGGGCTGCAGCCCCAGCCTTCTCGGTCCAGAGGCTGAACATCAGAGAGGTTGCTTGATTGTCCCAGGCCAAACAGCAGAGCCACCCTTTAATCTCCGCCTCACTCTGGCCCATAGCCTGTTCCGTCTCTGGTCCCTACATGGTGACAGAACGTTCACTCCCTTCAGATCAGTGCCCGTCTTGGGAACTTTCTCTGGGCTGCAGCTAAATCAAATTTTCAGGAGATGCAAGTGTGATATAATATGAAATATCTGTTCATCATTTAACTCAGGGAAGTCTTTTCCCCCTCACTAATATCCATGATAAAGCATATGCAAATGTCTGTAATTGAACATAATTAAAATAATGAGAGTTGAAAGAATGTGATATTCAAAATAAATGCAATGAAGAGTTGGACACAGCCATTATCCTAATTCAAAGTGATTACTTTATGATTACATTATCAGAGCCTCTAATATTTCTGTCTTTAATATAATTTTATTTACTTTAGGGAGGCAGGTGCTCTCTGATTGGGATGGATTCCTGTCCCAGGTCTATCTACCAGTCACTCCATATACCTCCCCCGGGGAAACAGGGAGGCATCTGACCAGAGCCACATACCTCTGCCACCTCCCTGCCACCTGCCCAGGCATAAACCCGCACTGAGGTGACAGTGCAGTGACACAAGGCATCCCGGTAGCCTTGTGATCTGTGCTTCCCAGGACAGGGGTGACATTCCCAGGCACCTGCTGGGACACCAGCCTTCTGAATTTGAAATCTGCACCAGAGATTTCCTGCCTTGATCTTTCTCCAGTTTTGTTTGGTTTGTTTTTTTAAATATAAAATTCAGATGCAGAGTTGAAGTTCCTAGAGACCCAGAGGGTACAGAATTCAGCTCTTTGTGGGTAAGAGGATTTACCAAGTACAGCGGAGGTTGGGAGCTGAATGGGTGTGTCTGAAATCTCTCGCTGCCTGCAGGAGCCCTGTGACCTTGGGTGAGTTACTCACCCTCTGTGAGTTCTATTTGCTTTCTTTAAATGGAAAGACAAAGACTTAACTTGCAGGCATTTCCCTTATAAAAGGAGAGAGGAGCATTAAGATCTTAGCATTAAAAGATGCTTAACAGATGCCCCGTGTTACACGTCAAAGGAAACCGAGACATTGCCACTGTTTTGTTCAAGGTTCATTGCTGCAAGAGATGGGGTCTGAGGAGGAGAACCTGTGGGCCCGGGGGTCGGGCGCAGGACCTTGGGGATGCTGGGGCTGTGGGCGTGTGGCTCTGCTCACCAGCTGTTCCATGCTGGGAGGATCCTCTCAGGCCTCTCTGCCCTTCTGGACCTCCGGTCAGTACTGGCTTCTCTGGGGGAGGAGGGAGCTCTGCTCATTCCTCTTGCTTCCAGGCTCCATGGCTTATGCTAGAATGAGACGCTCCTGTGCTGAGCCACGGGGGCAGAGGGTGACAGCCTCGAACTCTCCATGAGAAAGGAGGGAGCCCCCATGCACACCCACATGTGCGAAGGAATGCGCTTTATAACGGGTGGAGTCACCTGGGAAGGTCCGAGGCTCTCCAAGCCAGAGAAGGCCAGAGAGCTTTGCTGCGTCTTCCCTGGAGAGCATCTCCTGACACCATCTGGTGGGATGATTCCCTCTGGCCCCACTGGAAGGAATCAGCTGGCCTTGTACAGTCAACTAGCAGCAGGACATACCACAGGCTAGACTCAAGAAGAAGTGGTTCCTGTATGTGCTATGTCTAGCCCCTATTCACGTATGAGCATCCCCAGACTTTATGCCCAAGGGCTGGATTCTGACTTGACCTACTCAGTGTGTCTTTCCTGCCCTCCCAACAGACTTCTGCAACAGGGAGATGGGGTCTTTAGGCTACAGAAACAGGAGGATAAAAAGGACAGGGCTCATGGGTGGCAGCTTCTCCGAGGGAGGCCCGGAAGTCATTGCTGTGAATGAGAGCAGCTGGCGGAGGGGTCTTGCCAGGGGCATCTGCTGTCTTTCCCACCAAGTTCTCATGAATCCGAGAAGATGGTGAATTGATTTGGGAAGCATTCTTTGTGCTGGTCTCCCTGTGTCCCCCAGCCATGAGCTTGTGTCTTTGGAGGGTGTCTGTAGCTACGATGCACGGTGCACAAACCTCAGCCTAACTAGGTTGAAGGAACGTTCCCAGTTTACCGGGGAGCTCTAGCCCAAGTTGACGCCGTCGGAATGTGGGGCCACGGACTGGAGCCCAGGTCTCCCTGGTCTCGCTGCCCTCCTTCCGAGGCCTACACGGGAGCTGCAGCTCATGGTTGAACAGCTGAGTAGGACAAGGGCCCCCGGCCTGAGCACGTAGGAAGAATTAAAGAACAATCAGCGCTGCAGGTCTGTGCCGGGAAATGGCAGCTCGCCTCCAGTTTGTTTGGATTGATGTCTCTGGAGGCCTCTGCTGAGCTATTACTTATTGATAAGGCACGTGCAGAGGCCCGGGAGGAGCCCGAGGTTCTGCACTCAGCAATCCTGGTGGAGCATCTGCACAGTGACCAAGTCTCCTCATCCAAAAGGATGTTGCTCTTGGGTTTGGAAAATTATTGTCCAGTTTCTGGATCCTCTTTTCTTTTCCTTTTTGGAAGTTCTGTAACTTCAGCGGGGAAGCTTCCTCCACCAGATGAGCCTGCTGTTGCAGCTACGGAGTCCCCGTGACCCAGCCCTGCAGCAGGCTCTCTGTGAGCAGCAGTACTCAGGGGCTGTGTGCCCCCGAAACTGCATACAACGTACAGAGCGCTGCCCCTGAGGCTCAGGAGCTGCTCAGAAGCAACCAATCTCATCACAATTTTAAAATTTTGGACACATGTTAACTTGTACAGGCATGCCAGGTGAACCAGGTTGTAAGAAAAATGCTGAGAATTTTTTTTTTTTTTTAATTGAAAACACACTATACCTAAAGTCGACATTTTGCACACTAAGTGCCAGGGGAGATGAGCTGTGAAAGCCACTTCCCCGATCTTTAGGAAGTGGATTCCACTAAATTTACCTTGATAAGAAATATGAACAGCCTTTTTAAAAGGAAAGGAAGAGGAGAAATGAGGAAAAGACTCCTTCAAAGAACAGAGAGTTTCGGAATTCTATAGAAGACTGCTGAAATGCGAGGATGCAGCTGCAGTGTGGATTGTGGAGGGGACACAGGTGGACGTCACTGCGGCAGCTTCTCTACAAAAGCCATGTCTGTACCCAGCTCAGGTTTCCTCTCGTCCCTCCAGCAAGACCACTAGTGTAGAACCCTGTCTTTGCCATGGCTAGGTACCGTGTGCAGGGCAGAGGTGCCAGGAGCCCCAACCTGGCTCTTGCAGGCTTTCGACAACCTCCCTGGGATTCCGTGAGCCACCCAGCCGTCACCTGTGTGCATGGTGAGGTTTTCATGGTGGTTTCTGCAAGAATCCAACGAGAAACCGAATCTCTGCCGGGAGACACTATTAAGATTTGCAGGACAGCCACTGACATATCCATCCACCGACCAGAGTCAGGAGCAGGACACATCTGTGCCAGGCTGGGGGAGTCTGGGCTGAGGCCTGCTGTTCCTCACCCCCAGGCCCTTTCAGACCCACAAGGACTGTTCTGTCTGAACTGAAGTGGATACAGAGCAAGCCGTGTCCACAAGGTTGAACCAGCGACCTTCTGTCTTCCATCCACTTGCACATGATGGATAAGCAGAGGTGTGTGGATCCAGGGGGCTCCGAGCGGATGGCACTCGCTGGGCTCTGAGCCACATAAGCCCATCAATTACTCTCTTCCTTTTTGTAGCATGTATGTGAGAAGCACAGAGAGAAATGCCTGCCTGTTTGGAAATGCCGTGTGTGTGTGTGTGTGTGTGTGTGTGTGTGTGTGTGTGTAGGAGGGGCCGGGCAGCAGGGAGACTTTCAAACCTGCCTCTTTACAAGGCTCTCAATTTATCTGGTGCAGGAGGCAGCAAACGGCCCTGTCGGTGGAATTCACCTTCCTCCCTGGCAAGCAGGAGCCTGTGTTCACCGGAATGTCGGCCATTATTCTATTTGACTTCCCTGATGTGCTCCGGCTGATATGTTTAAGATTAATGAGGCATTCGTTCTCAATCAAGGAGCCATAATCAAGAATACCCATTTAGCTGCATCGAGTTGTGTCCCTGCATTAATTAATATCATCTGACCTTTGTATTTTGGGTGTGATGATGTATCACTGCATCCTCCTGGGCAGTGCCATAAAATTGATGGCTCTGGTGCTGCCGCTCATATGGCCAAGTGGATCCTTCCAGTTAAACGCTGTGCTCGTGGTTAACGTGGGGTGAGTAAGCCTGGGCAGACGATGTGTATTAATTCTTACTTAGTGAAGCAGGCCCTCGGGGTGGGAGATGGGGGGCTCGGCTGCCTCTGCCGAGGCTTGTCCATTGGGGGGATGCTGGAGCTGGTGGACAAGCTGCCCTGAAGCACCCCGTGAGGAGTCTTGCTCTAACTCGGAGATCGTGTCTGCATGGTAATGGCACCAAGCAGGGGCCGGGCCATGAGGCGCCTCTGCCCCTCCACATGGCCGTGGCTGCAGCGGTGATGGGACGTGGCTCAAATGCATGGCCAGTGCCTTAGGTCCTGGGCCATCTGAGACCACCAGAGAGTGCCAGGTGGCTGCAGGTGACACCAGAGCTGTGCTCCAGAGGCTGGCAGGCCACCCCTGCAGAGGCTCCGAGAGCAGATACTTTGAGCAGCCCTGCAGGCCACACCGTCTCTTGCAACTCTCGACAGAATCCTGCCCTGTGGTGGGATCAGAACCACGGAGGAGATGTCATGTTTGAGTCACCACAACATAGTTAGGGCCTCGCGAGGTACTGAGGGCCTTGGGGGAGGGCAAACGGGCCTGAGAACGAGGGGTCAATTTCCACACTCAACCTGGCCCTCAGCCTGAGCGGCGGCCACTGCTGCAGGACCCCGAGGCCCAGCTCCAGGCTCCAGCCGGCCCTCCCTGGCTGCCCGTCAAGGTGGAGGAGAGGGGGAGGATGCCCCCACCTTCCCACCCCCATCCTCTGATCTAAGTGGATTTCAGATAAACCCTGGTCCTCCTGAAACGGCTGTCCGAGCACCACTGCCTGCTTTGGAATTTAAACCAGGGCCTGAAAACATCTTTCCACATCCCTTGATGGTCTTTGCACCATTATCTTCCTTGACGGCACAGTGGTCTACGTTTTCCTTAAGCCGCCTTCCACGGGAGGAGCTTGCGTTTCCTCTTTTCTGGTTGCAAACCGGAAACGCTCTTCTCCGTTTGTCTCGAAGCCTGAATTCACATTTTGTCTCAAAAGAGAGACCCAAATAGGGAGTTTCTATGTGGAAGGGTTCAAGGGGGTTTGGATCCCTTGAGTCACATTACCCTCCGTGAATCTGAGAGTGTGGCCAGAAGTCTGTGACGGTGACTGCTTTTATGGAAGGTTTTTGGAAAGGAACTTAGAAAAAAAAAAATCTTCTTAAGGGTGATGATCATGCCCGGATGGGATTTAGGATACAGAAACGGTCGGGGAGGGCCAAGGAATCTCCGTGTGTGGAACTATTGCCAAGAGACTGGAAGCTTGGAATCGTGTTCTCTGACATGGAACAGACAGAGATCTCCCGCATGCTCCGGGTTGACCCTTTGCTTCGTCATGAACATGGACCATGTCCAAGTGTGCTGGTGTCTTCCATAGACAGGGAGCTGTCCTGAGGCTCCCATCAAACTTTTCACGCAGCACCGTAACAGAGAGGGTCAGTCCTTCTGCTGTGCCATAAGGAAAGTGTGAGGGCTGCTGTCACAAGACGCAGTACACTGGACGGCTTCCACACACTTGAGTTCTGGAGGCTGGAAGTCCAAGATCAGGGCTGAGTGGGTGTCTGGTGAGGCTGTTGTGCTCCCGTAAGCTGGAAGGAGGGAATTTCTGCCCCCTCTCTCCGGCCACTTTCTAAGGACATTCACTCCATGCATTACATCTCCACCCTCCGGCCTCCCACCTCCTGGTACCATCATCTTGGGGGGCTGGTTTCAGTGTGTGAATCGGGGGGGCACAGGAGAGCCCAATCAGGAGGGCTCTCAGCACATGCATCAGGTTGCCTTTAATGACCCTCAGAATTGGCTCAGCGTCAAGTTGAGGTGCCGCGGGGGGTGTGAGGGTGACACTTTGGCTCAGACTGGGATCTGAGCAGCACAGCACGAGTTTGAGGTCCCGTGTTGCAGTTGGAGGTGTGATTATACCAAGCCAGAGCTGAATCCCCACTGAATCCAAACCCCACCTTCGGGCTCTGGGGTCTTAAAATGGGATCGGTGCACCCGAGTGGTGGTGAAGGGGCGCACTCCTGCGCTCCACCCGGCAGACTTCTTCTGGGGGCTTGAAGAGCTCCAGGCAGAATCCCCAGGTCCCTGGACTGACTCAGTGCATCTCCTGAGCTCCTGGCAGTAAACGAATTCCGCCAATGGAAATGGAACATCGACTTCTGTTTTAAAGATGGGAGAGAAACGGTTTTCCTGTTTCCCCCAAGGCAGCCCAGCTGAGAGCACAGAAAGCTCCCCTCTGTTTAGTTCTCCCTTAAGTCTAGCTTGGGGCAAGGTGTCCACCTGTTGGCTTGGTTCTCGCTGGATATTCGGTACTGGATGCTTCGTGTCTCTCCCCGCCCCCCGTTTAATATGAATCACTTGCTGATTTTTAAGATGTTACTACATCACATGAAATATCAGTTCTGACTGTGGGCATGTGACATATTTTCACACGGGGAAAAACACATCCAAGTTAGAGTCGGGCTGGGTTCCCTCCTAGCTGGTGCTTTCTCAGTTCCTTCCCAGTGTGGTCCGTGAGCCTGCGTAGGAAAGAATATGAGTTTTCCATGTCTGCAGACTCACCAGGTCCCCTTGGGGAAGGCACCTGCTCCACCCAGTGTCTCCACAGCGTGGAGAGTAGGATTCGTGAACATGAACTGGGCGGAATCTTCCATCTCTCAGTCAGAAAGTACCCAGTGGTCTCGCCAGTCGGCCCTATTGGGATTTGTTAAATTTGGGGGAAATTGAAGAGGAATATGCTGACATTTATGTCGACATGGTCTAAAACCAAAGAACGTGAAGAGTCTTCAAAGCCAACGGCCAATAGTGCAGTAGATCAATATTACGGGAGGGACAGGGTGGTCTTCAGGGAGCCTAAGTGGGCAACCTTCAATCTCGAGTGTTTGAAGCCAACTCCAGACATACCCAGGGCTGGTGTCTTTTCAGAAACGTGATGGAATCACTCTTTGAGTGAAGTTATGTGGATGCCCAGCGAGTGGGACAGATCAGAGTTGAGGGCCTGCTAGGCACAGTGGTGTGGGTCTGTAATCACAGTGACTCAGGAGGCTGAGGCTTGAGGATCACAAGTTGGAGCCCAGCCTCAGCAACTTAGCCAGACCTTATGTTATACAAAATAAAAAGGGCTGGGCATACTGCTCAGTGCTGGATTGCTCGCCTAGCATATGAGGTGCTGGGCTCCACACACAGCACCAAGAAGATAATTAAAGTATAAGCACAAATTCTGATGGGTTTTCATGGGAGCGAGGTTCTAGGCCACCTCCCTTCTCCACATTTCTGTCCTGGTGATGGAGTAGCCCCCTTGGCACCGTGACTCTGTCCTGAGGACACAGGTGCTGCCTTAATCCTGGCGACCTTTGTGCTCACAGTGCACTAGAACTTCAGCGGTCACCTGCTTACGAGCAGTCAGTGTGCAGATGGCATTTTTCATACCGGCCTGCTGGTCCTGGTGCCTGTGGAGGGTGTCACTGTGAACTCACGTGTCCTCTTCTAGGCAGAGTTTGGTGATTGCAGTGGGCGTCCCCTGGAGTTCATCAGGACATGAGCCCCCTCTATGGGACATGCTGGCTGACCTGCCTTTCCCAGTCCACACACCGTAGGTGAGCAAACTCCCATGGGAAGCACTTTTCCCAAGTCATCGGACTCCTGGTCAACCACAGGGTGCCACAGGCCTGTGCAGGACAAATTCTTGAGTGGAAGGAGGCCCAGGGACCACAAAGGACTAGTTACTTCAGGGCACCATCTGAATGGCCCTCTGTGTCTGAATGGTCCTCCCTGGAGCTCAGGTCTGGCTTCCTGCCAGCGCTGCCCTTCCGTCACCTATTTACTCAACTCCCCTCTTACCCTGTCTGCCACAGGGCCTTTGAATGTATCCATGAACAGCCCAGAATGCTGCCTTGTGCCTGTTTCCCAAATTAATTAACTTGGACTCTTCCTCTGTCTCCACTCAACCATCCCCTCTGCCAGCAAAGCCTTCCGGACCCTCGTGACTGGGCCAAACCCTCCCCGTTCAAAGCTCTCAGATCAGTTTGCAAATGTGTGTGACCTTCTGATTCATGTTTTAACTTTGGCTTTATAGAGGGTACAATGACAGAGGAAGCACCGTGAGGCTGGAGAGGAAGGTGGGAACACAAGAGGTGGTGTGCGACCAAGCTGGCCACGGCCTCGCCAGGACCAGGGTGAGCTGCCTCACTCTGCAGCATCCTACCGTGTGCCCTGTGTTCTGCAGGCCGTGGGGGCCTGTACTCTGGACGTTGCTGTGGCACGGAGAGGGTCTGCCATTGCCTCCGTCTCCCTGTCTCCTCGGTGGCATCCTCCCCAGGGATGGAGGGTCCCAGGGCGCATTCCACCGGAAGCACCTCTGCGTTCCAGCTCACTGAGGACCCCTTTCTTCTGGACAGGCGTCGTCTCTTCCCCGACTTCTTTGAGTTCGAACCAAAGGTCGGTCGAGGAGGCTGAGCCACCGTAGCACGCTCCCGCCCCTTCCTTGAGAGAAGAGGGTTTCTGAGGTCTGCATCACCCGCCCTTTGGCTTCCCACCCGTCCGTATTTCCAGGGTGGACACGGTTTCTGGTGCCTGGTAGGTGCTCAGAGAAATGAGTGGATCCGTGTGAAGTTCCTGGGACCGTGGGCAGCACCTCTTAAGCCCCGTCTTTTTGTTCCTAGAGTGTAGATGAGCGAGTCGGAGCAGCAGTGGGGAAGACTGGTTTGGAAGCCACTGGGAGTGTCCGCTGCCGCCTGTTGACACATGGCACTGTCCCTGACCCTGTCCTCTCTGCATCAGTGAGGTCCTGGGGTCCTCCCAGAGCCATTTGGGTTTGCGAGTGTGTGTGTGTGTGTGTGTGTGTGTGTGTGTGTCGGGGGCACCCTGGCAAGAAACGGGAGGGAGGAGAAGGATGGGGTGGGGCTGTGGGTTCGCCTGGGCCCCTCCCCTGAGCGCCCGCGCCCCCTGCAGCACTCTCCTTCCCAGCGCCTTTTCAAATCCAGAGACATCGCCTTACCTTGCCTCCCCGCGGGAGTGAGCCAGGTCTTCTCTGGGGCCTCGGCCACGTCCCTTAACCTCTCCTAGTTCACATGTCCATCCGCAGCGCCGCTCCGCCAGGGTCTCCCATCCCCGTGCAGGGGGACGGGGCCAGTGTCTCAGCAGAGGACGGGGGTCTCTGTCCCACTGCAGCTCTGCCCTGCCCTCGCGTTGGTCAAGCAGGAGTCAGGCCCACACTCTGACTGGTCAAGAGAACCCAGAATCCAGTTTCCTGTGAAGTCTCCTGATTTGGGAATCTAGATATAATACCCACTTCAGAAATTTTGAGCAGGCCAAATTTGGGGTTCAGAGTTTACACAGGGCCGTGTTTCCAAGGGGTTAGGGGTGCCTGCTCCAGACCCAGACTGGCCAGCTCCCAGGGAGACTCTGCCCCTGGCCAGCTGGGTGACCACAGACATCGTGTTCAACCTCTCTGAGCTCAGTCTCCTTATCTGCAAGATGGGATGATGTTACACCCATTTCAGGGGATCACAGTGAGGATCACAGGAGGAACGCACACAGCAAGCGTCACTTATGTGTTTGCTAAATAAAAAGGGGTGGTTTATGGAATGCCTGGTGCCGCGCTTGCCCTATCGGAGGGTTTCAATACAGGAGCTTAAAGAAGGAAGGTCCAGAAGGTTTGAATGATGAGAATCTAAATACAGACTTCTCGGGCTCCGTCTGTTATTCGGCTAACATGAACGCTCAAAATCATGGAAGCTTTTGATTCTCCTTCTCCTTCGGCACGGTCTATTTAATGCCACTAGCCTTGAGAGAGTGTCTGAGTGAAGAGGTCCCCGCCAGGGTGTATGGATCCTCGGCCCTAAGATTGTTCTAATCAGCTTTATTGACTTGGTGAAGCTCGCGGTACTTGGTATTGACGGGCCGTGTAAATCATTCCATCTGACATTTGAATGTCCTTTCTGAGGACGGTGTCAGACCTCACATGGAGCCTGGAGGTCCTGACGGAGTGTGCCTTGCTTACCAGAGCGTGCAGGGGCTCCATCGCAGGCCACACCCACCACCGTGTCGGAGACAAAAATGGAACGGGGACGAGAGTCACAAAATTTGGCTCCATTGTGAAAAAAAAAATTGTGGGGAGCTATGGGAAGATTGTCTGTTGGAAGGGGCGTATCACTGTTTCCGCTGTCTTTAGAAATCATACAAAGCCAGCGGGCCATTTGGGAACAATCAGTAGCACAAGAAGTGCAGATAGTAATAAACTTGCAGGAAAAGTCATATGACTCTGATTTTTGGAAGTTTACATTAGGTTCAGATTTATTCTTGGAAAGTGGGGGAC
The DNA here is from genome assembly GCF_047511675.1 of Marmota flaviventris. NCBI lineage: Eukaryota > Metazoa > Chordata > Mammalia > Rodentia > Sciuridae > Marmota > Marmota flaviventris. Next base: position 4,409,185 of record NC_092516.1, on the reverse strand, counting down.
CGCACACCCTGCAGCTGAGATTCTCTGATACAATAGCCACTGAAGGAGGCTTCCTGCCTTCCAGGACTGAGCTTCTTGGCTAATGCTCCACCAGCCCATCTGGACACTTGTTCCCTTGCTCAGTCGTTCTGACAGTGTTTACTGAGCATCTGCTATGGGCCAGGCACCTGCTAGAGCGTGGAGAGGGTTGACAAATGCAGCGTGTCCCAGCCCCTGAGGAGCTCGTGGGCTTGCTGGGAAGATGTGTGATGGATGATTAAAATACGTGGCGTCATCTCCTGCTGGGGGGGAGGGTGCTCAGCTTTGCAGGTTGTCATTCTGAGCTGGATCCCTCCCCATCATGGGTGGATGCCTCTGCACCCCTTCTCTAACCCTGACAACCAAAAATGTTTCTGGACTTGGCTAGAGGTCCCCAGGGGACACGGTTGTCCCTGTAGAGAATCATTGTTAAATAGATATTCACATAATTCCTTGGGAGAGATTCACCAGGAGAAGCTGGGTGGGTTTTTTAGAAAGGCTGATGGCATTTGAGTGGACCGTGAGCTGGCCCTGTGCCCAGCAGCTGGTGAAGGAGGCTGGCACCCAGGCCCAGGGTGCGGTGCTGTGGCGGGCAGCTGTTGAGAGAACCTCCTGGGGTTCCCCATGGTGAAACTGGGCTGCAAGGCAGATAAGTCTGGGAAGGCAGGTGTGGACCAGCCCAGAGAGGCCTCTATGGTGGACAGAGATGCTCAGGCCTTATCCACAGGAGTGGAGGCCGGGGGCTGGGCATGAGGTACGAGATGGTTCAGGTTGCTTGGTGCTGCCCGTCGGGATTTCCTTGTGGCAACAGCACCCAGTTTCCTCTGGGGAATCGCCTGTCCTCCGTTCTCTGACCAGGGGTTGCGAGTGAGCTCAATCCAGGCTCTGGTTGCAGAGGTCTGGCCAGTTAAAGCACAGTGTCCTCCTGGTGGCAGTGAAGACGCAGCCATGGTCTGTTGTCCCAACTGGGCCAATGAAGGGACACTCGGGATGGTTCTAGAACTAAGGTGGAGAAGAAGGGTCTCTTCCTTCTGCCGGGGTCACTGGTTTGGTGGAATATGACCCCGGGGGTTTGTACCTTTGGGGGCAGTAGCTGAAGAGCCTGCCCAGGGAGAGGTGGACTTCAGAAAGCGGAGGAGAGCTGGAGGGAGGAGGGTGCTTACTGACTGAGCCTCTGGCTCAGCATTACCAAAGGCCCGTGTCCTCTGGAATCGTGGCTGTGCGTGACCTTAAGTCCTGTGTCTAGCTTAAACTAGCTTGAGTTGGATTTCTGTCACTTGGAGTGGGGAAAGGGAGACCCCCACCAGGGTGGGAATGTTCGGATGTTCTTGGGTGTGTGGAGGATGGGTCGTGGGCAGTGAAGGGCTGCTCACAGGGACACTCCAGTAGTTGAGAGGCTACTGGACTGGACAGGGGACACCCAGATGCAGTGAGTGAAAAGGGAGGGGCCCAGGAAGACGAAGGAGGGAGTCGAAGACCAGCTTGAGACGCCGAGTCCCTGCCTGCAGGCTCCCCGGGACGGGGGCCCGTCCTCTCCCCATCTCTTCCCACGTCCCTGCTCTGCTTTCAGGAGTGTGTCTCACTGGGATGGCGCTTTCTGGAAGGGGTGTGTGATGGTCAGCCTCTGAGACGGTGCCGCGGCCTTCTCACAGGGCCACGGCCACACTCCCCGGCTTCTCCCTCTGCAGGTGACCGGGCACGCACCTTACCTCAGGTGAGGGGAACGCAGCAGAAATCCCGCAGCCTCGCTTCCCAGACTGGGTCATGGGGAGATGTTGGCTTTGCTCTCTGGGGTTGCTCTCTTCCTCTCAGGGGACCCAGCTGCCATGTCGCCAGGCTGTGGGGCCACCCAGGGTGATGGGGAGCTGATAGCGGTCAGTGACCAAGATCCAGGGAGGAGCTGAGGCCCTCGATTGGAGAAAACGTGAGAAACTGAACCCGGCCTGCGGCCTCACGAGTGAGCCGGGAAGCAGACCTGCTCTGGGTAAGAGGACACTGCAGCCACGGGGCACCTGTCCACGGCAGGCGGAGGAGGGCTTGGCCAGAGGCCCCAGCCACGCTGTGCCACGCCCTGGCCCCGAGTGAGCGTGCGTCGTTTTGAACTGGTGTTTCGGAGTGAATACGTACACCAGCAAGAGCAAGAGAGAACCAATACACTGGATTTTTGTTTCTAATTTATTTTGCAAACATACTAGGAACTCGATAAATACTTGCCGAATAAGTGACGAGATTGATCGTAAACAGCAGCTCCAGATGCCTGGCAAAGAGCCAGGTGATGGTGGCGTGTTTCAGGCTGGCGCTGGGAAGACGGGAACTTAGTGAGGGATGAGGTGCACGGAGAGCACGGGGTCTAGCAGGCACGGGGACGTCGAGGATGCGCACGGGAAGGGATGACAGCCGGTGGGTGAGGCAGGGGATGCCGAGTCGCAGCGTCGAGGGAGGGCGGTGTCCAGGCAGAGAGATAGGACGCGGTTCCCAGGCAGGAGCCAAGTGCATGGTGGATGGACAGCGGGCTGCAGCCAGGACTGCACGTGACTGACTCGGGGGTCAGCAGCTGGTGAGGGAGATGCCACTCTAATGCAGCTTTGGTGGGACGTGGTATAAATGGGGGACCAGATTCCATAGGTCACTGGTCGGAGGAGAAGCTGGAGGTTGGTGCCTGGGGGTGGGTCCCCATCAGAGGCTCACCTAAGGGAGCTCTGGCCTGTTCATGCTTTAGCAGCTGAGAGTCCAGGGATGGAGGAAGGGGGAGGTTTGATGGTGGGGAGAGATCTGAGCAGACAGGGAGGCAGAAGCAGCCCTGGGAGAGCCACAACCCTTGGCACCCAGAAGTGTGTTCGGAGAAGCGCTCACACCGTGGCTCCACATCTGTCCTGCGCCGCTCCGTGTTCTCCGCGGACGACTCCAGAAAAAACATGTGGCTGCTTTGATTGCCAAGTCGCTTAATTGCCTACGGAATAACAGCAAGCAGACCCGTCCCGGAGCCGCGGAGCACGGAGACGAACCAAAGCAGGAAGAGGTAGAGAAATCAAATAGACCGATGGCCTTTTCATCGACAGACGCTCACGTTGGTTCCCCTTCTTTTGTCAGCCCGTTAGTGGTGGCTGACATCTGTGAAAGGCTTTTTAGACTAAAAATAGAGAGGGATGGAGGAAAATTCCACCTGCCACCTTAAGGAACGCGGGCGGCTTGGGCTTTGCTTATTTTTACCCCCTTTTGTCCATTATAAAGGAACGTGTTGGGCAGACGTCAGGTTCACGACTCGGGTGACAGTGACTCGAGGATCGGTGCCCTTCACGCTCTCCGAGTGGCTGCTCCCTCGCTGTCTCTTCCCGCCCAGAAGCACCAACGTGTGCCCAGCGGTGAGCCGTCCTCGTGCCTGTGAGTCAAGCGGGGCTTCCATGGAAAGAAGCTCTGAAGGCCCATGCCACCGTCCTGGACAAAGTCGAGTCTCCGAAGCCTGACTGGTTCGTTCTTCCTGTTACCTCACATCCCTGGTCCCAGTCCTAGCTGGGGCTCCAGAGACTTCAACTGGCACTTCCTGGGCGCTCCCCTGGGCTCTCTGGGAATACATTTCATGTTGTAGGCGTGATCACTCCAGACACCAACACTTACCTCCTTCCTGGGAGTCCAGAGAGAGCATCGGCCACCTCGCGCCTTCAAAGAGAAAGGGGGACCCCAGCACGAAGTCCTCCAATGCCAAAGCTGTGCTGAGCTCCTCCTGTGCTCCCGCGTCCCTATCCCCTGTCACTCTGCTCTGGGAGCACTCACTGGTGTCCACATCAGGAGCCTGGGATATCTGCGGCGTGGCGTGTTGTGCGTGCGTGTGCACACGGGTGTGTAGGGGGGTTGAAGTCTCAGATCGCCGTTCTCTTCCCAGACGTCTGGAACCCGAATCTCCAGTAGGGGGTCAGGGATCTGGATTTGGACCAGCCTTTCCGAGGTTCGTGCACACACTGCAGCGTGACAGCTCTGGACACGCAGACGTTCCTTCTAGAGTCTCACAGGTGACGAGAGACATTGGGGGTCTTTGTCTTCCTGGGCACATGACTAGCTGCGACCTTCTCCATAGGGACATTGAGCACACAGAGGAGGCCTCACGCCTGGGGCCTGTGCCTAGGCACTTACCTTGGATGGGATGCAGTGTGGACTTCTACCCACCAGCACCCGAAGCTCCTCGCCTGCGAACGCCCGCTGGTCCCTGGATGCCCCTCTGTCCATGCCCAGGGCAGCCCTAAGGGTCAGGCAATCATCCTCTGTTGTACACTGACCTCCCGTTACCCCTAAGCCGTGGTTGATGGGAGCTGCTGTGGAACTCCATGACCACAGGGCGTGTGCCCCCTGGGTCCTGGAACTGGGATCCTAACTGGCTTGGCACACTTAGGCTGGCCTCTGTCCCTCCTTCGATTTCTGATGCCGGCATCGGCCATGCTTTCCTGGGCTCACCTCTCACACGCACCACTCCCTCACAACCACCCACCGAGGTCCCCTCGGCCGCTTTTGGGGGGCCAGGTGAGTGCCTGAGGGAGGATGGGGGAACACCTTGAGCCACCCTAAATGAAGGCCTGGGAAAGTCCACCTGGGGAGGCTGCAACGGACGGAATCCCACGTCCCGGAGGAGACCGCCCTTGACTGAATACCCACGCTGGGTCCTCCCCAGGCTCCGGTTCAGCTTCCAGAATCTCGGTTTTCAGCCATTGACTATTTCTTCCTATCACCTGCTATGCAGTCCTAAAAGGTATTCCCCGTGATTATATTTTATCTAGAAGTTTATGCCTCTTAGGTGAAATTATAAGGGATAAATAAAAGTGGCTTGTGTACCAGCGGGCGCCGGCCACGCGCACTCTGCCTGGGACTTAGAGGTTTTCTGCTCAGCATCCACCTCCCACCAGCGCCACCGCAGACGCCTGTTTTCCTTGTAAGTTTGCATATTTCTTCCTAAATGGACTAGATATGTTCACTTACCCATTTGTAATAAAATGGCTGGGACTTACGATGTAGCACAGGCACCTGGAAGGAACCGAGCGCGGCCCCCCGCTGCGGCTGATCCCGGGACATCTCCCCTGAGGGGTTGGTGCATTAAGGTGAAGCTGTGTCTGATTATAAATTCATTAACTATTTACACCTCGTCGACTTACACCTTACTCTGTTCCTTGACAAGTCTCAATTTTAACCTTCATGGTTGACTTTAAACAGAACTATGAAAACAGCATTTATATTTTAAAAAACGATTTTTTACATGGACTTAAAATATTTACATGGTTTTTTTCTGTCTCATTGGCCTTTGGGTCCCCTTTACAGGGGTTCTGGAAGTACGGCAAAAAATACCTTAAGGATTTTAAAATGACGTCTCGAGCTTGCTAAGTCTGTAAGCTTGGAAAATTTGCTTCTCTTCTCCGAGCCTCAGTTTGCTTACCTATGACATGGGAATAATGACTCCGATCTGGCTTCAGGAGAAGAGGCCGTGCTCAGCCCTGGGCTGTGGAGGGTGGGGAGCTGTCCTTGGCTCCTCCAAGGACCTGTGCTGGTGGCTGGAGCACTGGGCCTGCTGCAGAGACAGAAGGCGTGAGCTTCAGCCCTGGAGGTGCAGACAGCCGCGGCCCCGCGGAGACCACGCTGCCGTTCTTTAGGGTGACCTGCTGGAGAGTGGTCACTCGGAGGCCACCCCTGACTTCATGGAGCTGATGCCGGGTGCGCGGTGTGATGCTGAGGAGCTTCTCACGGGTGACACTGTAATTCCCAGGATGCCATTGCGTGCAAGGCCTTTGCTGAGCTGGGTTTCAACCCCACATCAACTGCTGGTTTGGCAACAGCGAGCAGGGGCACTGTGCCTCTGGGCCGCAGCTTCCTCCTCTGGAAGAGAAGGCTGGTGGTAAAGCCTGGTTTGGGGAATGGCTACGAGTGCCCTCTAAGGACTCTAGCCAAGTGGTGGACCTGGCCCCTGGGACGCAGGCGAGCTGGTCCCAGTTCCTAGTCCTTGCACATCACAACAGCTGTTCTCGTGCCACTGTATTGGCAAGGACGCTCCAGAGCACGGCTTCTCACCTGGGGACGTTTGCCCCTGGGGAGCATACGGGGGTCTCCGGGGACACTTCTGGTTCTCTCAGCTGGACTGAGGGGAGGAGGCTGCGAGCAGTGCTCAGGGAGCCCCTCCCCAACCAAGGGCTGTGGGGCTCGCCGTGCCCCCAGAGCCGAGGCGGAGAAGTCAGCGTGAGGCCACGAGCCATCTTACATGGCCACGCGGTGGGTGGGGGAAGGCAGTGTCACTGGCAGGGCGTGCCTGCAGCAGGAGGGCCCAGCGGCGACTGGTGCAGCAGCCCACAGTCTCGAGATGTTCTCCATTCTGATCTCCTCGGCACTGGCTTGTCTGAGGACACAAGGCTGGTCACAGGTGACTGCAGGTCCGAGGTCACATTCACACAAGGACACGTCTGGAGGTAAAGAAAGAGACGTCATTTCCTGTGCCTTTCACTTGGATCCAGACGGTGTTTCCTAAAACACATCAGGGACTGTCTCCTAGGCCGAGGACGTGGGTCTTACGATAACGCCTCACCCAATGACTTACAGGGACAGTTGTTCTCATGCAGGGGAATGGAGTCAACGGCAGTCAGGATCGCTGTATTAATCCCGTCACCAGGGTCATTATCACTGCACTGTCCCCATTTCCCATACGGGGAAGTGGAGGACCCCTGATATTTACACACTCTCACTTAGTTCTCATCACCATTAAGTGGGAGACAGGACGATATGAAAGCAGTTCATCTTACTTATGGACTTTATCCGGGTATTTCTTGAAGATGCCTGACAGCGTGCTGTTTAACCACTAAGCAGCCTATCAACTACCCTGCCATAAATGCAGGACATAGTTCAGTCTCTACTTCTTATTGACCAAACATTCAGGGATCTTTTCTTGATTCTGATCAAGCTCAAAATGTTTATTTCCAAACTGCTTTCTACATAAGCAGGCTCCCTTTGATACTGCCAATTTCTGAACATCCCTTCATTCTTACTTCAAGACCAGTTGATTAGGATTCTCTACGATCCTGATCATAAATCAGCAATTCTATGTTTGCCTTCATGGACGGTGAGTCCCAGGGCAGAGAAACCCAAGATGATTGATGACTCACAAATACAGCTGTTTCTCAAAACAGACTTGGTTTTGAATACTGGCCTAACTATTTGCCAGCTCTGTGAGTTTGGCCAAGTCATTGGATTTCCTCCTCCTTTTAAACTTTAGCATACTCATCTTTAAAAAAATAAAAATAAAAAACAAAAATCATAATAGGAGCTATGCCTAGAGTAGTGATGTGAGAATTAACTGAGATAATACAATAATGGTGAATGCTTGTTGTTCTTATCAGTGTTCTTCTGTTCATTGCTGTTTTCTTATCATTATTTGGAGGACATACATAAAAGACAAGGGATGAGGCCAAAGAGGAGAAACCATCTTGTTTATTATGTCGTAGATATTTTAAAACAGTATGAAAGTCTGTGTCCCTTAGGAGAAAGGGACCTCACCCCTGCCCACTGGATAGTTAGTTCATTGTCAGAATTAAAAGACTTGGTGCAGATCAAAATCCTGAACGATGTGAGTTCACTCAATCAATAACTGGATATTGAGTATCTGCCATGAGCCCAAGGGTGGGGGGGTAGATAATATAAGGTGCCATCCGTTCCCCTGTGGTCATCGGATGGCTTTAATTAGCTCATTAGGCGACCCAGACCACGGTAAAGCTTTCGGGTAAGCCTAGAGCCCGAGAGCCCCAGGACAAGGCCGGTCTGGCAGAGTATCGGGATGTGCAGTGACCCGTATTGAATCAGAGTCACACAGAGTGGCACCCTCTCTTCTGGGCCTGCTGTGGAAAGGTTTTCTTGGGAGGAGAAATGAAAAGATGCTTGGATATTTTGACCTTTTTTTAAGTTCATGTTTAAAAATCTTTATCCTGTCTGATAGACCACCGATCACCCCTAAAAAGCCTAGAGTGTTTGGGAGGGATCTACTCCCTAGGTTTCACTGGACATCCACACTGACCATCTGGAAAGTTCTCAAACATAGCAATGGGCGGGAAATGGTCATTGGAACATCACTGCAGGCACAGTGATGACCAGGGCCTAGGCAGTGGGCATGGTGGGTCTTGGCAAGCCTTGGCGTGCGCCCATCAAGGGCTCCCCACCATCTGGTGGTCCATTCAGCACCCTTTGTGAGCTTCCCTAGCCCGGGTCTCGGGCCTCATCTTTTGTAAAAACGCCTTCGTTACTGCCTTATAGCTGGGCATCATGGTGGGTTCATTCCGACCCAATCATACAGGCACAAAATGTGATTTGTTCCATTTCATTTCCCAACGCTTCCTCTTCCCCTCCCTCCCTCCCTCCCTCCCCCCATTTCCCTTCCTCTGCTTTAGTGGTCTTCCTCCTATTTATTTATTATTTCCTCGCTGGTGCTTTACGGATATGCACACAGGTGGAATTCACTGTGGTATGTTCACATACGTACATGAAGAAGAGCCAGATCATGGCATTTTTCTGATAAGTGGCTGGAGCCGGAGAACGTCGCGCTAAATGAAATAAGCCCGACTCAGAAGGTCCAGGGTTAATGCTTTCTCTCACATGCGGAAGCCAGGGCAAAATAGGGGGGAACTAGGAGGGAGATGAGTGGAGTAGGAGAGGATTGAGAGGGAGGAGGAGGGTGGGCAGAGGGAGGAGCTGAAGAACGGATCGCCCAGCTCATGCTGGGCACAGGGACGCCACCTTCCGTGTTGGCCGCCTTGCCCACCTGACCACCTCCAGCCCCCGGAACCCAACCTGATTCTGTTGATAGGGAACAGGTCTACTGTTCCTTGAAGGAGCTGCACAGTTGCTTCAGGGCCTCTCACCAGAGACATTCTTCTCCAGGATTGTCCCTCGCCCAACTCCTTGGGTGACTCCTACTCACCTTCTCTGTTTAGGGTTGTGTCCTCTGAAATCCCTGCCTGACCTTCCTCTCCCCACCACCCATGTTGGCCATCTGCTCCCACTCAGTATTCGACAAGTCCTGCCAGACTTTGGGACCCCTTGTCTTGATGTCTGCTCATCCTATTAGATTATAGGCACAGACTGTGCCTCGTTCATCTATCGGTGGCCTACAGGAGGCATTGGCTTTGAAACAGATGGATGCTGAATGGCTGCAAGAATGAAGGACTGAGTGAATGAGCGGGTTGATTTCACAGCTCGTGCCCAGGTGGCACATCCATTTAGAACACCACCTGCTGCAGCAGGGAAGCAAGGTCCACCAGACATGTGTTGAGCTTATTATGTGGCTGGCCCCACGCCCTGGGGAACAAGTCCTTGACACCTGGGCCTTTCAGTTTAGTGGAGAAGAACATAGCCGACTGGCACAGAGTTATCCAGGGAAGTTAAACACAGGTACGAGAGGCAGTGGAAAGGGCACCTCATCTGGGCCGTGGGGGTCAGGGAACAGGCAGCAGAAAGTGATGTATAAACAGAGCTCTGAGAGATAAGCAGAAGCCACCTAGGATGCGTCCACAGGTTGTCCCAGGCCGGAGAGACAGTACGTGCAAAGGATGAGAGACCAAGAAGAAACACTGGATCACGGGGCCAGCTTCCGAAGAGCCAGATAACCCAGGCACTTAGAACCTACTTAGAGGACTTTCGACCTCATCTTGGGGAACTAGGAGGAGCCATAGGAAGATTGTAAATTGAAAAGTGAGATAATGGAATTTACAAGGCTTCAAAGTCATTCTCACCACCACCCCCTTTTAAAAAATCTTTATCAGCTTTATCAAAGACAATGCTTCTGACATGTGCTTCTACCAAGGATTGCAAAGTGTTGTGCATGTCCAGTAGAAGGAGTCAGAGCCTCTTGCTGAGGACTTGCCCTGGGCTGTCCAGGGAGCTGTCCAGCGCGCTGTCCAGCGCAGCAGCTCTCCTGACCTTGCTTCACCTGGAGGAGTGACAGGAGAAGACCCCTTTGTGGACTTGGAGAGGCCGTAGGGAAAAAGAAACTAGCGCTTTCAAATGGACAGCCTGTCGGCATGTGACACCAACGGTCACTCTCATTTTGTTTTAGATCACAGTGGGTATCTCCCTGGCTCCCCTTAAGCTTCCTGGAGCCTCCCAGGGACGCAGGTACCAGTGAGTCATGCCCTGACACTCCTGCTGATGCATCTAATCCTATTTCCACTCCAAGATAAAGAAATCAGACCAGATTCAGACTGACCTTGATTTTCAGATAGTTGAATACATTTTATTTCATTTCCAATGGTAAAAGAATGTATTAAAAAATAAAAGGGCACAGCGATTACCCATTTTAGTGAGACAACAGCCCGTGCTTCTGTCTTGAAGGATTGCATTCATTTCCCCCCCTTCTGGAATAAAAATGAAGTAGTATAGAGAAGCAATTCCTGTTGGTGAATTGTCACAAAACATTATATTTCAACACAACTTCCCATTAACTGCCATTTATTTCTTCTCTCATTATTGATAATTTGCTTTTAAATTGAGAATACCTCTTTACAGCCCATCTCATCTCCCTGCCTTGCTAGACAATTACATTTAAATTTGGTGGCTTTCCCATTGTAAACATTTTCTGGGGGAAATGATTATGATGTTACTAACCCAGATTTATGGCTTCATTGTGTTATCACTGAAGGATAAGAGACTAGTACAAAATTAAAAAAAAAAAGCCCAGTTGTTTACATACAAATATATTATTTTCGGGGTCCTGAGAAGCCTCTGGTAAAACCCAACCCAAATGGCCAAATCACTGGAGCCAATGGCAGATTTTCTGCAAACTTGTTTTCTCAAAGAAGAATAAAATATTGCCTGATCTGAAAAAAAATTCCACTTGTGGTTAGGAGATCCCTTTGTTTTATTTGAATGTTGGAAGGAACCCTAGTAGTTACAGAGGAACTACTGCATCTGCCTTTGGGAGGCTCTAGGAGAGGGACATGTACACCATGGGACATGTACAATATGGTCTGTCCTTTGGAAATCTCGCAGTCCCACCTGGAAGAGAAGCCAGGCCCAGGCCCAGTCAAGCCAGGGGACAGCCAAAAGTACAGGAGCCTCAGCTCAAGTGCTGGAAGCTGGGCTCTGGCCTTGTCCAACCCCAGCTGTCCTTCAGGAGGTAGGGCTGCACGGGGGCTCTTCACAGACAGGAAGCAAGACCTGTCTGGTGGTGGCCCTGCTTCCCTGCTCACTCTGTGACCTTGAGTAAAGGTTACAGCCCTTTAGACCACAAACTTTATTGTGCAAAATAATCACTGAGTATGTCTGTCCAAAAGAAAGAAAAAAAATGAGGGAAAGGAAGGAAGGAAGAAAAGAAAGGAGAGAGGGAAGGAAAAGCGTCTCTGGCTTGGGTCCAGGGTGGGGCTCAGGAAAGGAGAAGTATTGGTTTAATGTCTGGAAGCCTCCTTTTTCTGACTGTGAACCAGACCAACCCATAGTACCAACTTCACTAGTTGTGGAGCAAAGAGAAAGCACCCTGAAGTACCTTAGGGGACATCTGAGAAGTATGTGCTTACTAAGTGCTAATGGCTGCGAAGGAGTCCCTGGGCTTCTGGCTGCCGGACAACTGCCAGGAAGAGAACCAGTCTCTAGACCCTTCTGGAGCCCCTACAAGAAGAGGTGGCTGATGGGAGTGCAGGGCGGGGGGGCCACCCAGCGCTGGCCAACTTTTTGGAGCTGAAAGAGCATTGGATGTGTGCCAGTCCATGAGATTTAAAGATTCACCAGAAAACTTCCCCAGAGCAGAAGTGGACCGGGGCAAGAAGTTGACACCCCTTGGCGTTTCTCCTGGGGAATGTCTTCCCCGATTAGGGGTCAGGATGCAGGAGGGCGCTGGTGCTCACTTTGGGACAAGAACCTGAGCACAGGAAGGACTTGGGCTCATTGCCTCCCAAGACAGCTTTCACCTCTTGTCCCCTTTAGGTGAAGTGACGGAGGCACTGGGTTGCCTGTCCGCCAGGGCCGCTGGAATCCAGGGCTGCACGCGTGACCGTGGCAGCGGTGCTGAGGGAAGGGGGAGGGGGCGCTCCCTCGCGCACCGGATTATTTTTGGCTCCGCAGCCGGGGCTGCTCGCTGCCTGTCGCGCGCGCACACACACGCACACACACACACACACACACGCACACGCACATACATGCACACATTTTCTCGCGCGCTCTCTCGCTCTCCTTTGTTTATTTTCTAATCCGTATTTTTGTTGGAAGATCTCTCCTTCCTTCTCTCCCGCCCGCCTGCGAGCGCTCCTGCGGACCGACCCGGAGCACACTGCTCCCCCGTCACTCCAGCCCCCTCCCGGTCTCCGGAGCGCGGGGTTTGAAGGTCACCTCCTTTCCAGTCCCCCTGCGAGCCGTTCAGCTGCTGCCTCCTCCTCCTCCGGCTGGAGCCCGTGGCTCTGGCTGCGCCGCCCTGAAGCGGTTCTCGCAGCGGCTGCAGGGAGGACAGAGCCCGGGGTCGCGCAGGGTGGGGAAGCCCAAACTCGAGAGGGGAATCCCTCCCCTTCGCCTCAGCCCCCGGCAGATCCTTCGGAGAGGCGGGCGCTCCGCCAGCCCCGGGAACAGCAGAGGCGGCGGCGGGCGGCAGCGGACCCACGCGTGCGCCTCCGGCGGAGAAGGAAGCTGTGAGCAGCGCACCCGCATCTGGAAGGGACAGACCTGCGCCCCGCCCCGGCGAGAGAACTCCGAGCCTCCAGCCCAGGCAGAGCTAGGAGGAGCGCCAGAGCCCCGGGACTGAGACCTTGCGCTCCAGAGCCCCTCGCAGTGACAGCCAGGGCCGGAGCTGTCCGCACCCTCGCCGCGCCCAGACCGGGGCACGGGGCCGGGCTGACCTGCCCGCGGAAGTTGCGGCCAGTGCAGGAGAAGCCAGCACCCGCCTTAGCAGCCTCCGGCTCATGGTGAGCGTGGCTCGGGGAGCAGAGAGCGCAGGGGACTTCGGGGGTCTGGGGCCGAGGAGAAGGCGATCGCAGCCAGGCTCCCGTGAGTTCTAGGTAAGTCCAGGCGGAATCGTCGCCTCTGCACCCCGTGACCCGGCCCAAGGGGTTCCAGGGAGGGGAGAGTGGGGTCTCCAAGAGCTGGCCTCCTCCCAGTGCGCGTCTGGGCGCGCTGGATGCGAACTTTTTTCACTGCCTGTAGAGCAATCTCAAGGCACGTTCCTCCCAGGGGGACAAGACCCTGAGACCCCAAGCGTTTCTGCCAGAGCATGTCCTTCTCCGCCCCAGAGCGCCCCTGGGAAGCGCCCAGGCTGCCCCCTCCGTCCTCCCTACGACTCCCAGGTGCGGGCGCGGCAGGGACCTGCCTGCGCACTTGGGTCCGTCACCCTGCAGGCTGGAAGGGTGCCCTCGTACACCCTAGGGTCTCTGCCTCTTCCGCTTCCCTTCCCAGAATCCGAGCCAGAAGGCATCTCGGTGGCCTGGGAGGAGGACCGGAGGCGCGGAGCCCCTGGTGGGAAGTGGGGAAGAGAGGAGGCTCGCTGTGGGGGAGCAGCTATGTTTATTGGCGCTCGGTCAACGCCCGGAGCTGCTGCGTTCCACCCCAGCGGAGGAGGCCGGCTTGGAAACTCGGGATGCGGGAACTCCAGCCGAGTCCCTGGGTCCCCGGGTGCTCTAGAGCACCTTCACTCCAGGGGCACTCCCAGAGGAGAGCGAACCTCTGCGCTGCGTTGGAGCACAGGCCGGGACTCGCCCCTGTCCGCTCAAGTCTTCCCATGGTCCAGGGATGGAGGCGAGGGCGGGGCTGGCTGAGCGCTGTTCCCATCTCCCCACGGCCCAGGGGGCCACCTGGCTGTGAAGCTCCTAGCGCCTCGGAGGCACCAGCTTCAGTCATGCAGAACCCGGAAGCTGTCCGCCTGGGAGGGGAGGGGAGGGGAGGGGAGGACCCTGATCCCGCCCTGCCCAGAGTCACCAACTCGGTTCCTGTTTCCAGGGAATAAGAGGCTCCTGGGTCTTAGTGGGCCAGAGACAGGGTGCTCTTGCCTCCCCTGAGGCTGCTGGGGCTGGGGCTGGGGCTGGGGCTGCTCAGGAGCTTGGAAGTCCTCACCAGGGGCGTCTGGGAAATTGGCTCCCAACTAGGGGTCTTCTCAGTTGAAACGAGGGGGAGGTGTGGAAGAGCTTTGAGCTTTAAGAGAAGCTATCACAACTTGGGTTTTCCTTTATCATAATAGTGGTTATTAATTTTTACTTTGAAATCAAACGGGGAAAGAGAACTGGCCTCCTCCACCCAAGTTTTTTGAGGTTGCAGCCCACTAGCCCTCCCCTACTTCCTTCCCCCCACTCTGTCCTCGTTCGTCCACTCTGCACTTACCATTTATATTTGCTACAAAAGGAGAAAGGAAAAATATAAAAAGATGAGAGGGCCTGGATCCTTTGAATTTTTAAGTGACCATAGTGGGCCCCACTGGAGCCATTGGCTGGTTGATTTCTGGCTGAGATTCTTCTTCTTCAGAGGCCTGGGTCCTGGGACCTGTGAAGGGTAGCTGCCGGCACACAGCAGGGCTGATGCCAGACCTTCATTTTGGAGCTTATCTACTTCCTAGTTGAGTTGGGTCAGGAGGAACAGGGTACCATTCGTCATGATGCTGGAGGGCACCTTCAGAGCACAAGGTAGAACTTCGCGGCTGGGGAGAGCACAGTCCTGGTCCTTTTCCTGCACCTGTGCGACCTTGGGCAAGTTGTTTAACCTCTCTGTGTTGCTGTTTATTCACCTGTAAAATGAGAGTTTCTGTAGTAGCTCTAGCCCTTCAGGGTTTGGGTGAGAATTAAATAAAGGAGCAAGCACACAGAGCAGGACCTGGCATTGTGCCTGATTATGTTAGTTTTCTTTCCAATAGATTGCTCTAATTTTTGAGCTTTAGGACAGCGAGTGGGCTAGAAAACACAGGTATCTTGCCTCATACACATGCATTTCCTTGTAAGTAACAGATTTACATGTGGAAACAAAAAGAGAATTAATCCTACTGGGAGGTAGCTGACTGAAGCTTCCAGCTCTGCAAGCTCCAGCTGGCCTGGCCTCCTCCACCGTGTCCTCTGCATGTTCCAAGGAGGCCCAGGGACAGCTGCCCACTGGCTGGGTGGTAGGTTGGTGGTGTTTGACTCATGGTCTTGCCAAGCACCATCTAGCTGCAATTCCAGTTTGGTAGCAGTTGTACCTTCTTGGGATCGGATGGAAGGCCTTCGTCTCCCTGCCCTCCCGGGATGAACGCGTTGCCTTAGTAAAGGTTCCTTAATTGCAGACTTGCTCCTACGACACATGGAGTATTTTGAAAACACAGGAATCAAAGAACCGTAGGAGAGGCTTTGTCGATCATGTATCCTGTGACTCACATTACAGTGACTGTACTTAAATATGGAATTCTGTGACAGTATCTAACCCTATAAGAACAACCATGGTCATCCATTGTCCATAAAAATCATGAGTGTAGGAAGCAGATACCTTGATCCGGGCTTTCAGCCTTTAATTTTCATTTTACTGTGCTGAGAACCGAATACAAGAATGACCGCTGAGCAGGTTTTTAGGTGTACCAACCCAGGGTCACTGTCCACAGGCACAGGGTGGTACAGCCAGTCTCCAGGGTGTGTGGTCTTGATGGCGAGAGGAACTGTTCTTATGGGAAGTATCAGACATACACACTCCTGGGAGCCGAGGGCAGAGGTGGTTGCTGGGCCTGAGAGGAGGGGGCAGTGGGATTTATTGATCAACAGGTATGAATGCCTGAGTAAGTCTCGATCACCCTGTCTTTACCCCTGGTGGCTCCCGCACCAAGGGGAATGTGGGGCTGATGGGGGGCTGCTCCTGGAATTGAACTTCCTGCCCTGTCTTCTCTGGCTCATCATTGATGCTGTTTTCTGAGCTCCTCTTCCAAGTCAGAGCACACATGTCTTCCAGATAGCCTCACTGAGGCCCCTGATGGGACTTGAGAATAAAAAAATAGGTTTAGTCCTTCCAGCTACAGCCACACCAAGCCATTATATTTTATCAAAATCCTTTCAGATGTTTTTTTTTTTTTAAATTCAGAAAATTGGGTCTGCTTGTATGTATGTCTGACATTTCACCTTTCCAAAAATTAGACCATTTTATTTTCATCTTTAAGCTGATGGGTGGAGTAATGAACACATGCCAAGAGGGGAATCGTATCTGACACAGAAAATGCTTTGGGGACGCGGCGATTTCCCAGTGGCGTGTAAGGAGACTATTGAAATCTGAGTACATTTGCTCTGAAGGACACGCCGCGTGCCCTGCCTTTGCCCGGCATGGGAGTTCACACAGTAAGCACAATTCCCAAATTAACACCAGCTCGGCTGACGTTCCTAAAATCCTGGGGTAATCTGTCACATCCACAGTCACCCACGTTGTTGCGATAAAGACCTCAAACGTGGAGATGTTTTTAAAGAAGCCACGAGACTCTCCCTGATGCCTGCCTTCATTATTTAAGATACTGCCTCAAGGCGCATAAATTTTAAAACTTTAATTAAAGAATCAATCAGTGATGGAGCTTCAAAATGAGGGGACCCGGCAGTTTCAGATGACATCATCGGCAAACCCGTTGGACTGGGTTGTAGGGCTGGGGGGATATTCTGAAAAACGACATGTGGGGTTAAAGGAGAGACAGCTGTCCCCATATTTGGGTCTTAGCTGCTCCGAGGACCATCTGTACCACTGGCTTGGCCTCGCTTACTGGACAAGGGGTGTGCATGACCCTGGCCTGCTGCTGCAGAGGGCTATGTCTGTTTGGGGGGGATGTTGTTTCTTCAAACTGTACCCTGTTTGGGTCACTGTGCTCCATGGCAAGACAGAGGGGACTCTGTTCTCCTGGAGCCTCTGTCCTGGGGAAAGCCAGGTGATAAGCAGGAGATGGAAAGGCATTTTTATAAGGGAGACGGCAAAGGTTGCAAAAGCCCCAGTGGCATTGGGATAGCGAGGGTCTCGGAGGGACCCTCCAGGGAGGGGAAATTTGAGCTGAGTCCTCAGTGAAAAGAAGGCGAGGTTGCACATGGTCTGTGCCTCCCCCCAGCTGCCTACTGTGCGCCAGGCAGTGTTCACGGCCCTTGTGGTGACCAGGGACCCGTGGATGCAGTGACCAGCCCCGTCCTGGTGCAGCGTCCATCCTAGGGCTGCCGTCTGGATGGAGGAGTGTCAGAGGTGGGCCCAGCAAGCACAGCATGAATGCAGGTGGATGCTCTGGGCCCAGGGGCCAGCTTAGGCGTCTGGATGTCATTCTGATGAGAGATCACTGAAGGTTTTGTGCAGAGACGCCGTGGTGTCTCCGTGGCAGAGACGGGCGGGAAGCGTAGTCGCATTCTTTTGAGATGAGTGAAGAAGGAGAAGGGCGCTAGGCAGCTCAGGGTTCCACCTGTTCCTCTCTGTGGCCAGGTTTGCCCAGTGGGCCTGCCAGATCCCCAGACAGATCCCGCGACATCCAGGAAACGAGACTCCCCTGGTTGCCCTATCTTTGGGCTCAGGCCCAAATCTTCCATTCAAGAAGAAAGATTAGGGGCTGGGCTGGGGTGTGTCTGCGGGAGAAGATTGCCCAGCATGCAGGAGGCCCTGGGTTCCGTCTCCAGAGGAGAGAGAGAGAGAGAGAGAGAGAGAGAGAGCGAGCGAGCGCAGGGGGAAGCACCTCATTTACCTGTGCAGCTCCATGTGTGTGGAAGCCCCCAGGGCACAGCTGTGACACTTTCCTACTTAGCTGTTCTCGCTCTGGGCCACCCCTTCAAGGAGGCAGCCGCCCGCCATGTCCTTTCTGTGCGTGGCTGGCAGCTCTCCTGGGAGTCCCCAGAGAGCGGTGACACACAGATCCCCTCTTTTCCCTTCACGGATCCTTTGTCCTGTGAGGTTCCCTGTCAGGCCTTGGCCCTGTGTGTCTCCATTGGTGGGCGTGGCAGTAAGAGTGGCTGACTGTGGGGACCCCGTGCTGCTGACAGGTTGGTCTTTGGTGGCTCCCCTGCCCTTGGACGGTGGAGGCTCAGTGTGCAGGGGTTGGACCGGGGGCCAGTCCACTGTCTTTTCACACTGACCCTGGAGCCGACCATTCATCCCAACCTGGGGCTGCGCTCTGCCATTCACGTCGGCTGGACACTTCCTGTGGCACAAGGTGCACCAAGAATTTCACCTCCACGACTCCGCGAGGCACTGGGTTCCTGGCCACCTCTCCCACCCCGTCCCCCGGTTCGGTCCCTGCTCGTCCCCAGCTTGCAGCTTCGCTCTCCTGTGCCCCTAGTTGACGGCCCCTCCTTGCGGTCGTCTCAGGGTGCTTTACGTGCTCTCGAGGGACTGCTTATCCTCTCTCTCGGGTTGAGCCAGGTGGGCCACGGCGCACCTGCTCGGACGTCACCGAAGCCCTAGCATCCAGCCAGCCATGTCCCAGACTCTGAGGCGCATCAAACGGAAAGGAGTCGTTCCACCTGATGCTTCTAGTGCACTTTGAGGTTCTTCCTCTTGAACCCCAGTTTGCAGACACGGGGTGAGGGGGAGGCAGGCTCGGCAGTCTTCTCGAGGACAGTGACAGGTCAGCGGCACCCCCTGGATGTGGACTCCGACAGGCTGAGCCCAGCCCTGACTTGGCCCCTTCTGCTGCCTTTGCCAGTCTCGGGAGAGTGGGGAGGCCACGTAGCGCAGTGGTTGGGGTCTTGCCGTTTGGCTGATTGCTCTGAGAAGGGATGCAGAGCCCGTCAGGGCCACGAAGGGAGGACAGGGCACTGTGTCTGTCTCCTGCAGTACATCATCCCTGTCACTGCCGTCCATGTTGGGGCAGCCTGCTCTGGAGGTCTGCTCGCCTGCAGTGTGGCTCTCGTTTGGCTCCGTCTGACCTCAGAACCCTGAAGCCCTGGGCAGCCCATGGCCCTCGGGCTCTGTCTCTACGCTCCTGCGCTCCGTGTATGTCTGAGGGAGGGCCTGGGCCGCCTGTCTGTCTCCGGGCAGTCCTTGGACATCACACACAAGGCCGGAGCTGCTTGCTGCCTGCTCCCATTGCAGCCCCTGGACGGCTGTTGACGCCGCCTGATCACTGACACGGGGACAGCTCCCCTCTGCATTTCTCTGAGAACCAAGCAAGGCCTTTGCCGACGTCACGTGGGAACTCATGCAACCTCTTCACTCCTTGCTAGTCCGACTTTCCTGCAGATGCTGATGCCTCTTCCCTAGGACGTCAGAGCTGAGGGCTTTCAGAACCAGCTTGGAGTGCCATGAGAACCCTAATAGTACTGGTCAGTGGTGGCTCCTTCAGGCTAGGGCTTCCGGTGAGTCTTTCATGAACTCCTTATCTCAGACCACTATTATGCCCATTTTACAGATGCGGGAACCGAGGCCCAAAGAGAGACTTTAGCCTCTACAAATTGCCTCCAACATCCTTGCAGGATGTTCTGTGGTGACAGGCACATCAGGGGTGTGTGTGTGTGTGTGGGAGGGTGAGGGGCCAGCAGAGGTGTCCTGAGCAGGCACTGGGAGGTGCAGGGCAGGGCGGGGCTAGGTTTTCAGCAGCAGACGGTGGGTGGAGCTTCCTGGCCCCATGACCTTGGACTTCCCTCAGCCTCTCTGAACCTCCGTCTGCCCTGTGACGGGTGGTGATAAGTCTTCCTCTGTTGCACGTTAATCTGATGATTTGTCAGTCTTACAAATTATTCTAGCCAAGTGCCTGGCACCTAGTGTGTGTCCTGTGTGTGGAGCGGTGATGCTTCTATTTAGCTGTTTATTTGATTACTGCTGTTGTTTAACAGGAAGGATATTGCTGCTGGTAGTGCCAGAATCTTGCATCTCTTTAGGTATCACTTGGGACCAAACAGCTAGACCCCAGCCATTGCTCAGAATGTGGTCCCTCCTTGTTCCTCTGACTGGAGCCGAGGTGATGAATTGGGAGTGAAGGGGAAGAACCCCGCGTAGCTGCCAAGCGTGGTTGAAGGAGCGACAGACTCGGCCTCCACGTGGAGTCCCGCCCGCCGAGGGCTGCTGACAGCGGCCATATGCACGGGCTCTGAGTGATTGGCAGAGAGGAACACTAATTTATTAGACTCGTTATGAGAAGTGACAGAGCAGGGTGCGGGGGGTGCTGATTCAGCATCCGTGGCCCTGGCCAGACCCCGCTGGTGCTGGCTGGGTGTCCTTGCCCTCGGGAGCAGCCCCCGGCCTGCTTCTGGGCCCGCGGCCTGTGTTGAGCAGGCTGTCCTAGGCTGGGGCATGGCCTGTCGCCTGGGCACTGTGGGGAGCACTGCTCTCCCTGGTCATCCTCAGCCAGCAGGTCCAGCTCTCTGCTGCTGATGGCAGAGGCTGCGACACCCTGGAAGGCCGAGCGTGAGGAAAATCCCCCAGGGGCGGAGCACAGGGCCAGGGAAATCTCGGAGTTTCCTTGGGAACCATACAGGGTGTGATTGACACTCTCCTGAAGATGGCAAGGCCCAGGAGGGTTTCTGGCTTCTGATGTGGGAGGTTGTGGGTTTGAGCTGGTGCAGGCGGATGCTGCCTGAATAAGAGGAACAAAGTGTTGCCTTCCCGGGTGCTGGCAGTTGGCTTTGGAGTCTGAAAGGCTTTGGGAGAACCAACTCCCTGAAAAACAAGGTGCAGGAGGTCCAAGGCTTGGGAGCCAAGTACGTTCAACACTGAGTCCAGATTCGGTCACCTTTTAGCTGTGTGACCTTGGGCAATTTGCTGTACCTCTCTGAACCTCCACTTCCCTGCCTATTAAAAGGCAGATAATTGTGCTTTTCTCGCCACATACGGAAGCTCCGGAGTGAGGTAAGCCGGTGGCTGTCGCGTAAGACTTCTCAGTCTTCTCTATCCACTTGTTTACCTTGTGGTGTTTAGATATAGGGGGTTTTTCATGCCAAGACGCTTTGATGTGAAAGGTCTGTGGTTTGTGTGTCTGTGGTTCTTGGGAAGATGCTGTGTCTCCTAATGAATTTCATTTTGCAAATGGAACGGACCTAGTTTTGTTTGTGTGAACTTAATGTAACCTTTGAAAACCAACGTGCCTCTGTGAACTTAGTTGAGCTTCATGAGAAATATTTTCTAAAAAGCCACATTTCCTCAAATTTTAAAAGAATCGACGTTGCAAAGGCCGATGGTAAAAGAGCAGACCATTCCGTCTAATGCTGGAGGCGGGAAGGAGCAGAGCGTAGGTGGAGGCCCGGGGGGCCGGGAGGGGCAGCTTGGGAGGGGCCACCTGCCCGCTCTGGGCTCTGTGGGCTGGCTGTCTCCTGTGCTCCAGGACCAGGCGGAGTCCGTCCCAGGTCCTGGTGGGATCCATGTCCCAGAGTCTCTGGAGGGACTCGGTGTCCCTCTAAGAGGCCTTCCAGGAAGCGCAGGGCTGGTTTCACAGTCCGGGCTCAGGGGCACCCAGGGTCCGGCAGCTGGGGCTTGGTCTAACCCACTGCCAACTCCAGTTTGCCTTCTTGCCCTCGTTGTGATTCGTCTGTTTGATCGTAATCTGCATTAGTTGTTTTATTAAAAGTCTCCCTACGTCATCTCAGGTACTAAGAGAGCAGTACAGGGCCTGGGAGGGAGGTGGGGACTGGAAGGTGCAGTGACAGCGGTCCTCTAGAGCTCCGGTGTCCTGCTGCAGGGCCTGGTGCCTCAGCCCAACGGGAGCTGAGCGTCGGTCCCCTCCCGCGGGCGATGGCAGCCTTCTGGTTTTCCCCCGTGTCTGTCTCCCGGACGTGCTGGGGCTGCTCGGGTTCCTCGTGTTGGGTCCCTTGCTGCCCATTCTGTGCCCTGGGCGGACTTTTCCAAACCGTGCTCCCTCCGGCGGGAGACCCTGAGTCCTGAGAGGGCGGGTGGCCATGGTGGGCAGGAGGGGCAGGGAAGGTCTCCGTGGAAAGGCTCGAGGTCACTCTGAAGCTGAGGCCGAACCCCGAGAAGGGCTTGGTGGGTGGGGGAGGGCGCCAGTGTGCGTGGGCCCTGGGCGCAGGTGACGGGACGGAGCTGCAGATGCCTGGGAGGGACGGCCAGGCAGCCCTGGGCCCGGACCCCCGTGCCCTTTCTCCTGAGATGGTGAGAGGGACTTGTCATCACCACCAATGTACGGAAGACCAGTGAGACACGCAGTGGCCAGGGGGACCTTGAGGAAGGGCACGTGTGCACGTGTGCATGGGTGTGCAGGGGCAGTGCCCACGTGCCCTTTATGCCCACACACACCAGCACGTGTGTTGCAGGAGGAAGGGGAGGAGGCAGGGCGATACCTGCAGAGTGACCGATGACTTAGGAACCCGTGTCGCTGGGCATCCTGCTGGAGACGTTGCAGAGCACAGATCCGAGTGGCCTCCGCCTTCCCTCAGGACCAGACCCTTTGGTTTATCTGGCACCTTTCTTGATTGACAGCTTCCCCAAGGGTGGAGCCAGGCCTGGCCGAGGAGCACACCAGAGATGGAGTCCCTGTGTCCCTCTCTGTCCTGCCTTCCTGTCCCCTCCCTGGCTCTGTATCAGTGTCACAGGTTTGATGGCATGCTGGGGACTGCGTTTGGGATCTGACCATTTTGGAGGCTGTTTCTAAGGGTTTGTGAGCAGCATCGGGGGCCCCTCCGGCCCTTCCCGAGGCTCCCACTGCAGGGGCCCTCTGCATCCTGCTGCCTGCTGGGCTCTTGGGGGTCCCCTCTCTCGCTGGTCTCGAGAGAGCAGCATTTGGTCTTGTTTTCCTCCCTCTAGCACAGAGAGGGTGTCCTCGCCCCGGTCCTCCTCCGCTCACTCACCCTTTCGAGACAAGCCTTGGTGGAATTCCCATCCACAGAAATGAAACCAAGGGCAACAGCTCCCGGACTACACGGGCCTCCACCGGCCTCACCTGGGAAGGAAGGAGGAGGACTGCTCCCCCCGCAGCGCCCCAGATTGCTCTGCTGAAGGAAGCAGGGGTCCAATCCAGGGACGAAGAGGCTCTGAGCGCTTGTTCTTGGGTGATCCTCTCTCCATGATTTTAGGCAGCGTCCTGGGAATATCAGTGCTGGCAGGCCGTGCCCGCCCGGGCCGTAGTGCATGGGACAGAGAGGGAGCAGTGTCCGACCCAAACGCTGTCTTAAGAGATCTTATGAAATGCCAGCAGATGTCAGTGTGCTCTTGCCATTGGATTCTTTCCTTGGCACTCTTGTAAGGCAGCATTAAGCATCTTCAGTAGCAAAAGGACGCCAGCACACTCTTCCCGGAGTCCTCGGTGGAGACGCCTCGAGGCAGCGTGTGGCAGGTTTGTGGGGAGACCCTCAGAACTCCTCATAGGAGGGTTCTCCAGATTATCCAACTGTGAGATACGGTGCCATCTTTTCCTGCTTTTCCCAGAAGAGTGGTTTCAGAATCAAAGCCTAGAGTTGGTTTTATTTGCCCCTCTTCTTTCCAAGCCATTGTTCAGAAACGTGATATCCCAGGATCCAGCTTGGCTCTGGCTCTGCCCGTGGCCACGGCTCTGTATTTGAAAGCTGGAGGTTTGCAAAGCAGAGAGCAGAGAAGGCTGGGTGGGGTCATGGTGGGCCTCTGAGTTAGGCTGAGCGCCTCCTGCAGTTTTTCTTGTTGTCATGAGTACAAACAGCTGTGGGCTAAGAGTCAGCTCCTCTGCGGACACTGTTGGGCTTAAAAATTGGGTGCAATTAGGCAGAAAAAGATTCACCTCAACTATTTAAAATTATTAATTTTTAAATGGGATAATTTGCAAGCATTTAGGAAGGTCAAGTGCTAAAGAAGCAAGGTGGCTTCTAGGCAAGAAATGATGCATTTAACAGGGCGTGCTTGATGCTTGCTTTGTTTATTTAATAGTGCACTTTAAAATGGCCCACTACCTTTAAAATGCAAGAATATGCAGAGAAAAACAGATCTCCCTTTTACTTGAGTCCCAGCTCACGGGAGCCGAGTGCTGTTATGGTTTCTCATGCACGTGTTCACAGATGTGCCACACGCGTGTGGAGACATTTGCACCAACATGGATGGCTCCGCAGATGCACACCCACCCTGTGCTGTTGCTATGTTTATTTATTCTGATTTAGGGGTATGTTTTAGGGATTATTTTTCCAGACCACTACCTACCTTTCTCCTCGGTTCTGTTGATGGGTGTATAGTATCCCACTGTGCATATTTAAGACCCACTGTTTAACTGGGCTCCTTCTGGTGGGTGTTGTCTCCATATCCTGTTACCTAAGGGCTGCACGAGGCATCCCTGGCCAGCACTGCATCCGTCATCCGGGAACTCCTCTGTGGGATAAACTGCCGAGTGACACTGTGAGGCTGGGGGATACGTGCCTTTAGTTGGTACTGACCTTGGTCCTTCAGCTGAAGCACACCTTCAGTCACTGGGGATGGGGGGATTCAGAACCACAGGAAGCTTTCGGGGGCTCTTATCTGGCCACCGTGGTGTCAGGCCTGGGACCTTATGTGTTATGTCCCTGTTGGAGCCTGTGGCCTTTCTTGTCACTGATGTGCTTTGCTGACACTTAGCACCTGCCAAAGACTTTGTTCAGAGCTTTGATTCCATTGTTTACATTTCAGTCCCCAGAAGAACCCCAGGGAGTAGGCCCTGGGTCAGAGCTAGGGACGGGGGGAAGGACAACCCAAGGGCTTTGCTCAGGGTCCCAGGGTGAGCGGCCAGGGGATGCACCCGCGGGTCCCCCAGCCCCACCCCTGCACTGCCCTGCCGCCGTGTGGCCCAAGCACAGGGGCCAGGTGGGTGCTGATGTCAGGGTTCAGCTCAGCTCCCGGGCACCCTGACTTGGCTCAGAGCAGCATGTGCTGCAGGGGCCGAGGGACGTAGGGTAGGACGTGAGGCTGCGTCCCTGGCCTCTGCCTTGTAGGTGGCAGCAGCACAGCTCCTCCCTGGCCCCAGCAACCAGGGACGCCTCGTAGAGTCCACCGAGGTCCCCAGGGAGGGGTGGCCACAGGGGGGAACCTCGGGCTCCGACAAGATCACGTGTGCATCCCGCTGCGGCCACAGAGACCTGGACCTGAGGATCCACGTGGTCACTGACGGCAGGACATCTTCCTGAGGCGTCCCAGCTGAGGGGGAGTCTCGGTGAGTCCCTGTCCCAGGGTGGGGCAGGTGGGAGGTGAAAGAAAAGTGACCACAACACTCAGAGCAACCAAGAGATCTTTATTGCAGCAGTCAGTGCAACAGAG
This sequence comes from Marmota flaviventris, assembly GCF_047511675.1. Taxonomy (NCBI): domain Eukaryota; kingdom Metazoa; phylum Chordata; class Mammalia; order Rodentia; family Sciuridae; genus Marmota; species Marmota flaviventris. Next base: position 4,384,099 of record NC_092516.1, on the reverse strand, counting down.
GAGAAAAGAGAGAAAGAGAAGAGAGAGAGAGCGCGCGCAAGAGAGAGACAGAGAAAGCAAGAGAGAGAGGGGCTCTGCAGGAGGGAGTTTTTATAGCCCAAATCTAATGAGGTCTCTGGGTCTGCAAGCTGCCTTGTTGGCACAAGGGGGGGTTACGTGTTCGGCCTTGAGCGGGGGCTGGGGCGTTTGGGCTTGAAGCAAATAGTTGATAAAGAACCAGACAGAGGGTTGGAGTGGCCAGGTCATCCTGCAGCTAACTTTGCTTGGCATGCCCTGCAGACAGCTTACTCAGCCTGTCCTGCACCTAACAGGAGGAGGCCATGGGTGCTGCCAAACCCCCGTGCACGCTTCGTCCCCTCCTATAGCATCCCCAGCCCCGCTTTGTCTTTTAAAATGTCGTTGGGAAACGTCCATGAAAAATTGACTGGAAGAAACAGCCTCAAAGAGCCACGTTCTCCACTGGAGCCCAGATTATGCGTCATGGCTTTTCTATCCACGTATTTCCCTTTGGTGTCAGTGACGGTCTACATGAGGATGACAAGAGCCAGGCACAGTGACACCAGCCCCCTGCGCAGGCCTACTTTGATATCACCCCCCGCCCCCCAGTGACACCTCCTTGGAGCCCTGGTCCCTCACTCTGGGCCCCACCGCCAGCCCGTTGGAATTACTATGTGAAATGAAATTTATTTGCCATCCCCATTACACGGTGCCTTTTTGGTTGAGCGGAAGGATTACGCCTTCCAAAGAGGCAGGCTTATCACGAGGCCTGAGCTTATTTTTCAGTGACTCCGAGGAAAGTGCTGGATGGATAAGAAGAAATGTCTATTCTTAAGGCGTTGGGAATTAATATCCCGTTTCATAACGATAATTGGGATCCCAAGGGAGGGCGTCCGTGTCTCAGGCATGTCACAGAGGCCACCTCCCTGCGCATGGTGGCTGGTGTCGCGGCTTCTCTCTTGCCAGAGGACAGCCCCCTTGCCTGGAAGCCCCATGAGGTGGCTGACAAGACACTTCCCTCAGCAGAGCATGGACATTAGCAGGCTGAGGGACATGATTGGAACTGTGTCACTTCTCAGCATGAGGCATAGGAGGAAAGTTTGGACCATCCCAGACGTCCTGTAGTGACCCTGAGCTGCAGAGCAATGAGGCCGGGCTGCGGACAAAAGGACCCAAGGTTCAGTTCTGAGCACAGAAAAATTAAGGGGGTGGTGGTGGTAATGTTCCCTACTTGATTAGTATATCATTATATATATATATATATATATATATATATATATATATATATATATATATATCACACTGCACCCCATAAATTTGCACAATTACAATAACTTTTTAAGAAGTCCTTGCACACCCCTCCCCTGCCAATTTTTTTTTTTTTTTTTTGGTACCAGGAATTGAACTCAGGGGCACTTGACCACTGAGCCACATGCTCAGCCCCATTTTGTATTTTATTTAGAGACAGGGTCTTCCTGAGTTGCTTAGCACCTCGCTGTTGCTGAGGCTGGCTTTGAACTCGTGATCCTCCTGCTCAGCCTCCAGAGCCACTGGGATCACAGGTGTGCGCCACCACGCCCAGCTCCCCTGCCAAATTTAAAGGGCTCTTAGGTGGCGCTGTGACCATCCATGACAGCATCAGGTTTTAGATCTTCTTGGCTCTTTGGGGGGCATGAGAGAATTCCCACAGAGCTGTGGCCTGGGTTCAGAGACTCGGCCCACCTGTGTGCAGACACCTGACACTGAAATGGTCTTCCATTCATCTGCCTCGGTCCCAAGAGAACAGGCAACAGCGTCTCAGGAAGAGAGGCCCTGCATCAGGGAGTGTGTCTTTGCTCCCAAGGGTGATGGTTTCCCTTCTCCAATTTGAGAGGGTTTATTCCGTGGGAAAGAGGGATAAGTATCTTCTAAGAAAGGATTTCCTAATGTGGGAGGGAGGCGTGGACGCACTTCAGGGGTTTACTGACACTGCACTCGGAATTGCAGGAATAATTTTGTTGTTGCTGATGCTGAGGATGGAACCCAGGGCTTTGTGATGCTAGGCAAACACACTGCCTCTGACCTGTACCCCAACCCAGAATAAATGTTTTTTTTAGGCGGGGGGGACAGAAGGCCTATAGCTTGCTATTTCATTGTTTATTTACTTCTATTGATTTTTGAGATTCTCAAAGTGCTGTGGGACACACACTATGAAGAACTCAGGATCAGAAACTTTTGTACTGTTTTCCCAAGACCCAAGCGGAAGGAAAGAGAGTCCCCACGGTGTAGCTCAACCGCTACTCCTGCTTTAACTTTCTCCTGGGAGCCTGTGCATGGAGGGGCGGAGGGAGATGGGGAAGGGCCAGGCAACTCCCTGGTGGTGGAGAAGGGGCATGCACAGCTGTATTTGGAAGGAGAGATTCACGCCTCTGATTCAGCAGTGTGAATATGGCATTTATTTGCATAATAACTTCTGTACGATCATTGAGAAATTAGCCAAATGTATACAGAACACTAGAATGAAAAGCCCCGTAAAGATCTCAACATTGTCATCACACTTTGAATGGAGGACCACTCAACAACTCTGATGGTAGCAAGAAATCAGAAAGTCCTTCCTGAAAAATCCCAGGGATCAAAGCTGAGCACACGCATGTTTGCAGGAGAAGATTCGCAACATTTAGTTATAGTCCTCAGTAAACTTCAGTAACAACCCATATTTATTTTTCAAAATGACTAACTAAGGAAACCATCATTGGTATGTAGTGGTCATTTGTAAAAAAAAAAAAAAAATCACAGTTTGTAGAAAAATATTTCAATGATGCTCAATACTAATGAAAAGACTTGTGTTTTGGGTTCAGTTAATGACCCACCATGGGAACTTGCTAGGTCTATGTGCTAAGCATCCTAAGGTCTGGCTCCAAGAGGTGGGGGGGGATGGACCAGAAGGCTCCCCTGGAAGACCCCCTTCCCACACACACTACTTTATTATCCGAGTGACTCTAGAAACCATGTTTTCTAAACTTTCACATATACCTGCTTATGAGTGTGTTGGACTCAAACCTGTATGTAAGACCCATGTTACATTCATCTTTGTGCACATCACTATCATCCCTATCTGCCCAACTCTAGAACATCAGTGTTAAAATTTGGTGCTCTTTTAAAATGTCTTCATTGGTGAACCTGTTTTGAGAGAGGTCCAATAGCTAGTATTCACTTTAGGCCTCATATGTATTTATACTTATATACATGATATATATTTATGGGGCACTTAGTAGGAGCTTTTCTAACCTGCGATTTTATTAAGAAAAATTCAATAAGATTCATCTAAATGAAGACAAATTCAGTTGTTGTAGAGGTTTGATGGTTCCTGCCCCTTGGACAAATCTGCAGAAAAGCTAAGCAGAATTATTTACAACTTGGGTTGGATTCCTGGTTATCTTTCCTGTTTAAAGTCACACCCGACAATCCCGATAGATTTGAATGGCTGTGTTTTAAAATAAGGGGAGATTCTCTTGGCCTCTTGCCTGTGGCTTCTCTTATTTTCTGTGCATCAGTTTCTATATGTGGACAGGCTCCATCATATTCTACAACAGATAGTGTCGTCCTCTCTCTCCTCAAAAAAAAAAAAAAAAAAAATAGCTGAATCCTACAGAAAGTGCCCCCTCCCAGACCAAGCTGTGTGCATAGCAGGGAGAAGAGACCAGATGGCCAGTGGGTTGGAATCGGCAAGAACCGGCTGGGATTCGTGAGGGGGCATTTCCTCCTCCATGTCCCCAGAAGCCCAGGCAGGACAAGTCTGGAGCTTCACGCAGGACAAGGGGCTGCAGTGTCACGGCCCCTGTCTGGTTTCCTGGCCCTGTGGGTGAATCGGAGCTGGGCTGGAAGTCGGCAGGAGATCTGGGGACAGGCTCCCAGTTTTCTGCTTTGCCTGCTGGGTGGGGGGAAGAAACCAAGGGTTCCAGTGTAACAGAAGGTGGGGTGGGGGAGATGCTGAGGAAGGGGAGCCGCCCTGTCTCCCTGCCTCGCACCGCACCGTGTGGGGGCCGCCGCTCTTTTGGGGAGGCCGCATGAGTTGGGTGGGTTTGGATCTCAGAGGAAGGAACTTCTCCCTATTTAAAATGAAACCTTTCTTTGCCACTGAACAGCTATGCATCCTGGGGACAGCCAGCTGCTGTGACATTGATCCCACACCCTTGATTTGACAGCAGGTGTGAACAGTTATTTTGAGGAAAGCTAAGAACTTTGAAAATTCTAATTATTTGAATTATGAAGCTTTTTTACCTCTAAATATCTTTTAAAGTGCATTTTTATAACCCTTCCTTTTTTTGGTTACTATATAAGTTATCTCCTGCTGCATAACAAATAGCCTAAGGCTTTGATTTGTGGCCCAGTGCACAGTAGTTACTTAGTACTGCACAGTTTCTATGGGTCAGGGTACCTGGATGCTGAGCTGGATGGCCCTGGCTCAGGGTTTCAGGAGGCTGTGGAAGCCCCCAGGCTGTGTTCCTCCCGAGGCCTCGAGGGCTGGGAAGCCACTGTGCCCTCACTCACCTGTTGATTGGCAGGCCCTGCCCCTCCATGGCTGTTGGTTACATGTCCTCGTCTTTCTATGTCTGAGTTATTTCACTCTGCCTGTATTCAGGGCTCATCCATGTAGCATGTCAGAAGTTCCTTCATTAAGACTGAATAATATTCCACTGTGGTCATGGACCACGTTTTGTTCATCAGTTCATCTTTCAATGGAAACTCAGGTGATTTCCACATTTTAGCTATTGTGAAATTTCGATGGGTTTCTACGAATGTGTGACATTATCTCTCTGCCGTTATACGACCCACAGAATAGTTTCATTGCCCTCCACATCTCCTGGGGTCTACTTTTCCTTTCATGCCCCTCTCCTCTGCAAGTGCCTGGTGACCAGTCATCTGTTTCCTGATTTGCCCTTCCCAGGACACTGGGCAGTTGGAATTACACAGCATGCACCCCAGTGGTTACTTTGACCTCACCTCAGCGTCATACACCGTCGTATTTATTAGAGGTCATCTGAGCCCACCCTGAAGGGGAGGATAATTAGGTTCCATTGCATAAAAGGCACCGTATCAGAGAATTCATCAACCTATTTTGAACCACCCTTGTTAAGATGTGGCTAGAAATTCCAGCATTTATGGAGCATGTGGTTACTGTTGGGCACTGATTTTCATGGGTGCTGACAATGAATGATGTTATGTTATCAGATGAGGAAGCTGTGACTCCCAGGACTACACGCCTCCTATGTGCCAGGATGCAAACTGAGGTCAACCTGAAACCAGAGCTCAGGTCTTGAAGTGATATCCTGCTGCTGCCCATTGTCCAGGGGAAAGTCTTATTTTAGGGCTTAGATTCAGCGCACAAAGCTTGGCCAAAAATGTCAGGAGATGTCAGTGGGAGTGGATGCCGGACATCTTCCAAAGGCATTTGCCATCTTTCCCTACTGTATGAGTATCCTGTTGCTGCTATAACAAGCTACCACAATCATTTTGGCTTAAACCAGCACAGATTTATTATTTAAAGCTCTGCAGTTGAGATGTGTCACATAGGTCTCCCTGAGCTACACTCAGATTGTCAGCAAGGTAATATTACTTTGGGGAAGCTCCAGGGTACCATCTCTTCCCTTGCTTTTTTGATTCTAGAAGCTGCTGATATTCTTTGGTTTGTGGGCCCTCCCTTCATCTCTGAAGCCGGCAGTATCGTCTCTGTCTTTTCTTACTCCTATCTCTCTCAGACTTGTCCATCTCCTTCTTGCACTTTGAAGGACTCTGGTGACCACATTGAGCTCACTTGGATAATTCAGAATAACGTCTCTTTCAAGGTCAACTCACTAGCAACCTTTATTCACCTGTAAGCTTCGTTTGCAGACTTGATTTGGGGTGTTCATAGGTTCATTCTGTTAGGAGGAGGACACCTTTAGGAGGGGCACTTTTCTGCCACTCTGGCTCTGTCCCCAGGAGCTGAAATGTGAGGACTATGCCCAGGGCTTCTTGCCTTGCCCTTTACTTATCACATAAGTTCTGTTGATGGGGCCTCTGGCAGGAGACCAGAGGGAGGAAGTTGACAGACGTCCAGGTGCTGGTTGTCCTGGTGCCTCCCTGAGTGACAGACACCCTCTCTTAAATGAGGGTGCTGCCGGCGCTCTCTGAGCAGTCTCCTTACTCCCGGGAGCTAGCTCCTCCCTCAACCCTCTTGGCTGGCCCTGGGAGGCGCCTGCCCCTCGCCCCAGGTTGCTGCAGATCTGTGTGATTTCCCTCCCTCCCCTCTGCCTGCGATTTTGAAACTCCAGAAAGTAAAAATCTCCTTAAGTGATCCTATTTTGAGCACGCCATCTGTTTTTTTTATTGAGACTTTGACTGACTAAGGGTCTTAGTATTTGAAGTTAAAAAATATAATACGAGGTGTCTTAAATCGGGCAAGTGGAACCTTTCCGAGGCATCCATCTTCGCTCCTTGACAGAGCCGTTCCTGTGACTCCCAAACCCCGGGCACCATGCTGTCTCTATAAGATGACTTCCCTTTCCAAGCCAGGGCGGGGCTTCTGCATCGCTCAGTCAAGAACTCCCTTGGGATGCAGAATATTCTCACCTAGAGTCGCTCTTTGCATCTGTCACCAAAGGTGAGGAGTTCAAGAACACGCTCCTGCCCCCCGGGGGAGTGCTGAGTTACTGCCAGGTCTGAGAAGACATGATTGAAAAAAAAAAAATTCAAACAATTCCACAGGTGAGCTAATGAGCTAATTACAGATAGTGGTTTCAAAACATTGGCACTGCACACGTAAACAGCATCTGCCTTTGATTAAGGTGTGAAATTTCTAAAAGGTGTGAAGAAGAGATGGGCGGTATCTTCAGGTGGTTTTCTTTACTTTTTCCTTCTCTTTGGACTGTGAAGGAAATATTACAAAGTATCTTTATGTGCATTTTCCCATGAGAACCATGAAAATTAAACAGCATACAGCAGTATCCCCCCCCCCAAGAGCCATGAACTCTGAGTCCCCTCCCGCTTGGGGGGCAGAGCAGGATCTGCTGTTGGCAGAGCAAGGTGATGTGGGTGTTCCCCTTGATCCTTCATGGTCCCTCGTTCATCATCTCTGCTTTGCAAGAGCAGCTTCTCTGCACGCACCTGCAGAGTCTAGAGAGGTCGGGCTGTGTGTCTTTGCAGAATCAGTGGTTCTCTCTGCTAACTGCACATCAGAATAAGGAAGAGCTTTGAGAAGTAGCCCTGATGCCCAGAACATGGCTCCAAACACTCTGATTTAATTGGTCTGGGCTGGAGCTTCTAATGAGCATCCAGGATTCAGACCCACAGAACCCAAGCAGGAACTGGAATGTTAATGTGCATATGCAAATCACCTGAGAATCTCATCAGAATGCAGATGCTGACTCAGTATGTGTGGGCTGGGGCCCGAGCTTCAGAATTCACGATAATACACTCTTAAGTGATGCTGATGCCACTGACCCATGGGACACGCTTTGAGTGACAAGAGACAGCATTTGGTCTTTGCTGGCAAGTCAGCAGGGCTGGATGTCAGCTCTGGATCTTTGGCCGTTTCTGTGCAGGCCTGGAGAGCTCTCTAGCAAGCAGTAGACGTGTGCTCTAATTTGCTTTCAGGCTTGTAGACTAAATGGAGCCTTCAGGAGGAAAGCACGGCCAAGCCCTTCGCACACATCCGTGTCACATTAGTGCTGTGAATCTGTTCATTCGCTCCCACATCCTGTCTACCGTTTGTTCTTCTGTTCATTAACTCAGTGCCTCTGTGTGGATGCCTGTGTACACCAGGCGTCTTCTCAGTGCTGGGGAAAGAGCCATGTCCTGGGTAAGTCGGGCTCCTTTGCCCGGATATTGCAGTGAAGGGGGTGGAAATAGAGGCTTGGGGAAACTTGAGCCAAAGACAGAAATGCAGGTGACCCCATGTACCGTGAGTGGCACAGGCGTGCTGTGCTCAGGGTTTCCTTGGGTGGAGGCCTGGCTGGTGGTTTCTCCAGTGGAAACTGTGCATTCAGAGGAAGTTGGGTGGTCAGCGGGGTTTCTCAGGAGAGCCGAGGTCTCAGCAGAGACATGAAGGATGACCGTGGAGTGGGGATCCTGGGGAATACCCTCTCAGGGAAAGAGAAGAACAAGGGCAAACACCCAAGGGAGGAAGAAGATGAGTTCATTGGAGAGCAGAGGGGTCAGTGGCCTTGGTGGGAAGGTGGAGGAGGTGGACCCCGTATGGGGAGGTGGGGCGTAAGGACTAGGGGCGCTTTCCGAGCACCCAGGGAAGGCATCTGATGGTTTGGTGCAGGGGAAGGCGTGTTCTCACGGCTGTGTTGGGATGACCACTCTGGTCACTGTGTGGCACCAAGAGAGAGAGGAGGGTGTCCAAAGCAGATGGAGGGAAGCAGTTAGTAGGTTCTTTAGAGCAACGCCAGCAAGTGGGAATGGTTGGTAATGCGCAGCAGGAACAGACATCATGCGACCGAGAGCTGAGGGGCGGGTGGAGGAAAGAGGACCTCCATGCGTGGACCAGCAGTGGTGACCTACTGGACGCAGAAGACTCGCCAAAGGACTGAGTCCTGGGGCCTGACGGGTCTGAAGAGCCCTGCTGGGGACCAGCCTCGGGGGCCTGTTAGAATCGCAGCGAGGAACACGGTGTGTACTCAGGGTCACGAGTCACGCAGGTCTGCAGATAGGCTTTGGGGGCCTCCTTGTCCCCACAAGTTAAAATCATGTGTTTACAAGGAGAATTTAACTAGAGAAGAGCAGAGACCAAGGAAATGCCCAAGTTCTGAAGGAGGCAAACTCTGGAGCCCTCTCCACGCCCGCCCTGCCCTGGGCGCTCCGACCTTGGACTCAAGGTCACCTCTACAGCAGTTTCAATAATAATGAGTTTGTAAACTTCCTGAGAACATGATTTCCCAGACAAGGAACATCTGGCCGGAGTCATGTAATTTGAAATGATGTCGGCTGTCTCTAGATGTCTCTCTCTCCCAGGGCCACGTAGTGAGGGAGCACATTCTCGTGGTTGATTACGGAGGGTGGGAGGCGGCTCGCTGGCTCCGTGGCCAGATGTCTAAGTAGATGGTGAATGTGGCTAGTGACTGTGAGGCAGGAGACGCGTGCGGCCCTGGCATCTCTTCAGCAGAGCCCCCAGGTTACCAAGGGGCTTCCTTGCTGGAGGCCGAGCTTCGGAATTCTTTAGCCCAAGAAGGGAACAGGACACGCTCTCATGGCCAATGGGACTTGTCTGCTGAGCCTCGAGGGCAGGGAGACCAGCTCCCGGCCTTCCGACGTGCTCCGTGAACAAGTGCTCACACGCGTGTGTGTTTGCGTGTGCCCGCCCGTGTTTCTGAGCCAGCCCCTCCCTATTCAGAGTGGGGAGGACCAGCTCCCTCCTGGGTCGGACTCGGGCTCCACACCAGGCCCGAGGTGATTCAGCTTTTGGATGGATCCTCTCCCCGTGGTTGTTCTTGGCAGAGGATGAAAGATGCGATTTCTCTGAAAAGCTCGTCCCTTTGAATTGTGTTCCTGAGGAAGGAGGCCAGATGCCACATGACCAGCGCTTTAGAAACTCCGGGAGGTGGGGAGACGAGCGTGCAGAGCCTGGCTGCCTTCCATCTGCAACAAGGGCAGCACCAGCAGGGGACAGGCAGAGCTGCCGAGAGAGAAAGGGAAGCGAGGGGCAAGGGGTGACTTCCTCACAGACGGGAGGATTTAATCCCAAAATGGAAAGGTTTAGGGTGACATTGTGCTGCAGGCCCCAGGCAGGAGGCAGCATCCAGGCAGCCCCAGCCACGGGGGCCACAGCCCGGGCTCAGCCTCGGCCCGTTTGCTATTTTGGATTTTTCGGATTTGGTGTTAAAGGTCATGTGTGCGAGGAGTCCCTCAATTCCGCACCCCTGGGGGTGGGTGGGGTGTGCCACTGCTGTGCACATTCAGTACCTGAAAACGAGATAATGCCGGTTTACAGTCAGGGGGAACTGGAGTCTGGGATTGGAACTCGGAGGAGAATTGCAGCGAGAAGTCCATCTTGCTGGGTGACGGCGGAGGTGCTCACCTCCCAGGGGCACGAGGGCAGGCTGCGAGAAACAAAGAACATCGTGCAGGATTTTAAGAGTTTTAATTTAAAATAAATAGAGCCATGTGTGCTGCGGTTAATGTGCGCCCAGGATTTTACCATAAAATTGCTGTGTCTAATTTTATCTAATCTTTATTACAGCTCCGGGAGGGGGGGCCGTGTTACCCTCCGCCTTTTACTTCTGAGCAAGTTGGCTGGGGGAGCTCTTGCCAAGGTCAGGCAGCCCCACTTGGCTAAGCTGGGATTCGGTCTGCTCTCTCACTCCTGCCCTTACACACTGTTCTAAGCTGGGATTCGGTCTGTCTCCGTCACTCCTGCCCTTACACACTGTTCTAAGCTGGGATTCGGTCTGTCTCCATCACTCCTGCCCTTACACACTGTTCTAAGCTGGGATTCGGTCTGCTCTGTCACTCCTGCCCTTACACACTATTCAGCAGGACTTCCTGGCAGTGCAGGGGTCCTTATTTCCTTTCCCAAACATTTGGGGATGTGGAGCATGAGCCCTTTGTGCTTTGCGAAGATCACCGATCTTGGGGAAATAGCCGTGTGTGAATACCACTCAAGCGATAGTGACTCTCTCTTCCAGATAGCTGCGCCGTCTTTGCCGGGATCAGTGCCTCTGACTTATCTGCAACCTCCCTGCTTACTGCTCTTTAAGAATGGCTCCTGCGGGCTGCATACCAGCAACTTAAGCATGTTGCGATTTCCCCCTCCCGGGCTGTCCCTGAAACTTCACCATGGAGTGTTCCCAGTAATAAGACCAGACGCGAGCGTCTGGATTAAAGGAGGTACCCTCTCGATGGTGCACCCGGAGGGTTACTGTCAATAAAGGTAGCATGAAAACACCCCAGATTACTCCAGACCTTCGGAGCTCAATGAATCCCTGCAGAAATTTTTATTTATAGCAAGTCCTTAAAATTCAGCCCAGTTTTTACATACCGTGGCCTTTGGTAACCCCATCATCATTCATAGCAGTGACCTTTGGGAAGTGGGGAAGGGGCGTTGGGACAAGCTTGGGCATTACTACCTCTAGGGACGGGGCCGGTGTCTGTTCCTTCCTGCTGACCATCACTCCCTGCAGCTGAGGGCACCGCCCTGGTCTGTCCTCACAGGCCTCTGAGGCTCCACCAGGACATGGGGTGTCAGTGGTCCCCTTGGTGATGGTGAGGGCCATCGGTTCAGATGCAGCTCACAGCACGGCTGGAGGGCCCTGGCTGAGGATGGCATCAGGCCCCGCCTCCTGCTCTGGTCTCCATTTCAATCAGTATCACCCCTCGGCTGCCCCTGTGAGTGTTTGAAACCCTCCATCTGTGCAGGAGGAGAGAGAGGAGCAGAGGACCACCCTGTGGGCACCACCTGGCCTCGGGGGTCCCCAGGTGTGGCTGGAGGTCTTCGTCTGGGTCCCGGCTGCTCACCCTCCACCTTGAACCTTGTGTCCTACAGCGCGGTCTCCACTGAGGCTCTGGGGGCACCTCTGGGGATAAGAAGTCTGTTCCTCGCGTGTTGACGCTGCCTTCGTCCTGGTCAGCAGCCCTGGGTCCCAGGTCCTCAGGCGGAGCTTCAGGGTTGTCCTTCTCCCCCTTCTCCCGAACACCTCTGTTCTTCCTCTTCTCAGGTCTCCGGCCAGGGTCAGACCTTTCTGTTCCCCCACCTGGACTGACAAGGTGGACCCTTGACAAAGGACTCTGGTCTTTCTCTCGTCTGCTCTGGTCCCCATAATGGCACCCAAGTCTATTTTATGCAAGGGAGAAAACAAACCGAAGGCAAAACTACTCGTGCCATGCCTTTGCTCAGTCACCTTCCATGACTCCCTATTGCCTCTAGAGTACCTCCATCTTCTAGTAAGTGCTGGCCTTGAATTTATGATCGTCCAGCCTCCGACTCCTGAGTCACTGGGACTTCAGGTGCACACCACCATGCCCATCACACTTGTTATTTTTTAATTTCATAAAGAAGACACCAATGCAAGTGAGCAGGCTTAGGAGCAAGGACATTCCCCATACCATTATCTTTTGGGGGGCCCACGAAGTGTTAAGTAGTCAGACTCGCTTCTTCCCCCCAGTTAAAAAAAAAAAAAAGGAGCGTCGTTGATCCCGGAGCCTTTCCCTCTCATATGAGAGGGCTACGGGTCCCGGGGCATTTCCCGCATCTCAGGGCATCTTGCTGGCGTGTTGTAATTGGTGCCTTTCACCGGGGCTCTGACTTAGGAAGGTGGCAGTCTCAGACAGTGGAGACAGCCCGAGTTCCTGGGTCCTATCTACCTTGCTAATATATTTGTTAAAATTTTGGTTTATGCTGACTTGCTTACTAGGAAATGCAATAGGGAAGGTTTGGAGAAGGCAGGGAGGAGTCATAATTACAAGGGGCAATTATGTTATATACAATGATATTATAGTCAATGCATCACAATGGCATATCATACATACTTAGACATTTATATAGATACTACGTCAGTGTAAATAATATAAGAACACTATTATAATTCCACAATTACAATATTGGCTTATGCTCTGAGCTCTCACACACTGCCAGTCATTGATACAAACATCTCTTTGAGCCCCATGAGACATCAAGGGTCGGGTCGGACTCCTTATCTTTCACATTTGACAGACAGACTTCAGTTTCCATGAGTCAAAGCAGTGTGTTCAGGTCATGTGAAGTCTCAGGTGAGATGCGTCCACGTCCACGGTGTTGATCTCTGAGCACCCTTTATGTTGAGTCTGGAGGTTCAAACTGTAGAGAAGAATCGTGGTCCTTGGTATGCTGAAAATGCCTACCCGGATCTCCGGCTTCTGCCTGCAGTCCAAGTGCGGCGAGTTTCTGCGGTGAAGAGTCACCGCATCCTTACGGAGAAGAGTCACCAGCGGGCATTTGCTGTATTGGCGATTGTTTTCACTCTTTGGTTTCTAATAAATACTTACCAATGTGAGCATGGTGTCTGGTGTTACGCAGCTGCCCCTTGGCAGGCTGCTCCCTGGGAGGCGGGTGTCTCCCGTGGCCTTTTGTACTGTTTCAGAGTGAAGCAAGGGTTTCTACTGCCCAATCAAATCTTCAAGCAGTGCTTCTCATCTTTGGCATGAATTATGCCATAAGGGCCTTTGCATCAAGGGTCCGTGATACACTAGACTCTTGGGAAACAGGAGTGAACAGGGCAGGAACTTCCCAAAAGAAGGAACACAAATCACCAGCAAATACATGAAAAACGTTCAACATCTCCAGCCATCAGGGAAATGCAAACCAAAACTACACTGAGATCCCATCTCACCCCTGTCAGAATGGCAGTGGTCAGCAACACAGACCAGAATAAATGCTGGCAAGATTGTGGGGACAAGGTCGCTCCTACAGTGTTGGTAGGACTGCAGACTGGTGTAACCACTCTGGAAAGCAGAGTGGAGATTCCTCCAAAGAGTAGGAATGGAGACACCATACGACCAGCTGTCCCACTCCTCGGTATTTATCCAAAAAAAAAAAAAAAATCTAAAATCGGCGCACTACAGTGGTACAGCCACTTTGCTGTTTATAGCACCACAATTCACAATAGCCAAATCACGGAACAACCCAGATGCCTATCAATAGGTGGATCAAGAAACTGTGGTCTATATGCCAACGGAGTTCTACCCAGCCACGAGGAAGAATGAAATCGGGGCATTTGCTGGTAAATGGGTGAAATGGAGAACATCGTGCTAAATGATGAAAGTTTGAGTCAGAAAATCAAAGGTTGAATTTTCTTTCTCATAGGTGAAAGCTAGAGCAAAATAAGGGAAAGAAGGCAGTTGGGGGGGAAGATCAGTGGAGGAGAAGGAGAGAGAGAGAGGGAGGGGGAGGGAGAGAGGGAGGGAGAGGGAGAGAGGGAGGGAGAGGGAAAGAAGAGAAAGAAGAAATATGGAATGAATTTAACAAAATCATGTCATCCTAGTACATAATAGTATGAAAGGGAATTCCACCTTTATGTACAGGTAGAAAGCACCAATCAAAATAAGTAAATAAAGGAGCAAGAGGAAGATCAGCAGAGGAGAGAAGGTGGGGAGGGGGGAGACGGGGAATGGGCATTGCAGTGAAATCCCTTGCGTGTATGATTGGGTCAAACTGAACCTAAATACTATGTATAATTATAATGCTCTAAAAAACCCCAAAGTGAGCAGGGTGGGTTCCTACCCACCTGGAAGTTTGCACCGACAGGAGCCTGCACGTAAAAGGATGAAATGATTGACAACCAGAGGCAAGGGCACAGGAGGAGGGGCCAGCAGGCCCCTGAACTGGGCAAGGGCCACGATGAGTTCAGTACAGCACGTGAAATAGATGCAGTCTCCGTGTATCGTGGGGTGCTTTGAAAACACTGGGCCTCTGGCCATGGAGCTCACC